>NC_133573.1:4572812-4876666 GCF_048773025.1 Camelus bactrianus | reverse complement strand
GAGAGATAAGTGTGTGTGAAAGCCGTCCTTCACCTAGCTTGTTGGGAACACAAAGTTTCTTTTCAGTTGCAAACTCCATTCCATACATATATATGGGGAGGTACTAGCTCCAACTCGGTTTGACAGTGAAAACTGCAGGAACTTCAAACCGGCACTAGGAAACAGACTGAGAAAGCAGAGAAAAAGTGTCTCCTGCAACCCGTTCCCTTGGTGCTAGATGAACGAACGTCTCTCCACTTGCTCAGTTCTGAGAGATAAGTGTGTGTGAAAGCCGTCCTTCACCTAGCTTGTTGGGAACACAAAGTTCCTTTTCAGTTGCAAACTCCATTCCATACATATATATGGGGAGGTACTAGCTCCAACTCGGTTTGACAGTGAAAACTGCAGGAACTTCAAACCGGCACTAGGAAACAGACTGAGAAATCAGAGAAAAAGTGTCTCCTGCAACCCGTTCCCTTGGTGCTAGATGAACGAACGTCTCTCCACTTGCTCAGTTCTGAGAGATAAGTGTGTGTGAAAGCCATCCTTCACCAAGCTTGTTAGGAACACAAAGTTTCTTTTCAGTTGCAAACTCCATTCCATACATATATATGGGGAGGTACAAGCTCCAACTCGGTTTGACAGTGAAAACTGCAGGAACTTCAAACCGGCTCTAGGAAACAGACTGAGAAATCAGATAAACAGTGTTTCCTGCAACCCGTTCCCTTGGTGCTAGATGAACGAACGTCTCTCCGCTTGCTCAGTTCTGAGAGATAAGTGTGTGTGAAAGCCGTCCTTCACCTAGCTTGTTGGGAACACAAAGTTTCTTTTCAGTTGCAAACTCCATTCCATACATATATATGGGGAGGTACTAGCTCCAACTCGGTTTGACAGTGAAAACTGCAGGATCTTCAAACCGGCACTAGGAAACAGACTGAGAAAGCAGAGAAAAGGTGTCTCCTGCAACCCGTTCCCTTGGTGCTAGATAAACGAACGTCTCTCCACTTGCTCAGTTCTGAGAGATAAGTGTGTGTGAAAGCCGTCCTTCACCTAGCTTGTTGGGAACACAAAGTTTCTTTTCAGTTGCAAACTCCATTCCATACATATATATGGGGAGGTAGTAGCTCCAACTCGGTTTGACAGTGAAAACTGCAGGAACTTCAAACCGGCACTAGGAAACAGACTGAGACAGCAGAGAAAATGTGTCTCCTGCAACCGGTTCCCTTGGTGCTAGATGAACGAACGTCTCTCCACTTGCTCAGTTCTGAGAGATAAGTGTGTGTGAAAGCCGTCCTTCACCTAGCTTGTTGGGAACACAAAGTTTCTTTTCAGTTGCAAACTCCATTCCATACATATATATGGGGAGGTACTAGCTCCAACTCGGTTTGACAGTGAAAACTGCAGGATCTTCAAAACGGCACTAGGAAACAGACTGAGAAATCAGAGAAAAAGTGTCTCCTGCAACCCGTTCCCCTGGTGCTAGATGAACGAACGTCTCTCCACATGCTCAGTTCTGAGAGATAAGTGTGTGTGAAAGCCGTCCTTCACCTAGCTTGTTGGGAACACAAAGTTTCTTTTCAGTTGCAATCTCCATTCCATACATATATATGGGGAGGTACTAGCTCCAACTCGGTTTGACAGTGAAAACTGCAGGAACTTCAAACCGGCACTAGGAAACAGACTGAGAAAGCAGAGAAAAAGTGTCTCCTGCAACCCGTTCCCTTGGTGCTAGATGAACGAACGTCTCTCCACTTGCTCAGTTCTGAGAGATAAGTGTGTGTGAAAGCCGTCCTTCACCTATCTTGTTGGGAACACAAAGTTTCTTTTCAGTTGCAAACTCCATTCCATACATATATATGGGGAGGTACTAGCTCCAACTCGGTTTGACAGTGAAAACTGCAGGAACTTCAAACCGGCACTAGGAAACAGACTGAGAAATCAGAGAAAAAGTGTCTCCTGCAACCCGTTCCCTTGGTGCTAGATGAACGAACGTCTCTCCACTTGCTCAGTTCTGAGAGATAAGTGTGTGTGAAAGCCGTCCTTCACCTAGCTTGTTAGGAACACAAAGTTTCTTTTCAGTTGCAAACTCCATTCCATACATATATATGGGGAGGTACAAGCTCCAACTCGGTTTGACAGTGAAAACTGCAGGAACTTCAAACCGGCTCTAGGAAACAGACTGAGAAATCAGATAAACAGTGTTTCCTGCAACCCGTTCCCTTGGTGCTAGATGAACGAACGTCTCTCCACTTGCTCAGTTCTGAGAGATAAGTGTGTGTGAAAGCCGTCCTTCACCTAGCTTGTTGGGAACACAAAGTTTCTTTTCAGTTGCAAACTCCATTCCATACATATATATGGGGAGGTACTAGCTCCAACTCGGTTTGACAGTGAAAACTGCAGGAACTTCAAACCGGCACTAGGAAACAGACTGAGAAAGCAGAGAAAAAGTGTCTCCTGCAACCCGTTCCCTTGGTGCTAGATGAACGAACGTCTCTCCACTGGCTCAGTTCTGAGAGATAAGTGTGTGTGAAAGCCGTCCTTCACCTAGCTTGTTGGGAACACAAAGTTTCTTTTCAGTTGCAAACTCCATTCCATACATATATATGGGGAGGTATTAGCTCCAACTCGGTTTGACAGTGAAAACTGCAGGAACTTCAAACCGGCACTAGGAAACAGACTGAGAAAGCAGAGAAAAAGTGTCTCCTGCAACCCATTCCCTTGGTGCTAGATGAACGAACGTCTCTCCACTTGCTCAGTTCTGAGAGCTAAGTGTGTGTGAAAGCCGTCCTTCACCTAGCTTGTTGGGAACACAAAGTTTCTTTTCAGTTGCAAACTCCATTCCATACATATATATGGGGAGGTACTATCTCCAACTCGGTTTGACAGTGAAAACTGCAGGAACTTCAAACCGGCACTAGGAATCAGACTGAGAAATCAGAGAAAAAGTGTCTCCTGCAACCCGTTCCCTTGGTGTTAGATGAACGAACGTCTCTCCACTTGCTCAGTTCTGAGAGATAAGTGTGTGTGAAAGCCGTCCTTCACCTAGCTTGTTGGGAACACAAAGTTTCTTTTCAGTTGCAAATTCCATTCCATACATATATATAGGGAGGTACAACCTCCAACTCGGTTTGACAGTGAAAACTGCAGGAACTTCAAACCGGCACTAGGAAACAGACTGAGAAAGCAGAGAAAAAGTGACTCCTGCAACCCGTTCCCTTGGTGCTAGATGAACGAACGTCTCTCCACTTGCTCAGTTCTGAGAGTTAAGTGTGTGTGAAAGCCGTCCTTCACCTATCTTGTTGGGAACACAAAGTTTCTTTTCTGTTGCAAACTCCATTCCATACATATATATGGGGAGGTACAAGCTCCAACTCGGTTTGACAGTGAAAACTGCAGGAACTTCAAACCGGCACTAGGAAACAGACTGAGAAAGCAGAGAAAAAGTGTCTCCTGCAACCCGTTCCCTTGGTGCTAGATGAACGAATGTCTCTCCACTTGCTCAGTTCTGGGAGATAAGTGTGTGTGAAAGCCGTCCTTCACCTATCTTGTTGGGAACACAAAGTTTCTTTTCAGTTGCAAACTCCATTCCATACATATCTATGGGGAGGTACTAGCTCCAAATCGGTGTGACAGTGAAAACTGCAGGATCTTCAAACCGGCACTAGGAAACAGACTGAGAAATCAGAGAAAAAGTGTCTCCTGCAAACCGTTCCCTTGGTGCTAGATGAACGAACGTCTCTCCACTTGCTCAGTTCTGAGAGATAAGTGTGTGTGAAAGCCGTCCTTCACCTAGCTTGTTGGGAACACAAAGTTTCTTTTCAGTTGCAAACTCCATTCCATACATATATATGTGGAGGTACTAGCTCCAACTCGTTTTGACAGTGAAAACTGCAGGATCTTCAAACCGGCACTAGGAAACAGACTGAGAAATCAGAGAAAAAGTGTCTCCTGCATCCCGTTCCCTTGGTGCTAGATGAACGAACGTCTCTCCACTTGCTCAGTTCTGAGAGATAAGTGTGTGTGAAAGCCATCCTTCACCTAGCTTTTTGGGAACACAAAGTTTCTTTTCAGTTGCAAACTCCATTCCATACATATATATGGGAAGGTAGTAGCTCCAACTCGGTTTTACAGTGAAAACTGCAGGAACTTCAAACCGGCACTAGGAAACAGACTGAGAAATCAGGGAAAAGGGTCTCCTGCAACCCGTTCCCTTGGTGCTAGATGAACGAACGTCTCACCACTTGCTCAGTTCTGAGAGATAGTGTGTGTGAAAGCCGTCCTTCACCTAGCTTGTTGGGAACACAAAGTTTCTTTTCAGTTGCAAACTCCATTCCATACATATATATGGGGAGGTACTAGCTCCAACTCGGTTTGACAGTGAAAACTGCAGGATCTTCAAACCGGCACTAGGAAACAGACTGAGAAATCAGAGAAAAAGTACTTCCTGCAACCCGTTCCCTTGGTGCTAGATGAACGAACGTCTCTCCACTTGCTCAGTTCTGAGAGATAAGTGTGTGTGAAAGCCGTCCTTCACCTAGCTTTTTGGGAACACAAAGTTTCTTTTCAGTTGCAAACTCCATTCCATACATATATATGGGGAGGTACTAGCTCCAACTCGGTTTGACAGTGAAAACTGCAGGAACTTCAAACCGGCACTAGGAAACAGACTGAGAAAGCAGAGAAAAAGTGTCTCCTGCAACCCGTTCCCTTGGTGCTAGATGAACGAACGTCTCTCCACTTGCTCAGTTCTGAGAGATAAGTGTGTGTGAAAGCCGTCCTTCACCTATCTTGTTGTTAACACAAAGTTTCTTTTCAGTTGCAAACTCCATTCCATACATATATATGGGGAGGTACTAGCTCCAACTCGGTTTGACAGTGAAAACTGCAGGATCTTCAAACCGGCACTAGGAAACAGACTGAGAAATCAGAGAAAAAGTGTCTCCTGCAACCCGTTCCCTTGGTGCTAGATGAACGAACGTCTCTCCACTTGCTCAGTTCTGAGAGATAAGTGTGTGTGAAAGCCGTCCTTCACCTAGCTTTTTGGGAACACAAAGTTTCTTTTCAGTTGCAAACTCCATTCCATACATATATATGGGGAGGTACTAGCTCCAACTCGGTTTGACAGTGAAAACTGCAGGAACTTCAAACCGGCACTAGGAAACAGACTGAGAAAGCAGAGAAAAAGTGTCTCCTGCAACCCGTTCCCTTGGTGCTAGATGAACGAACGTCTCTCCACTTGCTCAGTTCTGAGAGATAAGTGTGTGTGAAAGCCGTCCTTCACCTATCTTGTTGTTAACACAAAGTATCTTTTCAGTTGCAAACTCCATTCCATACATATATATGGGGAGGTAGTAGCTCCAACTCGGTTTGACAGTGAAAACTGCAGGAACTTCAAACCGGCACTAGGAAACAGACTGAGAAAGCAGAGAAAAAGTGTCTCCTGCAACCCGTTCCCTTGGTGCTAGATGAACGAACGTCTCTCCACTTGCTCAGTTCTGAGAGATAAGTGTGTGTGATAGCCGTCCTTCACCTAGCTTGTTGGGAACACAAAGTTTCTTTTCAGTTGCAAACTCCATTCCACACTTATATATGGGGAGGTTCTAGCTTCAAAACTGTTTGACAGTGAAAACTGCAGGAACTTCAAACCGGCACTAGGAAACAGACTGAGAAAGCAGAGAAAAAGTGTCTCCTGCAACCCGTTCCCTTGGTGCTAGATGAACGAACGTCTCTCCACTTGCTCAGTTCTGGGAGATAAGTGTGTGTGAAAGCCGTCCTTCACCTATCTTGTTGGGAACACAAAGTTTCTTTTCAGTTGCAAACTCCATTCCATACATATCTATGGGGAGGTACTAGCTCCAAATCGGTGTGACAGTGAAAACTGCAGGATCTTCAAACCGGCACTAGGAAACAGACTGAGAAATCAGAGAAAAAGTGTCTCCTGCAACCCGTTCCCTTGGTGCTAGATGAACGAACGTCTCACCACTTGCTCAGTTCTGAGAGATAAGTGTGTGTGAAAGCCGTCCTTCACATAGCTTGTTGGGAACACAAAGTTTCTTTTCAGTTGCAAACTCCATTTCATACATATATATGGGGTGATACTAGCTCCAACTCGGTTTGACAGTGAAAACTGCAGAAACTTCAAACCGGCACTAGGAAACAGACTGAGAAATCAGAGAAAAAGTGTCTCCTGCAATCCGTTCCCTTGGTGCTAGATGAACGAACGTCTCTCCACTTGCTCAGTTCTGAGAGATAAGTGTGTGTGAAAGCCGTCCTTCACCTAGCTTTTTGGGAACACAAAGTTTCTTTTCAGTTGCAAACTCCATTCCATACATATATATGGGGAGGTACTATCTCCAACTCGGTTTGACAGTGAAAACAGCAGGAACTTCAAACCGGCACTAGGAAACAGACTGAGAAAGCAGAGAAAAAGTGTCTCCTGCAACCCGTTCCCTTGGTGCTAGATGAACGAACGTCTCTCCACTTGCTCAGTTCTGAGAGATAAGTGTGTGTGAAAGCCGTCCTTCACCTAGCTTGTTGGGAACACAAAGTTTCTCTTCAGTTGCAAACTCCATTCCATAGATATATATGGGGAGGTACAAGCTCCAACTCGGTTTGACAGTGAAAACTGCAGGAACTTCAAACCGGCACTAGGAAACAGACTGAGAAAGCAGAGAAAAAGTGACACCTGCAACCCGTTCCCTTGGTGCTAGATGAACGAAAGTCTCTCCACTTGCTCAGTTCTGAGAGATAAGTGTGTGTGAAAGCCGTCCTTCACCTAGCTTGTTGGGAACACAAAGTTTCTTTTCAGTTGCAAACTCCATTCCATACATATATATGGGGAGGTAGTAGCTCCAACTCGGTTTGACAGTGAAAACTGCAGGAACTTCAAACCGGCACTAGGAAACAGACTGAGAAAGCAGAGAAAATGTGTCTCCTGCAACCGGTTCCCTTGGTGCTAGATGAACGAACGTCTCTCCACTTGCTCAGTTCTGAGAGATAAGTGTGTGTGAAAGCCGTCCTTCACCTAGCTTGTTGGGAACACAAAGTTTCTTTTCAGTTGCAAACTCCATTCCATACATATATATGGGGAGGTACTAGCTCCAACTCGGTTTGACAGTGAAAACTGCAGGATCTTCAAAACGGCTCTAGGAAACAGACTGAGAAATCAGAGAAAAAGTGTCTCCTGCAACCCGTTCCCTTGGTGCTAGATGAACGAACGTCTCTCCAATTGCTCAGTTCTGAGAGATAAGTGTGTGTGAAAGCCGTCCTTCACCTAGCTTGGTGGGAACACAAAGTTTCTTTTCAGTTGCAAACTCCATTCCATACATATATATGGGGAGGTACTAGCTCCAACTCGGTTTGACAGTGAAAACTGCAGGAACTTCAAACCAGCACTAGGAAACAGACTGAGAAAGCAGAGAAAAAGTGTCTCCTGCAACCCGTTCCCTTGGTGCTAGATGAACGAACGTCTCTCCACTTGCTCAGTTCTGAGAGATAAGTGTGTGTGAAAGCCGTCCTTCACCTAGCTTGTTGGGAACACAAAGTTTCTTTTCAGTTGCAAACTCCATTCTATACATATATATGGGGAGGTACTAGCTCCAACTCGGTTTGACAGTGAAAACTGCAGGAACTTCAAACCGGCACTAGGAAACAGACTGAGAAATCAGAGAAAAAGTGTCTCCTGCAACCCGTTCCCTTGGTGCTAGATGAACGAACGTCTCTCCACTTGCTCAGTTCTGAGAGATAAGTGTGTGTGAAAGCCGTCCTTCACCTAGCTTGTTGGGAACACAAAGTTTCTTTTCAGTTGCAAACTCCATTCCATACATATATATGGGGAGGTACAAGCTCCAACTCGGTTTGACAGTGAAAACTGCAGGAACTTCAAACCGGCTCTAGGAAACAGACTGAGAAATCAGATAAACAGTGTTTCCTGCAACCCGTTCCCTTGGTGCTAGATGAACGAACGTCTCTCCACTTGCTCAGTTCTGAGAGATAAGTGTGTGTGAAAGCCGTCCTTCACCTAGCTTGTTGGGAACACAAAGTTTCTTTTCAGTTGCAAACTCCATTCCATACATATATATGGGGAGGTACTAGCTCCAACTCTGTTTGACAGTGAAAACTGCAGGAACTTCAAACCGGCACTAGGAAACAGACTGAGAAAGCAGAGAAAAAGTGTCTCCTGCAACCCGTTCCCTTGGTGCTAGATGAACGAACGTCTCTCCACTTGCTCAGTTCTGAGAGATAAGTGTGTGTGAAAGCCGTCCTTCACCTAGCTTGTTGGGAACACAAAGTTTCTTTTCAGTTGCAAACTCCATTCCATACATATATATGGGGAGGTAGTAGCTCCAACTCGGTTTGACAGTGAAAACTGCAGGAACTTCAAACCGGCACTAGGAAACAGACTGAGAAAGCAGAGAAAAAGTGTCTCCTGCAACCCGTTCCCTTGGTGCTAGATGAACGAACGTCTCTCCACTTGCTCAGTTCTGAGAGATAAGTGTGTGTGAAAGCCGTCCTTCACCTAGCTTGTTGGGAACACAAAGTTTCTTTTCAGTTGCAAACTCCATTCCATACATATATATGGGGAGGTACTATCTCCAACTCGGTTTGACAGTGAAAACTGCAGGAACTTCAAACCGGCACTAGGAAACAGACTGAGAAAGCAGAGAAAAAGTGACTCCTGCAACCCGTTCCCTTGGTGCTAGATGAACGAACGTCTCTCCACTTGCTCAGTTCTGAGAGATAAGTGTGTGTGAAAGCCGTCCTTCACCTAGCTTGTTGGGAACACAAAGTTTCTTTTCAGTTGCAAACTCCATTCCATACATATATATGGGGAGGTACAACCTCCAACTCGGTTTGACAGTGAAAACTGCAGGAAATTCAAACCGGCACTAGGAAACAGACTGAGAAAGCAGAGAAAAAGTGACTCCTGCAACCCGTTCCCTTGGTGCTAGATGAACGAACGTCTCTCCACTTGCTCAGTTCTGAGAGTTAAGTGTGTGTGAAAGCCGTCCTTCACCTATCTTGTTGGGAACACAAAGTTTCTTTTCAGTTGCAAACTCCATTCCATACATATATATGGGGAGGTACAAGCTCCAACTCGGTTTGACAGTGAAAACTGCAGGAACTTCAAACCGGCACTAGGAAACAGACTGAGAAAGCAGAGAAAAAGTGTCTCCTGCAACCCGTTCCCTTGGTGCTAGATGAACGAACGTCTCTCCACTTGCTCAGTTCTGGGAGATAAGTGTGTGTGAAAGCCGTCCTTCACCTAGCTTGTTGGGAACACAAAGTTTCTTTTCAGTTGCAAACTCCATTCCATACATATCTATGGGGAGGTACTAGCTCCAAATCGGTGTGACAGTGAAAACTGCAGGATCTTCAAACCGGCACTAGGAAACAGACTGAGAAATCAGAGAAAAAGTGTCTCCTGCAAACCGTTCCCTTGGTGCTAGATGAACGAACGTCTCTCCACTTGCTCAGTTCTGAGAGATAAGTGTGTGTGAAAGCCGTCCTTCACCTAGCTTGTTGGGAACACAAAGTTTCTTTTCAGTTGCAAACTCCATTCCATACATATATATGGGGAGGTACTAGCTCCAACTCGGTTTGACAGTGAAAACTGCAGGAACTTCAAACCGGCACTAGGAAACAGAATGAGAAAGCAGAGAAAAAGTGACTCCTGCAACCCGTTCCCTTGGTGCTGGATGAAAGAACGTCTCTCCACTTGCTCAGTTCTGAGAGATAAGTGTGTGTGAAAGCCGTCCTTCACCTAGCTTGTTGGGAACACAAAGTTTCTTTTCAGTTGCAAACTCCATTCCATACATATATATGGGGAGGTACTAGCTCCAACTCGGTTTTACAGTGAAAACTGCAGGAACTTCAAACCGGCACTAGGAAACAGACTGAGAAAGCTGAGAAAAAGTGTCTCCTGCAACCCGTTCCCTTGGTGCTAGATGAACGAACGTCTATCCACTTGCTAAGTTCTGAGAGATAAGTGTGTGTGAAAGCCGTCCTTCACCTAGCTTGTTGGGAACACAAAGTTTCTTTTCAGTTGCAAACTCCATTCCATACATATATATGGGGTGGTAGTAGCTCCAACTCGGTTTGACAGTGAAAACTGCAGGAACTTCCAACCGGCACTAGGAAACAGACTGAGAAAGCAGAGAAAATGTGTCTCCTGCAACCCGTTCCCTTGGTGCTAGATGAACGAACGTCTCTCCACTTGCTCAGTTTTGAGAGATAAGTGTGTGTGAAAGCTGTCCTTCACCTAGCTTGTTGGGAACACAAAGTTTCTTTTCAGTTGCAAACTCCATTCCATACATATATATGGGAACGTAGTAGCTCCAACTCGGTTTTACAGTGAAAACTGCAGGAAATTCAAAACGGCACTAGGAAACAGACTGAGAAATCAGGGAAAAGGGTCACCTGCAACCCGTTCCCTTGGTGCTAGATGAACGAACGTCTCACCACTTGCTCAGTTCTGAGAGATAAGTGTGTGTGAAAGCCGTCCTTCACCTAGCTTGTTGGGAACACAAAGTTTCTTTTCAGTTGCAAACTCCATTCCATACATATATATGGGGAGGTACTAGCTCCAACTCGGTTTGACAGTGAAAACTGCAGGATCTTCAAACCGGCACTAGGAAACAGACTGAGAAATCAGAGAAAAAGTGTCTCCTGAATCCCGTTCCCTTGGTGCTAGATGAACGAACGTCTATCCACTTGCTCAGTTCTGAGAGATAAGTGTGTGTGAAAGCCGTCCTTCACCTAGCTTTTTGGGAACACAAAGTTTCTTTTCAGTTGCAAACTCCATTCCATACATATATATGGGAAGGTAGTAGCTCCAACTCGGTTTTACAGTGAAAACTGCAGGAACTTCAAACCGGCACTAGGAAACAGACTGAGAATTCAGGGAAAAGGGTCTCCTGCAACCCGTTCCCTTGGTGCTAGATGAACGAACGTCTCACCACTTGCTCAGTTCTGAGAGATAAGTGTGTGTGAAAGCCGTCCTTCACCTAGCTTGTTGGGAACACAAAGTTTCTTTTCAGTTGCAAACTCCATTCCATACATATATATGGGGAGGTACTAGCTCCAACTCGGTTTGACAGTGAAAACTGCAGGATCTTCAAACCGGCACTAGGAAACAGACTGAGAAATCAGAGAAAAAGTGTCTCCTGCAACCCGTTCCCTTGGTGCTAGATGAACGAACGTCTCTCCACTTGCTCAGTTCTGAGAGATAAGTGTGTGTGAAAGCCGTCCTTCACCTAGCTTTTTGGGAACACAAAGTTTCTTTTCAGTTGCAAACTCCATTCCATACATATATATGGGGAGGTACTAGCTCCAACTCGGTTTGACAGTGAAAACTGCAGGAACTTCAAACCGGCACTAGGAAACAGACTGAGAAAGCAGAGAAAAAGTTTCTCCTGCAACCCGTTCCCTTGGTGCTAGATGAACGAACGTCTCTCCACTTGCTCAGTTCTGAGAGATAAGTGTGTGTGAAAGCCGTCCTTCACCTAGCTTGTTGGGAACACAAAGTTTCTTTTCAGTTGCAAACTCCATTCCATACATATATATGGGGAGGTACTAGCTCCAACTCGGTTTGACAGTGAAAACTGCAGGAACTTCAAACCGGCACTAGGAAACAGACTGAGAAAGCAGAGAAAAAGTGTCTCCCGCAACCCGTTCCCCTGGTGCTAGATGAACGAACGTCTCTCCACTTGCTCAGTTCTGAGAGATAAGTGTGTGTGAAAGCCGTCCTTCACCTAGCTTGTTGGGAACACAAAGTTTCTTTTCAGTTGCAAACTCCATTCCATACATATATATGGGGAGGTAGTAGCTCCAACTCGGTTTGACAGTGAAAACTGCAGGAACTTCAAACCGGCACTAGGAAACAGACTGAGAAAGCAGAGAAAAAGTGTCTCCTGCAACCCGTTCCCTTGGTGCTAGATGAACGAACGTCTCTCCACTTGCTCAGTTCTGAGAGATAAGTGTGTGTGAAAGCCGTCCTTCACCTAGCTTGTTGAGAACACAAAGTTTCTTTTCAGATGCAAACTCCATTCCATACATATATATGGGGAGGTACAAGCTCCAACTCGGTTTGACAGTGAAAACTGCAGGAACTTCAAACCGGCACTAGGAAACAGACTGAGAAAGCAGAGAAAAAGTGACTCCTGCAACCCGTTCCCTTGGTGCTGGATGAATGAACGTCTCTCCACTTGCTCAGTTCTGAGAGATAAGTGTGTGTGAAAGCCGTCCTTCACCTAGCTTGTTGGGAACACAAAGTTTCTTTTCAGTTGCAAACTCCATTCCATACATATATATGGGGAGGGAGTAGCTCCAACTCGGTTTGACAGTGAAAACTGCAGGAACTTCAAACCGGCACTAGGAAACAGACTGAGAAAGCAGAGAAAAAGTGTCTCCTGCAACCCGTTCCCTTGGTGCTAGATGAACGAACGTCTCTCCACTTGCTCAGTTCTGAGAGATAAGTGTGTGTGAAAGCCGTCCTTCACCTAGCTTGTTGGGAACACAAAGTTTCTTTTCAGTTGCAAACTCCATTCCATACATATATATGGGGAGGTAGTAGCTCCAACTCGGTTTGACAGTGAAAACTGCAGGAACTTCAAACCGGCACTAGGAAACAGACTGAGAAAGCAGAGAAAAAGTGTCTCCTGCAACCCGTTCCCTTGGTGCTACATGAACGAACGTCTCTCCACTTGCTCAGTTCTGAGGGATAAGTGTGTGTGAAAGCCGTCCTTCACCTAGCTTGTTGGGAACACAAAGTTTCTTTTCAGTTGCAAACTCCATTCCACACTTATATATGGGGAGGTACTAGCTTCAAAACTGTTTGACAGTGAAAACTGCAGGAACTTCAAACCGGCACTAGGAAACAGACTGAGAAAGCAGAGAAATAGTGTCTCCTGCAACCCGTTCCCTTGGTGCTACATGAACGAACGTCTCTCCACTTGCTCAGTTCTGAGAGATAAGTGTGTGTGAAAGCCGTCCTTCACCTACCTTGTTGGGAACACAAAGTTTCTTTTCAGTTGCAAACTCCATTCCATACATATATATGGGGAGGTACTAGCTCCAACTCGGTTTCACAGTGAAAACTGCAGGAACTTCAAACCGGCACTAGGAAACAGACTGAGAAATCAGAGAAAAAGTGTCTCCTGCAACCCGTTCCCTTGGTGCTAGATGAACGAACGTCTCTCCACTTGCTCAGTTCTGAGAGATAAGTGTGTGTGAAAGCCGTCCTTCACCTAGCTTGTTGGGAACACAAAGTTTCTTTTCAGTTGCAAACTCCATTCCATACATATATATGGGGAGGTACAAGCTCCAACTCGGTTTGACAGTGAAAACTGCAGGAACTTCAAACCGGCACTAGGAAACAGACTGAGAAAGCAGAGAAAAAGTGTCTCCTGCAACCCGTTCCCTTGGTGCTAGATGAACGAACGTCTCTCCACTTGCTCAGTTCTGAGAGATAAGTGTGTGTGAAAGCCGTCCTTCACCTAGCTTGTTGGGAACACAAAGTTTCTTTTCAGTTGCAAACTCCATTCCATACATATATATGGGGAGGTACTAGCTCCAACTCGGTTTGACAGTGAAAACTGCAGGAACTTCAAACCGGCACTAGGAAACAGACTGAGAAAGCAGAGAAAAAGTGTCTCCTGCAACCCGTTCCCTTGGTGCTAGATGAACGAACGTCTCTCCACTTGCTCAGTTCTGAGAGATAAGTGTGTGTGAAAGCCGTCCTTCACCTAGCTTGTTGGGAACACAAAGTTTCTTTTCAGTTGCAAACTCCATTCCATACATATATATGGGGAGGTACTAGTACCAACTCGGTTTGACAGTGAAAACTGCAGGAACTTCAAACCGGCACTAGGAAACAGACTGAGAAAGCAGAGAAAAAGTGTCTCCTGCAACCCGTTCCCCTGGTGCTAGATGAACGAACGTCTCTCCACTTGCTCAGTTCTGAGAGATAAGTGTGTGTGAAAGCCGTCCTTCACCTAGCTTGTTGGGAACACAAAGTTTCTTTTCAGTTGCAAACTCCATTCCATACATATATATGGGGAGGTACTAGCTCCAACTCGGTTTGACAGTGAAAACTGCAGGAACTTCAAACCGGCACTAGGAAACAGACTGAGAAAGCAGAGAAAAAGTGTCTCCTGCAACCCGTTCCCTTGGTGCTAGATGAACGAACGTCTCTCCACTTGCTCAGTTCTGAGAGATAAGTGTGTGT
The DNA here is from genome assembly GCF_048773025.1 of Camelus bactrianus. Classification (NCBI taxonomy): domain Eukaryota; kingdom Metazoa; phylum Chordata; class Mammalia; order Artiodactyla; family Camelidae; genus Camelus; species Camelus bactrianus. Next base: position 4,862,460 of record NC_133573.1, on the reverse strand, counting down.
GAAAGCCGTCCTTCACCTAGCTTGTTGGGAACACAAAGTTTCTTTTCAGTTGCAAACTCCATTCCACACTTATATATGGGGAGGTACTAGCTCCAAAACAGTTTGACAGTGAAAACTGCAGGAACTTCAAACCGGCACTAGGAAACAGACTGAGAAAGCAGAGAAATAGTGTCTCCTGCAACCCGTTCCCTTGGTGCTAGATGAACGAACGTCTCTCCACTTGCTCAGTTCTGAGAGATAAGTGTGTGTGAAAGCCGTCCTTCACCTAGCTTGTTGGGAACACAAAGTTTCTTTTCAGTTGCAAACTCCATTCCATACATGTATATGGGGAGGTACTAGCTCCAACTCGGTTTGACAGTGAAAACTGCAGGAACTTCAAACCGGCACTAGGAAACAGACTGAGAAATCAGAGAAAAAGTGTCTCCTGCAACCCGTTCCCTTGGTTCTAGATGAACGAACGTCTCTCCACTTGCTCAGTTCTGAGGGATAAGTGTGTGTGAAAGCCGTCCTTCACCTAGCTAGTTGGGAACACAAAGTTTCTTTTCAGTTGCAAACTCCATTCCATACATATATATGGGGAGGTACAAGCTCCAACTCGGTTTGACAGTGGAACCTGCAGGAACTTCAAACCGGCACTAGGAAACAGACTGAGAAAGCAGAGAAAAAGTGTCTCCTGCAACCCGTTCCCTTGGTGCTAGATGAACGAACGTCTCTCCACTTGCTCAGTTCTGAGAGATAAGTGTGTGTGGAAGCCGTCCTTCACCTAGCTTGTTGGGAACACAAAGTTTCTTTTCAGTTGCAAACTCCATTCCATACATATATATGGGGAGGTACAAGCTCCAACTCGGTTTGACAGTGAAAACTGCAGGAACTTCAAACCGGCACTAGGAAACAGACTGAGAAAGCAGAGAAAAAGTGTCTCCTGCAACCCGTTACCTTGGTGCTAGATGAACGAACGTCTCTCCACTTGCTCAGTTCTGAGAGATAAGTGTGTGTGAAAGCCGTCCTTCACCTAGCTTGTTGGGAACACAAAGTTTCTTTTCAGTTGCAAACTCCATTCCATACATATATATGGGGAGGTACTAGCTCCAACTCGGTTTGACAGTGAAAACTGCAGGAACTTCAAACCGGCACTAGGAAATAGACTGAGAAAGCAGAGAAAAAGTGTCTCCTGCAACCCGTTCCCTTGGTTCTAGATGAACGAACGTCTCTCCACTTGCTCAGTTCTGAGAGATAAGTGTGTGTGAAAGCCGTCCTTCACCTAGCTTGTTGGGAACACAAAGTTTCTTTTCAGTTGCAAACTCCATTCCATACATATATATGGGGAGGTAGTAGCTCCAACTCGGTTTGACAGTGAAAACTGCAGGAACTTCAAACCGGCACTAGGAAACAGATTGAGAAAGCAGAGAAATAGTGTCTCCTGCAACCCGTTCCCTTGGTGCTAGATGAACGAACGTCTCTCCACTTGCTCAGTTCTGAGAGATAAGTGTGTGTGAAAGCCGTCCTTCACCTAGCTTGTTGGGAACACAAAGTTACTTTTCAGTTGCAAACACCATTCCATATATATATATGGGGAGGTACTAGCTCCAACTCGGTTTTACAGTGAAAACTGCAGCAACTTCAAACCGGCACTAGGAAACAGACTGAGAAATCAGAGAAAAAGTGTCTCCTGCAACCCGTTCCCTTGGTGCTAGATGAACGAACGTCTCTCCACTTGCTCAGTTCTGAGGGATAAGTGTGTGTGAAAGCCGTCCTTCACCTAGCTAGTTGGGAACACAAAGTTTCTTTTCAGTTGCAAACTCCATTCCATACATATATATGGGGAGGTACAAGCTCCAACTCGGTTTGACAGTGGAACCTGCAGGAACTTCAAACCGGCACTAGGAAACAGACTGAGAAAGCAGAGAAAAAGTGTCTCCTGCAACCCGTTCCCTTGGTGCTAGATGAACGAACGTCTCTCCACTTGCTCAGTTCTGAGAGATAAGTGTGTGTGGAAGCCGTCCTTCACCTAGCTTGTTGGGAACACAAAGTTTCTTTTCAGTTGCAAACTCCATTCCATACATATATATGGGGAGGTACAAGCTCCAACTCGGTTTGACAGTGAAAACTGCAGGAACTTCAAACCGGCACTAGGAAACAGACTGAGAAAGCAGAGAAAAAGTGTCTCCTGCAACCCGTTCCCTTGGTGCTAGATGAACGAACGTCTCTCCACTTGCTCAGTTCTGAGAGATAAGTGTGTGTGAAAGCCGTCCTTCACCTAGCTTGTTGGGAACACAAAGTTTCTTTTCAGTTGCAAACTCCATTCCATACATATATATGGGGAGGTACTAGCTCCAACTCGGTTTGACAGTGAAAACTGCAGGAACTTCAAACCGGCACTAGGAAACATATTGAGAAAGCAGAGAAATAGTGTCTCCTGCAACCCGTTCCCTTGGTGCTAGATGAACGAACGTCTCTCCACTTGCTCAGTTCTGAGAGATAAGTGTGTGTGAAAGCCGTCCTTCACCTAGCTTGTTGGGAACACAAAGTTACTTTTCAGTTGCAAACACCATTCCATATATATATATGGGGAGGTACTAGCTCCAACTCGGTTTTACAGTGAAAACTGCAGCAACTTCAAACCGGCACTAGGAAACAGACTGAGAAATCAGAGAAAAAGTGTCTCCTGCAACCCGTTCCCTTGGTGCTAGATGAATGAACGTCTCTCCACTTGCTCAGTTCTGAGGGATAAGTGTGTGTGAAAGCCGTCCTTCACCTAGCTAGTTGGGAACACAAAGTTTCTTTTCAGTTGCAAACTCCATTCCATATATATATATGGGGAGGTACAAGCTCCAACTCGGTTTGACAGTGAAACCTGCAGGAACTTCAAACCGGCACTAGGAAACAGACTGAGAAAGCAGAGAAAAAGTGTCTCCTGCAACCCGTTCCCTTGGTGCTAGATGAACGAACGTCTCTCCACTTGCTCAGTTCTGAGAGATAAGTGTGTGTGAAAGCCGTCCTTCACCTAGCTTGTTGGGAACACAAAGTTTCTTTTCAGTTGCAAACTCCATTCCATACATATATATGGGGAGGTACAAGCTCCAACTCTGTTTGACAGTGAAAACTGCAGGAACTTCAAACCGGCACTAGGAAACAGACAGAGAAAGCAGAGAAAAAGTGTCTCCTGCAACCCGTTCCCTTGGTGCTAGATGAACGAACGTCTCTCCACTTGCTCAGTTCTGAGAGATAAGTGTGTGTGAAAGCCGTCCTTCACCTAGCTTGCTGGGAACACAAAGTTTCTTTTCAGTTGCAAACTCCATTCCATACATATATATGGGGAGGTTGTAGCTCCAACTCGGTTTGACAGTGAAAACTGCAGGAACTTCAAACCGGCACTAGGAAACAGACTGAGAAAACAGAGAAAAAGTGTCTCCTGCAACCCGTTCCCTTGGTGCTAGATGAACGAACGTCTCTCCAATTGCTCAGTTCTGAGAGATAATTGTTTGTGAAAGCCGTCCTTCACCTAGCTTGTTGGGAACACAAAGTTTCTTTTCAGTTGCAAACTCCATTCCATACATATATATGGGAAGGTAGTAGCTCCAACTCGGTTTTACAGTGAAAACTGCAGGAACTTCAAACCGGCACTAGGAAACAGACTGAGAAATCAGAGAAAAAGTGTATCCTGCAACACGTTCCCTTGGTGCTAGATGAACGAACGTCTCACCACTTGCTCAGTTCTGAGAGATAAGTGTGTGTGAAAGCCGTCCTTCACCTAGCTTGTTGGGAACACAAAGTTTCTTTTCAGTTGCAAACTCCATTCCATACATATATATGGGGTGGTACTAGCTCCAACTCGGTTTGACAGTGAAAACTGCAGGAACTTCAAACCTGCACTAGGAAACAGACTGAGAAATCAGAGAAAAAGTGTCTCCTGCAACCCGTTCCCTTGGTGCTAGATGAACGAACGTCTCTCCACTTGCTCAGTTCTGAGAGATAAGTGTGTGTGAAAGCCGTCCTTCACCTAGCTTTTTGGGAACACAAAGTTTCTTTTCAGTTGCAAACTCCATTCCATACATATATATGGGGAGGTAGTAGCTCCAACTCGGTTTGACAGTGAAAACTGCAGGAACTTCAAACCGGCACTAGGAAACAGACTGAGAAAGCAGAGAAAAAGTGTCTCCTGCAACCCGTTCCCTTGGTGCTAGATGAACGAACGTCTCTCCACTTGCTCAGTTCTGAGAGATAAGTGTGTGTGAAAGCCGTCCTTCACCTAGCTTGTTGGGAACACAAAGTTTCTCTTCAGTTGCAAACTCCATTCCATACATATATATGGGGAGGTACAAGCTCCAACTCGCTTTGACAGTGAAAACTGCAGGAACTTCAAACCGGCACTAGGAAACAGACTGAGAAAGCAGAGAAAAAGTGACTCCTGCAACCCGTTCCCTTGGTGCTAGATGAACGAACGTCTCTCCACTTGCTCAGTTCTGAGAGATAAGTGTGTGTGAAAGCCGTCCTTCACCTAGCTTGTTGGGAACACAAAGTTTCTTTTCAGTTGCAAACTCCATTCCATACATATATATGGGGAGGTAGTAGCTCCAACTCGGTTTCACAGTGAAAACTGCAGGAACTTCAAACCGGCACTAGGAAACAGACTGAGAAAGCAGAGAAAATGTGTCTCCTGCAACCGGTTCCCTTGGTGCTAGATGAACGAACGTCTCTCCACTTGCTCAGTTCTGAGAGATAAGTGTGTGTGAAAGCCGTCCTTCACCTAGCTTGTTGGGAACACAAAGTTTCTTTTCAGTTGCAAACTCCATTCCATACATATATATGGGGAGGTACTAGCTCCAACTCGGTTTGACAGTGAAAACTGCAGGATCTTCAAAACGGCACTAGGAAACAGACTGAGAAATCAGAGAAAAAGTGTCTCCTGCAACCCGTTCCCTTGGTGCTAGATGAACGAACGTCTCTCCACATGCTCAGTTCTGAGAGATAAGTGTGTGTGAAAGCCGTCCTTCACCTAGCTTGTTGGGAACACAAAGTTTCTTTTCAGTTGCAAACTCCATTCCATACATATATATGGGGAGGTACTAGCTCCAACTCGGTTTGACAGTGAAAACTGCAGGAACTTCAAACCGGCACTAGGAAACAGACTGAGAAAGCAGAGAAAAAGTGTCTCCTGCAACCCGTTCCCTTGGTGCTAGATGAACGAACGTCTCTCCACTTGCTCAGTTCTGAGAGATAAGTGTGTGTGAAAGCCGTCCTTCACCTAGCTTGTTAGGAACACAAAGTTTCTTTTCAGTTGCAAACTCCATTCCATACATATATATGGGGAGGTACAAGCTCCAACTCGGTTTGACAGTGAAAACTGCAGGAACTTCAAACCGGCTCTAGGAAACAGACTGAGAAATCAGATAAACAGTGTTTCCTGCAACCCGTTCCCTTGGTGCTAGATGAACGAACGTCTCTCCACTTGCTCAGTTCTGAGAGATAAGTGTGTGTGAAAGCCGTCCTTCACCTAGCTTGTTGGGAACACAAAGTTTCTTTTCAGTTGCAAACTCCATTCCATACATATATATGGGGAGGTACTAGCTCCAACTCGGTTTGACAGTGAAAACTGCAGGAACTTCAAACCGGCACTAGGAAACAGACTGAGAAATCAGAGAAAAAGTGTCTCCTGCAACCCGTTCCCTTGGTGCTAGATGAACGAACGTCTCTCCACTTGCTCAGTTCTGAGAGATAAGTGTGTGTGAAAGCCGTCCTTCACCTAGCTTGTTGGGAACACAAAGTTTCTTTTCAGTTGCAAACTCCATTCCATACATATATATGGGGAGGTAGTAGCTCCAACTCGGTTTGACAGTGAAAACTGCAGGAACTTCAAACCGGCACTAGGAAAAATACTGAGAAAGCAGAGAAAAAGTGTCTCCTGCAACCCGTTCCCTTGGTGCTAGATGAACGAACGTCTCTCCACTTGCTCAGTTCTGAGAGCTAAGTGTGTGTGAAAGCCGTCCTTCACCTAGCTTGTTGGGAACACAAAGTTTCTTTTCAGTTGCAAACTCCATTCCATACATATATATGGGGAGGTACTATCTCCAACTCTGTTTGACAGTGAAAACTGCAGGAACTTCAAACCGGCACTAGGAATCAGACTGAGAAATCAGAGAAAAAGTGTCTCCTGCAACCCGTTCCCTTGGTGTTAGATGAACGAACGTCTCTCCACTTGCTCAGTTCTGAGAGATAAGTGTGTGTGAAAGCCGTCCTTCACCTAGCTTGTTGGGAACACAAAGTTTCTTTTCAGTTGCAAACTCCATTCCATACATATATATGGTGAGGTACAACCTCCAACTCGGTTTGACAGTGAAAACTGCAGGAACTTCAAACCGGCACTAGGAAACAGACTGAGAAAGCAGAGAAAAAGTGACTCCTGCAACCCGTTCCCTTGGTGCTAGATGAACGAACGTCTCTCCACTTGCTCAGTTCTGAGAGTTAAGTGTGTGTGAAAGCCGTCCTTCACCTATCTTGTTGGGAACACAAAGTTTCTTTTCAGTTGCAAACTCCATTCCATACATATATATGGGGAGGTACAAGCTCCAACTCGGTTTGACAGTGAAAACTGCAGGAACTTCAAACCGGCACTAGGAAACAGACTGAGAAAGCAGAGAAAAAGTGTCTCCTGCAACCCGTTCCCTTGGTGCTAGATGAACGAATTTCTCTCCACTTGCTCAGTTCTGGGAGATAAGTGTGTGTGAAAGCCGTCCTTCACCTATCTTGTTGGGAACACAAAGTTTCTTTTCAGTTGCAAACTCCATTCCATACATATATATGGGGAGGTACTAGCTCCAAATCGGTGTGACAGTGAAAACTGCAGGATCTTCAAACCGGCACTAGGAAACAGACTGAGAAATCAGAGAAAAAGTGTCTCCTGCAAACCGTTCCCTTGGTGCTAGATGAACGAACGTCTCTCCACTTGCTCAGTTCTGAGAGATAAGTGTGTGTGAAAGCCGTCCTTCACCTAGCTTGTTGGGAACACAAAGTTTCTTTTCAGTTGCAAACTCCATTCCATACATATATATGGGGAGGTACTAGCTCCAACTCGGTTTGACAGTGAAAACTGCAGGATCTTCAAACCGGCACTAGGAAACAGACTGAGAAATCAGAGAAAAAGTGTCTCCTGCATCCCGTTCCCTTGGTGCTAGATGAACGAACGTCTCTCCACTTGCTCAGTTCTGAGAGATAAGTGTGTGTGAAAGCCGTCCTTCACCTAGCTTTTTGGGAACACAAAGTTTCTTTTCAGTTGCAAACTCCATTCCATACATATATATGGGAAGGTAGTAGCTCCAACTCTGTTTTACAGTGAAAACTGCAGGAACTTCAAACCGGCACTAGGAAACAGACTGAGAAATCAGGGAAAAGGGTCTCCTGCAACCCGTTCCCTTGGTGCTAGATGAACGAACGTCTCACCACTTGCTCAGTTCTGAGAGATAAGTGTGTGTGAAAGCCGTCCTTCACCTAGCTTGTTGGGAACACAAAGTTTCTTTTCAGTTGCAAACTCCATTCCATACATATATATGGGGAGGTACTAGCTCCAACTCGGTTTGACAGTGAAAACTGCAGGATCTTCAAACCGGCACTAGGAAACAGACTGAGAAATCAGAGAAAAAGTGTCTCCTGCAACCCGTTCCCTTGGTGCTAGATGAACGAACGTCTCTCCACTTGCTCAGTTCTGAGAGATAAGTGTGTGTGAAAGCCGTCCTTCACCTAGCTTTTTGGGAACACAAAGTTTCTTTTCAGTTGCAAACTCCATTCCATACATATATATGGGGAGGTACTAGCTCCAACTCGGTTTGACAGTGAAAACTGCAGGAACTTCAAACCGGCACTAGGAAACAGACTGAGAAAGCAGAGAAAAAGTGTCTCCTGCAACCCGTTCCCTTGGTGCTAGATGAACGAACGTCTCTCCACTTGCTCAGTTCTGAGAGATAAGTGTGTGTGAAAGCCGTCCTTCACCTATCTTGTTGTTAACACAAAGTTTCTTTTCAGTTGCAAACTCCATTCCATACATATATATGGGGAGGTACTAGCTCCAACTCGGTTTGACAGTGAAAACTGCAGGAACTTGAAACCGGCACTAGGAAACAGACTGAGAAAGCAGAGAAAAAGTGTCTCCTGCAACCCGTTCCCCTGGTGCTAGATGAACGAACGTCTCTCCACTTGCTCAGTTCTGAGAGATAAGTGTGTGTGAAAGCCGTCCTTCACCTAGCTTGTTGGGAACACAAAGTTTCTTTTCAGTTGCAAACTCCATTCCATACATATATATGGGGAGGTAGTAGCTCCAACTCGGTTTGACAGTGAAAACTGCAGGAACTTCAAAACGGCACTAGGAAACAGACTGAGAAAGCAGAGAAAAAGTGTCTCCTGCAACCCGTTCCCTTGGTGCTAGATGAACGAACGTCTCTCCACTTGCTCAGTTCTGAGAGATAAGTGTGTGTGAAAGCCGTCCTTCACCTAGCTTGTTGGGAACACAAAGTTTCTTTTCAGATGCAAACTCCATTCCATACATATATATGGGGAGGTACAAGCTCCAACTCGGTTTGACAGTGAAAACTGCAGGAACTTCAAACCGGCACTAGGAAACAGACTGAGAAAGCAGAGAAAAAGTGACTCCTGCAACCCCTTCCCTTGGTGCTGGATGAATGAACGTCTCTCCACTTGCTCAGTTCTGAGAGATAAGTGTGTGTGAAAGCCGTCCTTCACCTAGATTGTTGGGAACACAAATTTTCTTTTCAGTTGCAAACTCCATTCCATACATATATATGGGGAGGGAGTAGCTCCAACTCGGTTTGACAGTGAAAACTGCAGGAACTTCAAACCGGCACTAGGAAACAGACTGAGAAAGCAGAGAAAAAGTGTCTCCTGCAACCCGTTCCCTTGGTGCTAGATGAACGAACGTCTCTCCACTTGCTCAGTTCTGAGAGATAAGTGTGTGTGAAAGCCGTCCTTCACCTAGCTTGTTGGGAACACAAAGTTTTTTTTCAGTTGCAAACTCCATTCCATACATATATATGGGGAGGTAGTAGCTCCAACTCGGTTTGACAGTGAAAACTGCAGGAACTTCAAACCGGCACTAGGAAACAGACTGAGAAAGCAGAGAAAAAGTGTCTCCTGCAACCCGTTCCCTTGGTGCTAGATGAACGAACGTCTCTCCACTTGCTCAGTTCTGAGAGATAAGTGTGTGTGAAAGCCGTCCTTCACCTAGCTTGTTGGGAACACAAAGTTTTTTTTCAGTTGCAAACTCCATTCCATACATATATATGGGGAGGTAGTAGCTCCAACTCGGTTTGACAGTGAAAACTGCAGGAACTTCAAACCGGCACTAGGAAACAGACTGAGAAAGCAGAGAAAAAGTGTCTCCTGCAAACCGTTCCCTTGGTGCTAGATGAAGGAACGTCTCTCCACTTGCTCAGTTCTGAGAGATAAGTGTGTGTGATAGCCGTCCTTCACCTAGCTTGTTGGGAACACAAAGTTTCTTTTCAGTTGCAAACTCCATTCCATACATATCTATGGGGAGGTACTAGCTCCAAATCGGTGTGACAGTGAAAACTGCAGGATCTTCAAACCGGCACTAGGAAACAGACTGAGAAATCAGAGAAAAAGTGTCTCCTGCAAACCGTTCCCTTGGTGCTAGATGAACGAACGTCTCTCCACTTGCTCAGTTCTGAGAGATAAGTGTGTGTGAAAGCCGTCCTTCACCTAGCTTGTTGGGAACACAAAGTTTCTTTTCAGTTGCAAACTCCATTCCATACATATATATGGGGAGGTACTAGCTCCAAATCGGTGTGACAGTGAAAACTGCAGGATCTTCAAACCGGCACTAGGAAACAGACTGAGAAATCAGAGAAAAAGTGTCTCCTGCAAACCGTTCCCTTGGTGCTAGATGAACGAATGTCTCTCCACTTGCTCAGTTCTGAGAGATAAGTGTGTGTGAAAGCCGTCCTTCACCTAGCTTGTTGGGAACACAAAGTTTCTTTTCAGATGCAAACTCCATTCCATACATATATATGGGGAGGTACAAGCTCCAACTCGGTTTGACAGTGAAAACTGCAGGAACTTCAAACCGGCACTAGGAAACAGACTGAGAAAGCAGAGAAAAAGTGACTCCTGCAACCCCTTCCCTTGGTGCTGGATGAATGAACGTCTCTCCACTTGCTCAGTTCTGAGAGATAAGTGTGTGTGAAAGCCGTCCTTCACCTAGATTGTTGGGAACACAAAGTTTCTTTTCAGTTGCAAACTCCATTCCATACATATATATGGGGAGGGAGTAGCTCCAACTCGGTTTGACAGTGAAAACTGCAGGAACTTCAAACCGGCACTAGGAAACAGACTGAGAAAGCAGAGAAAAAGTGTCTCCTGCAACCCGTTCCCTTGGTGCTAGATGAACGAACGTCTCTCCACTTGCTCAGTTCTGAGAGATAAGTGTGTGTGAAAGCCGTCCTTCACCTAGCTTGTTGGGAACACAAAGTTTTTTTTCAGTTGCAAACTCCATTCCATACATATATATGGGGAGGTAGTAGCTCCAACTCGGTTTGACAGTGAAAACTGCAGGAACTTCAAACCGGCACTAGGAAACAGACTGAGAAAGCAGAGAAAAAGTGTCTCCTGCAACCCGTTCCCTTGGTGCTAGATGAACGAACGTCTCTCCACTTGCTCAGTTCTGAGAGATAAGTGTGTGTGATAGCCGTCCTTCACCTAGCTTGTTGGGAACACAAAGTTTCTTTTCAGTTGCAAACTCCATTCCATACATATCTATGGGGAGGTACTAGCTCCAAATCGGTGTGACAGTGAAAACTGCAGGATCTTCAAACCGGCACTAGGAAACAGACTGAGAAATCAGAGAAAAAGTGTCTCCTGCAAACCGTTCCCTTGGTGCTAGATGAACGAACGTCTCTCCACTTGCTCAGTTCTGAGAGATAAGTGTGTGTGAAAGCCGTCCTTCACCTAGCTTGTTGGGAACACAAAGTTTCTTTTCAGTTGCAAACTCCATTCCATACATATATATGGGGAGGTACTAGCTCCAAATCGGTGTGACAGTGAAAACTGCAGGATCTTCAAACCGGCACTAGGAAACAGACTGAGAAATCAGAGAAAAAGTGTCTCCTGCAAACCGTTCCCTTGGTGCTAGATGAACGAATGTCTCTCCACTTGCTCAGTTCTGGGAGATAAGTGTGTGTGAAAGCCGTCCTTCACCTATCTTGTTGGGAACACAAAGTTTCTTTTCAGTTGCAAACTCCATTCCATACATATCTATGGGGAGGTACTAGCTCCAAATCGGTGTGACAGTGAAAACTGCAGGATCTTCAAACCGGCACTAGGAAACAGACTGAGAAATCAGAGAAAAAGTGTCTCCTGCAAACCGTTCCCTTGGTGCTAGATGAACGAACGTCTCTCCACTTGCTCAGTTCTGAGAGATAAGTGTGTGTGAAAGCCGTCCTTCACCTAGCTTGTTGGGAACACAAAGTTTTTTTTCAGTTGCAAACTCCATTCCATACATATCTATGGGGAGGTACTAGCTCCAAATCGGTGTGACAGTGAAAACTGCAGGATCTTCAAACTGGCACTAGGAAACAGACTGAGAAATCAGAGAAAAAGTGTCTCCTGCAAACCGTTCCCTTGGTGCTAGATGAACGAACGTCTCTCCACTTGCTCAGTTCTGAGAGATAAGTGTGTGTGAAAGCCGTCCTTCACCTAGCTTGTTGGGAACACAAAGTTTCTTTTCAGTTGCAAACTCCATTCCATACATATATATGGGGAGGTACTAGCTCCAAATCGGTGTGACAGTGAAAACTGCAGGATCTTCAAACCGGCACTAGGAAACAGACTGAGAAATCAGAGAAAAAGTGTCTCCTGCAAACCGTTCCCTTGTTGCTAGATGAACGAATGTCTCTCCACTTGCTCAGTTCTGGGAGATAAGTGTGTGTGAAAGCCGTCCTTCACCTATCTTGTTGGGAACACAAAGTTTCTTTTCAGTTGCAAACTCCATTCCATACATATCTATGGGGAGGTACTAGCTCCAAATCGGTGTGACAGGGAAAACTGCAGGATCTTCAAACCGGCACTAGGAAACAGACTGAGAAATCAGAGAAAAAGTGTCTCCTGCAAACCGTTCCCTTGGTGCTAGATGAACGAACGTCTCTCCACTTGCTCAGTTCTGAGAGATAAGTGTGTGTGAAAGCCGTCCTTCACCTAGCTTGTTGGGAACACAAAGTTTCTTTTCAGTTGCAAACTCCATTCCATACATATATATGGGGAGGTACTAGCTCCAACTCGGTTTGACAGTGAAAACTGCAGGATCTTCAAACCGGCACTAGGAAACAGACTGAGAAATCAGAGAAAAAGTGTCTCCTGCATCCCGTTCCCTTGGTGCTAGATGAACGAACGTCTCTCCACTTGCTCAGTTCTGAGAGATAAGTGTGTGTGAAAGCCGTCCTTCACCAAGCTTTTTGGGAACACAAAGTTTCTTTTCAGTTGCAAACTCCATTCCATACATATATATGGGAAGGTAGTAGCTCCAACTCGGTTTTACAGTGAAAACTGCAGGAACTTCAAACCGGCACTAGGAAACAGACTGAGAAATCAGGGAAAAGGGTCTCCTGCAACCCGTTCCCTTGGTGCTAGATGAACGAACGTCTCACCACTTGCTCAGTTCTGAGAGATAAGTGTGTGTGAAAGCCGTCCTTCACCTAGCTTGTTGGGAACACAAAGTTTCTTTTCAGTTGCAAACTCCATTCCATACATATATATGGGGAGGTACTAGCTCCAACTCGGTTTGACAGTGAAAACTGCAGGATCTTCAAACCGGCACTAGGAAACAGACTGAGAAATCAGAGAAAAAGTGTCTCCTGCAACCCGTTCCCTTGGTGCTAGATGAACGAACGTCTCTCCACTTGCTCAGTTCTGAGAGATAAGTGTGTGTGAAAGCCGTCCTTCACCTAGCTTTTTGGGAACACAAAGTTTCTTTTCAGTTGCAAACTCCATTCCATACATATATATGGGGAGGTACTACCTCCAACTCGGTTTGACAGTGAAAACTGCAGGAACTTCAAACCGGCACTAGGAAACAGACTGAGAAAGCAGAGAAAAAGTGTCTCCTGCAACCCGTTCCCTTGGTGCTAGATGAACGAACGTCTCTCCACTTGCTCAGTTCTGAGAGATAAGTGTGTGTGAAAGCCGTCCTTCACCTAGCTTTTTGGGAACACAAAGTTTCTTTTCAGTTGCAAACTCCATTCCATACATATATATGGGGAGGTACTAGCTCCAACTCGGTTTGACAGTGAAAACTGCAGGAACTTCAAACCGGCACTAGGAAACAGACTGAGAAAGCAGAGAAAAAGTGTCTCCTGCAACCCGTTCCCTTGGTGCTAGATGAACGAACGTCCCTCCACTTGCTCAGTTCTGAGAGATAAGTGTGTGTGAAAGCCGTCCTTCACCTATCTTGTTGTTAACACAAAGTTTCTTTTCAGTTGCAAACTCCATTCCATACATATATATGGGGAGGTACTAGCTCCAACTCGGTTTGACAGTGAAAACTGCAGGAACTTCAAACCGGCACTAGGAAACAGACTGAGAAAGCAGAGAAAAAGTGTCTCCTGCAACCCGTTCCCCTGGTGCTAGATGAACGAACGTCTCTCCACTTGCTCAGTTCTGAGAGATAAGTGTGTGTGAAAGCCGTCCTTCACCTAGCTTGTTGGGAACACAAAGTTTCTTTTCAGTTGCAAACTCCATTCCATACATATATATGGGGAGGTAGTAGCTCCAACTCGGTTTGACAGTGAAAACTGCAGGAACTTCAAACCGGCACTAGGAAATAGACTGAGAAATCAGAGAAAAAGTGTCTCCTGCAAACCGTTCCCTTGGTGCTAGATGAACGAACGTCTCTCCACTTGCTCAGTTCTGAGAGATAAGTGTGTGTGAAAGCCGTCCTTCACCTAGCTTGTTGGGAACACAAAGTTTCTTTTCAGTTGCAAACTCCATTCCATACATATATATGGGGAGGTACTAGCTCCAAATCGGTGTGACAGTGAAAACTGCAGGATCTTCAAACCGGCACTAGGAAACAGACTGAGAAAGCAGAGAAAAAGTGTCTCCTGCAAACCGTTCCCTTGGTGCTAGATGAACGAACGTCTCTCCACTTGCTCAGTTCTGAGAGATAAGTGTGTGTGAAAGCCGTCCTTCACCTAGCTTGTTGGGAACACAAAGTTTCTTTTCAGTTGCAAACTCCATTCCATACATATATATGGGGAGGTACTAGCTCCAACTCGGTTTGACAGTGAAAACTGCAGGAACTTCAAACCGGCACTAGGAAACAGACTGAGAAAGCTGAGAAAAAGTGTCTCCTGCAACCCGTTCCCTTGGTGCTAGATGAACGAACGTCTATCCACTTGCTAAGTTCTGAGAGATAAGTGTGTGTGAAAGCCGTCCTTCACCTAGCTTGTTGGGAACACAAAGTTTCTTTTCAGTTGCAAACTCCATTCCATACATATATATGGGGAGGTAGTAGCTCCAACTCGGTTTGACAGTGAAAACTGCAGGAACTTCAAACCGGCACTAGGAAACAGACTGAGAAAGCAGAGAAAAAGTGTCTCCTGCAACCCGTTCCCTTGGTGCTAGATGAACGAACGTCTCTCCACTTGCTCAGTTTTGAGAGATAAGTGTGTGTGAAAACTGTCCTTCAACTAGCTTGTTGGGAACACAAAGTTTCTTTTCAGTTGCAAACTCCATTCCATACATATATATGGGAAGGTAGTAGCTCCAACTCGGTTTTACAGTGAAAACTGCAGGAACTTCAAACCGGCACTAGGAAACAGACTGAGAAATCAGAGAAAAAGTGTCTCCTGCAACCCGTTCCCTTGGTGCTAGATGAACGAACGTCTCACCACTTGCTCAGTTCTGAGAGATAAGTGTGTGTGAAAGCCGTCCTTCACAAAGCTTGTTGGGAACACAAAGTTTCTTTTCAGTTGCAAACTCCATTTCATACATATATATGGGGTGGTACTAGCTCCAACTCGGTTTGACAGTGAAAACTGCAGAAACTTCAAACCGGCACTAGGAAACAGACTGAGAAATCAGAGAAAAAGTCTCTCCTGCAATCCGTTCCCTTGGTGCTAGATGAACGAACGTCTCTCCACTTGCTCAGTTCTGAGAGATAAGTGTGTGTGAAAGCCGTCCTTCACCTAGCTTTTTGGGAACACAAAGTTTCTTTTCAGTTGCAAACTCCATTCCATACATATATATGGGGAGGTACTATCTCCAACTCGGTTTGACAGTGAAAACAGCTGGAACTTCAAACCGGCACTAGGAAACAGACTGAGAAAGCAGAGAAAAAGTGTCTCCTGCAACCCGTTCCCTTGGTGCTTGATGAACGAACGTCTCTCCACTTGCTCAGTTCTGAGAGATAAGTGTGTGTGAAAGCCGTCCTTCACCTAGCTTGTTGGGAACACAAAGTTTCTCTTCAGTTGCAAACTCCATTCCATACATATATATGGGGAGGTACAAGCTCCAACTCGGTTTGACAGTGAAAACTGCAGGAACTTCAAACCGGCACTAGGAAACAGACTGAGAAAGCAGAGAAAAAGTGACTCCTGCAACCCGTTCCCTTGGTGCTAGATGAATGAAAGTCTCTCCACTTGCTCAGTTCTGAGAGATAAGTGTGTGTGAAAGCCGTCCTTCACCTAGCTTGTTGGGAACACAAAGTTTCTTTTCAGTTGCAAACTCCATTCCATACATATATATGGGGAGGTAGTAGCTCCAACTCGGTTTGACAGTGAAAACTGCAGGAACTTCAAACCGGCACTAGGAAACAGACTGAGAAAGCAGAGAAGAAGTGTCTCCTGCAACCCGTTCCCTTGGTGCTACATGAACGAACGTCTCTCCACTTGCTCAGTTCTGAGAGATAAGTGTGTGTGAAAGCCGTCCTTCACCTAGCTTGTTGGGAACACAAAGTTTCTTTTCAGTTGCAAACTCCATTCCATACATATATATGGGGAGGTACTAGCTCCAACTCGGTTTGACAGTGAAAACTGCAGGATCTTCAAAACGGCACTAGGAAACAGACTGAGAAAGCAGAGAAAAAGTGTCTCCTGCAACCCGTTCCCTTGGTGCTAGATGAACGAACGTCTCTCCAATTGCTCAGTTCTGAGAGATAAGTGTGTGTGAAAGCCGTCCTTCACCTAGCTAGTTGGGAACACAAAGTTTCTTTTCAGTTGCAAACTCCATTCCATACATATATATGGGGAGGTACTAGCTCCAACTCGGTTTGACAGTGAAAACTGCAGGAACTTCAAACCGGCACTAGGAAACAGACTGAGAATGCAGAGAAAAAGTGTCTCCTGCAACCCGTTCCATTGGTGCTAGATGAACGAACGTCTCTCCACTTGCTCAGTTCTGAGAGATAAGTGTGTGTGAAAGCCGTCCTTCACCTAGCTTGTTGGGAACACAAAGTTTCTTTTCAGTTGCAAACTCCATTCCATACATATATATGGGGAGGTAGTAGCTCCAACTCGGTTTGACAGTGAAAACTGCAGGAACTTCAAACCGGCACTAGGAAACAGACTGAGAAATCAGAGAAAAAGTGTCTCCTGCAACCCGTTCCCTTGGTGCTAGATGAACGAACGTCTCTCCACTTGCTCAGTTCTGAGAGATAAGTGTGTGTGAAAGCCGTCCTTCACCTAGCTTGTTGGGAACACAAAGTTTCTTTTCAGTTGCAAACTCCATTCCATACATATATATGGGGAGGTACAAGCTCCAACTCGGTTTGACAGTGAAAACTGCAGGAACTTCAAACCGGCTCTAGGAAACAGACTGAGAAAGCAGAGAAGAAGTGTCTCCTGCAACCCGTTCCCTTGGTGCTACATGAACGAACGTCTCTCCACTTGCTCAGTTCTGAGAGATAAGTGTGTGTGAAAGCCGTCCTTCACCTAGCTTGTTGGGAACACAAAGTTTCTTTTCAGTTGCAAACTCAATTCCATACATATATATGGGGAGGTACTAGCTCCAACTCGGTTTGACAGTGAAAACTGCAGGAACTTCAAACCGGCACTAGGAAACAGACTGAGAAATCAGAGAAAAAGTGTCTCCTGCAACCCGTTCCCTTGGTGCTAGATGAACGAACGTCTCTCCACTTGCTCAGTTCTGAGAGATAAGTGTGTGTGAAAGCCGTCCTTCACCTAGCTTGTTGGGAACACAAAGTTTCTTTTCAGTTGCAAACTCCATTCCATACATATATATGGGGAGGTAGTAGCTCCAACTCGGTTTGACAGTGAAAACTGCAGGAACTTCAAACCGGCACTAGGAAACAGACTGAGAACGCAGAGAAAAAGTGTCTCCTGCAACCCGTTCCCTTGGTGCTAGATGAACGAACGTCTCTCCACTTGCTCAGTTCTGAGAGATAAGTGTGTGTGAAAGCCGTCCTTCACCTAGCTTGTTGGGAACACAAAGTTTCTTTTCAGTTGCAAACTCCATTCCATACATATATATGGGGAGGTACTAGCTCCAACTCGGTTTGACAGTGAAAACTGCAGGAACTTCAAACCGGCACTAGGAAACAGACTGAGAAAGCAGAGAAAATGTGACTCCTGCAACCCGTTCCCTTGGTGCTAGATGAACGAACGTCTCTCCACTTGCTCAGTTCTGAGAGATAAGTGTGTGTGAAAGCCGTCCTTCACCTAGCTTGTTGGGAACACAAAGTTTCTTTTCAGTTGCAAACTCCATTCCATACATATATATGGGGAGGTACTAGCTCCAACTCGGTTTGACAGTGAAAACTGCAGGAACTTCAAACCGGCACTAGGAAACAGACTGAGAAAGCAGAGAAAAAGTGACTCCTGCAACCCGTTCCCTTGGTGCTAGATGAACGAACGTCTCTCCACTTGCTCAGTTCTGAGAGTTAAGTGTGTGTGAAAGCCGTCCTTCACCTATCTTGTTGGGAACACAAAGTTTCTTTTCAGTTGCAAACTCCATTCCATACATATATATGGGGAGGTACAAGCTCCAACTCGGTTTGACAGTGAAAACTGCAGGAACTTCAAACCGGCACTAGGAAACAGACTGAGAAAGCAGAGAAAAAGTGTCTCCTGCAACCCGTTCCCTTGGTGCTAGATGAACGAACGTCTCTCCACTTGCTCAGTTCTGGGAGATAAGTGTGTGTGAAAGCCGTCCTTCACCTATCTTGTTGGGAACACAAAGTTTCTTTTCAGTTGCAAACTCCATTCCATACATATCTATGGGGAGGTACTAGCTCCAAATCGGTGTGACAGTGAAAACTGCAGGATCTTCAAACCGGCACTAGGAAACAGACTGAGAAATCAGAGAAAAAGTGTCTCCTGCAAACCGTTCCCTTGGTGCTAGATGAACGAACGTCTCTCCACTTGCTCAGTTCTGAGAGATAAGTGTGTGTGAAAGCCGCCCTTCACCTAGCTTGTTGGGAACACAAAGTTTCTTTTCAGTTGCAAACTCCATTCCATACATATATATGGGGAGGTACTAGCTCCAACTCGGTTTGACAGTGAAAACTGCAGGAACTTCAAACCGGCACTAGGAAACAGAGTGAGAAAGCAGAGAAAAAGTGACTCCTGCAACCCGTTCCCTTGGTGCTGGATGAAAGAACGTCTCTCCACTTGCTCAGTTCTGAGAGATAAGTGTGTGTGAAAGCCGTCCTTCACCTAGCTTGTTGGGAACACAAAGTTTCTTTTCAGTTGCAAACTCCATTCCATACATATATATGGGGAGTTAGTAGCTCCAAATCGGTTTGACAGTGAAAACTGCAGGAACTTCAAACCGGCACTAGGAAACAGACTGAGAAAGCTGAGAAAAAGTGTCTCCTGCAACCCGTTCCCTTGGTGCTAGATGAACGAACGTCTATCCACTTGCTAAGTTCTGAGAGATAAGTGTGTGTGAAAGCCGTCCTTCACCTAGCTTGTTGGGAACACAAAGTTTCTTTTCAGTTGCAAACTCCATTCCATACATATATATGGGGTGGTAGTAGCTCCAACTCGGTTTGACAGTGAAAACTGCAGGAACTTCCAACCGGCACTAGGAAACAGACTGAGAAAGCAGAGAAAATGTGTCTCCTGCAACCCGTTCCCTTGGTGCTAGATGAACGAACGTCTCTCCACTTGCTCAGTTTTGAGAGATAAGTGTGTGTGAAAGCTGTCCTTCACCTAGCTTGTTGGGAACACAAAGTTTCTTTTCAGTTGCAAACTCCATTCCATACATATATATGGGAACGTAGTAGCTCCAACTCGGTTTTACAGTGAAAACTGCAGGAACTTCAAACCGGCACTAGGAAACAGACTGAGAAATCAGGGAAAAGGGTCACCTGCAACCCGTTCCCTTGGTGCTAGATGAACGAACGTCTCACCACTTGCTCAGTTCTGAGAGATGTGTGTGTGAAAGCCGTCCTTCACCTAGCTTGTTGGGAACACAAAGTTTCTTTTCAGTTGCAAACTCCATTCCATACATATATATGGGGAGGTACTAGCTCCAACTCGGTTTGACAGTGAAAACTGCAGGAACTTCAAACCGGCACTAGGAAACAGACTGAGAAAGCTGAGAAAAATTGTCTCCTGCAACCCGTTCCCTTGGTGCTAGATGAACGAACGTCTATCCACTTGCTAAGTTCTGAGAGATAAGTGTGTGTGAAAGCCGTCCTTCACCTAGCTTGTTGGGAACACAAAGTTTCTTTTCAGTTGCAAACTCCATTCCATACATATATATGGGGTGGTAGTAGCTCCAACTCGGTTTGACAGTGAAAACTGCAGGAACTTCCAACCGGCACTAGGAAACAGACTGAGAAAGCAGAGAAAATGTGTCTCCTGCAACCCGTTCCCTTGGTGCTAGATGAACGAACGTCTCTCCACTTGCTCAGTTTTGAGAGATAAGTGTGTGTGAAAGCTGTCCTTCACCTAGCTTGTTGGGAACACAAAGTTTCTTTTCAGTTGCAAACTCCATTCCATACATATATATGGGAACGTAGTAGCTCCAACTCGGTTTTACAGTGAAAACTGCAGGAACTTCAAACCGGCACTAGGAAACAGACTGAGAAATCAGGGAAAAGGTTCACCTGCAACCCGTTCCCTTGGTGCTAGATGAACGAACGTCTCACCACTTGCTCAGTTCTGAGAGATAAGTGTGTGTGAAAGCCGTCCTTCACCTAGCTTGTTGGGAACACAAAGTTTCTTTTCAGTTGCAAACTCCATTCCATACATATATATGGGGAGGTACTAGCTCCAACTCGGTTTGACAGTGAAAACTGCAGGATCTTCAAACCGGCACTAGGAAACAGACTGAGAAATCAGAGAAAAAGTGTCTCCTGCATCCCGTTCCATTGGTGCTAGATGAACGAACGTCTCTCCACTTGCTCAGTTCTGAGAGATAAGTGTGTGTGAAAGCCGTCCTTCACCTAGCTTTTTGGGAACACAAAGTTTCTTTTCAGTTGCAAACTCCATTCCATACATATATATGGGAAGGTAGTAGCTCCAACTCGGTTTTACAGTGAAAACTGCAGGAACTTCAAACCGGCACTAGGAAACAGACTGAGAAATCAGGGAAAAGGGTCTCCTGCAACCCGTTCCCTTGGTGCTAGATGAACGAACGTCTCACCACTTGCTCAGTTCTGAGAGATAAGTGTGTGTGAAAGCCGTCCTTCACCTAGCTTGTTGGGAACACAAAGTTTCTTTTCAGTTGCAAACTCCATTCCATACATATATATGGGGAGGTACTAGCTCCAACTCGGTTTGACAGTGAAAACTGCAGGATCTTCAAACCGGCACTAGGAAACAGACTGAGAAATCAGAGAAAAAGTGTCTCCTGCAACCCGTTCCCTTGGTGCTAGATGAACGAACGTCTCTCCACTTGCTCAGTTCTGAGAGATAAGTGTGTGTGAAAGCCGTCCTTCACCTAGCTTTTTGGGAACACAAAGTTTCTTTTCAGTTGCAAACTCCATTCCATACATATATATGGGGAGGTACTAGCTCCAACTCGGTTTGACAGTGAAAACTGCAGGAACTTCAAACCGGCACTAGGAAACAGACTGAGAAAGCAGAGAAAAAGTGTCTCCTGCAACCCGTTCCCTTGGTGCTAGATGAACGAACGTCTCTCCACTTGCTCAGTTCTGAGAGATAAGTGTGTGTGAAAGCCGTCCTTCACCTAGCTTGTTGGGAACACAAAGTTTCTTTTCAGTTGCAAACTCCATTCCATACATATATATGGGGAGGTACTAGCTCCAACTCGGTTTGACAGTGAAAACTGCAGGATCTTCAAACCGGCACTAGGAAACAGACTGAGAAAGCAGAGAAAAAGTGTCTCCTGCAACCCGTTCCCCTGGTGCTAGATGAAAGAACGTCTCTCCACTTGCTCAGTTCTGAGAGATAAGTGTGTGTGAAAGCCGTCCTTCACCTAGCTTGTTGGGAACACAAAGTTTCTTTTCAGTTGCAAACTCCATTCCATACATATATATGGGGAGGTAGTAGCTCCAACTCGGTTTGACAGTGAAAACTGCAGGAACTTCAAACCGGCACTAGGAAACAGACTGAGAAAGCAGAGAAAAAGTGTCTCCTGCAACCCGTTCCCTTGGTGCTAGATGAACGAACGTCTCTCCACTTGCTCAGTTCTGAGAGATAAGTGTGTGTGAAAGCCGTCCTTCAACTAGCTTGTTGGGAACACAAAGTTTCTTTTCAGATGCAAACTCCATTCCATACATATATATGGGGAGGTACAAGCTCCAACTCGGTTTGACAGTGAAAACTGCAGGAACTTCAAACCGGCACTAGGAAACAGACTGAGAAAGCAGAGAAAAAGTGACCCCTGCAACCCGTTCCCTTGGTGCTGGATGAATGAACGTCTCTCCACTTGCTCAGTTCTGAGAGATAAGTGTGTGTGAAAGCCGTCCTTCACCTACCTTGTTGGGAACACAAAGTTTCTTTTCAGTTGCAAACTCCATTCCATACATATATATGGGGAGGGAGTAGCTCCAACTCGGTTTGACAGTGAAAACTGCAGGAACTTCAAACCGGCACTAGGAAACAGACTGAGAAAGCAGAGAAAAAGTGTCTCCTGCAACCCGTTCCCTTGGTGCTAGATGAACGAACGTCTCTCCACTTGCTCAGTTCTGAGAGATAAGTGTGTGTGAAAGCCGTCCTTCACCTAGCTTGTTGGGAACACAAAGTTTCTTTTCAGTTGCAAACTCCATTCCATACATATATATGGGGAGGTAGTAGCTCCAACTCGGTTTTACAGTGAAAACTGCAGGAACTTCCAACCGGCACTAGGAAACAGACTGAGAAAGCAGAGAAATAGTGTCTCCTGCAACCCGTTCCCTTGGTGCTACATGAACGAACGTCTCTCCACTTGCTCAGTTCTGAGGGATAAGTGTGTGTGAAAGCCGTCCTTCACCTAGCTTGTTGGGAACACAAAGTTTCTTTTCAGTTGCAAACTCCATTCCACACTTATATATGGGGAGGTACTAGCTTCAAAACTGTTTGACAGTGAAAACTGCAGGAACTTCAAACCGGCACTAGGAAACAGACTGAGAAAGCAGAGAAATAGTGTCTCCTGCAACCCGTTCCCTTGGTGCTACATGAACGAACGTCTCTCCACTTGCTCAGTTCTGAGAGATAAGTGTGTGTGAAAGCCGTCCTTCACCTAGCTTGTTGGGAACACAAAGTTTCTTTTCAGTTGCAAACTCCATTCCATACATATATATGGGGAGGTAGTAGCTCCAACTCGGTTTGACAGTGAAAACTGCAGGAACTTCAAACCGGCACTAGGAAACAGACTGAGAAAGCAGAGAAAAAGTGTCTCCTGCAACCCGTTCCCTTGGTGCTAGATGAACGAACGTCTCTCCACTTGCTCAGTTCTGAGAGATAAGTGTGTGTGAAAGCCGTCCTTCACCTAGCTTGTTGGGAACACAAAGTTTCTTTTCAGTTGCAAACTCCATTCCATACATATATATGGGTTGGTAGTAGCGCCAACTCGGTTTTACAGTGAAAACTGCAGGAACTTCAAACCGGCACTAGGAAACAGACTGAGAAAGCAGAGAAAAAGTGTCTCCTGCATCCCGTTCCCTTGGTGCTAGATGAACGAACGTCTCTCCACTTGCTCAGTTCTGAGAGATAAGTGTGCGTGAAAGCCGTCCTTCACCTAGCTTGTTGGGAACACAAAGTTTCTTTTCAGTTGCAAACTCCATTCCATACATATATAAGGGGAGGTAGTAGCTCCAACTCGATTTGACAGTGAAAACTGCAGGAACTTCAAACCGGCACTAGGAAACAGACTGAGAAAGCAGAGAAAAAGTGTCTCCTGCAACCCGTTCCCTTGGTGCTAGATGAACGAACGTCTCTCCACTTGCTCAGTTCTGAGAGATAAGTGTGTGTGAAAGCCGTCCTTCACCTAGCTTGTTGGGAACACAAAGTTTCTTTTCAGTTGCAAACTCCATTCCATACATATATATGGGGAGGTACTAGCTCCAACTCGGTTTGACAGTGGAAACTGCAGGAACTTCAAACCGGCACTAGGAAACAGACTGAGAAAGCAGAGAAAAAGTGTCTCCTGCAACCCGTTCCCTTGGTGCTAGATGAACGAACGTCTCTCCACTTGCTCAGTTCTGAGAGATAAGTGTGTGTGAAAGCCGTCCTTCACCTAGCTTGTTGGGAACACAAAGTTTCTTTTCAGTTGCAAACTCAATTCCATACATATATATGGGGAGGTAGTAGCTCCAACTCGGTTTGACAGTGAAAACTGCAGGAACTTCAAACCGGCACTAGGAAACAGACTGAGAAAGCAGAGAAAAAGTTTCTCCTGCAACCCGTTCCCTTGGTGCTAGATGAACGAACGTCTCTCCAATTGCTCAGTTCTGAGAGATAAGTGTGTGTGAAAGCCATCCTTCACCTAGCTTGTTGGGAACA
Source organism: Camelus bactrianus (assembly GCF_048773025.1). Classification (NCBI taxonomy): domain Eukaryota; kingdom Metazoa; phylum Chordata; class Mammalia; order Artiodactyla; family Camelidae; genus Camelus; species Camelus bactrianus. Next base: position 4,838,530 of record NC_133573.1, on the reverse strand, counting down.
CAAAGTTTCTTTTCAGTTTCAAACTCCATTCCATACATATATAAGGGGAGGTAGTAGCTCCAACTCGGTTTTACAGTGAAAACTGCAGGAACTTCAAACCGGCACTAGGAAACAGACTGAGAAAGCAGAGAAAAAGTGTCTCCTGCAACCCGTTCCCTTGGTGCTAGATGAACGAACGTCTCTCCACTTGCTCAGTTCTGAGAGGTAAGTGTGTGTGAAAGCCGCCCGTCACCTAGCTTGTTGGGAACACAAAGTTTCTTTTCAGTTGCAAACTCCATTCCATACATATATATGGGGAGGTACAAGCTCCAACTCGGTTTTACAGTGAAAACTGCAGGAACTTCAAACCGGCACTAGGAAACAGACTGAGAAAGCAGAGAAAAAGTGTCTCCTGCAACCCGTTCCCTTGGTGCTAGATGAATGAACGTCTCTCCACTTGCTCAGTTCTGAGAGATAAGAGTGTGTGAAAGCCGTCCTTCACCTAGCTTGTTGGGAACACAAAGTTTCTTTTCAGTTGCAAACACCATTCCATACATATATATGGGGAGGTACTAGCTCCAACTCGGTTTGACAGTGAAAACTGCAGGAACTTCAAACCGGCACTAGGAAACAGACTGAGAAAGCAGAGAAAAAGTGTCCCCTGCAAATCGTTCCCTTGGTGCTAGATGAACGAACGTCTCTCCACTTGCTCAGTTCTGAGAGATAAGTGAGTGTGAAAGCCGTCCTTCACCTAGCTTGTTGGGAACACAAAGTTTCTTTTCAGTTGCAAACTCCATTCCATACATATATATGGGGAGGTACAAGCTCCAACTCGGTTTTACAGTGAAAACTGCAGGAACTTCAAACCGGCACTAGGAAACAGACTGAGAAAGCTGAGAAAAAGTGTCTCCTGCAACCCGTTCCCTTGGTGCTAGATGAACGAACGTCTCTCCACATGCTCAGTTCTGAGAGATAAGTGTGTGTGAAAGCCGTCCTTCACCTAGCTTGTTGGGAACACAAAGTTTCTTTTCAGTTGCAAACTCCATTCCATACATATATATGGGGAGGTACAAGCTCCAACTCGGTTTTATAGTGAAAACTGCAGGAACTTCAAACCGGCACTAGGAAACAGACTGAGAAAGCAGAGAAGAAGTGTCTCCTGCAACCCGTTCCCTTGGTGCTAGATGAATGAACGTCTCTCCACTTGCTCAGTTCTGAGAGATAAGAGTGTGTGAAAGCCGTCCTTCACCTAGCTTGTTGGGAACACAAAGTTTCTTTTCAGTTGCAAACACCATTCCATACATATATATGGGGAGGTACTAGCTCCAAATCGGTTTGACAGTGAAAACTGCAGGAACTTCAAACCGGCACTAGGAAACAGACTGAGAAAGCAGAGAAAAAGTGTCCCCTGCAAATCGTTCCCTTGGTGCTAGATGAACGAACGTCTCTCCACTTGCTCAGTTCTGAGAGATAAGTGAGTGTGAAAGCCGTCCTTCACCTAGCTTGTTGGGAACACAAAGTTTCTTTTCAGTTGCAAACTCCATTCCATACATATATATGGGGAGGTACAAGCTCCAACTCGGTTTTACAGTGAAAACTGCAGGAACTTCAAACCGGCACTAGGAAACAGACTGAGAAAGCTGAGAAAAAGTGTCTCCTGCAACCCGTTCCCTTGGTGCTAGATGAACGAACGTCTCTCCACATGCTAAGTTCTGAGAGATAAGTGTGTGTGAAAGCCGTCCTTCACCTAGCTTGTTGGGAACACAAAGTTTCTTTTCAGTTGCAAACTCCATTCCATACATATATATGGGGAGGTACAAGCTCCAACTCGGTTTGACAGTGAAAACTGCAGGAACTTCAAACCGGCACTAGGAAACAGACTGAGAAAGCAGAGAAAAAGTGACTCCTGCAACCCTTTCCCTTGGTGCTGGATGAACGAACGTCTCTCCACTTGCTCAGTTCTGAGAGATAAGTGTGTGTGAAAGCCGTCCTTCACCTAGCTTGTTGGGAACACAAAGTTTCTTTTCAGTTGCAAACTCCATTCCATACATATATATAGGGAGGTACTAGCTCCAACTCGGTTTGACAGTGAAAACTGCAGGAACTTCAAACCGGCACTAGGAAACAGACTGAGAAAGCAGAGAAAAAGTGTCTCCTGCAACCCGTTCCCTTGGTGCTAGATGAACGAACGTCTCTCCACTTGCTCAGTTCTGAGAGATAAGTGTGTGTGAAAGCCGTCCTTCACCTAGCTTGTCGGGAACACAAAGTTTCTTTTCAGTTGCAAACTCCATTCCATACATATATATGGGGAGGTACAAGCTCCAACTCGGTTTGACAGTGAAAACTGCAGTAACTTCAAACCGGCACTAGGAAACAGACTGAGAAAGCAGAGAAAAAGTGTCTCCTGCATCCCGTTCCCTTGGTGCTAGATGAACGAACGTCTCTCCACATGCTCAGTTCTGAGAGATAAGTGTGTGTGAAAGCCGTCCTTCACCTAGCTTGTTGGGAACACAAAGTTTCTTTTCAGTTGCAAACTCCATTCCATACATATATATGGGGAGGTACAAGCTCCAACTCGGTTTGACAGTGAAAACTGCAGGAACTTCAAACCGGCACTAGGAAACAGACTGAGAAAGCAGAGAAAAAGTGACTCCTGCAACCCGTTCCCTTGGTGCTGGATGAACGAACGTCTCTCCACTTGCTCAGTTCTGAGAGATAAGTGTGTGTGAAAGCCGTCCTTCACCTATCTTGTTGGGAACACAAAGTTTCTTTTCAGTTGCAAACTCCATTCCATACATATATATGGGGAGGTAGTAGCTCCAAATCGGTGTGACAGTGAAAACTGCAGGAACTTCAAACCGGCACTAGGAAACAGACTGAGAAAGCAGAGAAAAAGTGTTTCCTGCAACCCGTTCCCTTGGTGCTAGATGAACGAACGTCTCTCCACTTGCTCAGTTCTGAGAGATAAGTGTGTGTGAAAGCCGTCCTTCACCTATCTTGTTGGGAACACAAAGTTTCTTTTCAGTTGCAAACTCCATTCCATACATATATATGGGTAGGTAGTAGCTCCAACTCGGTTTGACAGTGAAAACTGCAGGAACTTCAAACCGGCACTAGGAAACAGACTGAGAAAGCAGAGAAAAAGTGTCTCCTGCAACCCTTTCCCTTGGTGCTAGATGAACGAACGTCTCTCCACTTGCTCAGTTCTGAGAGATAAGTGTGTGTGAAAGTCGTCCTTCACCAAGCTTGTTGGGAACACAAAGTTTCTTTTCCGTTGCAAACTCCATTCCATACATATATATGGGGAGGTACTAGCTCCAACTCGGTTTGACAGTGAAAACTGCAGGAACTTCAAACCGGCACTAGGAAACAGACTGAGAAAGCAGAGAAAAAGTGTCTCCTGCAACCCGTTCCCCTGGTGCTAGATGAACGAACGTCTCTCCACTTGCTCAGTTCTGAGAGATAAGTGTGTGTGAAAGCCGCCCTTCACCTAGCTTGTTGGGAACACAAAGTTTCTTTTCAGTTGCAAACTCCATTCCATACATATATATGGGGAAGTAGTAGCTCCAACTCGGTTTGACAGTGAAAACTGCAGGAACTTCAAACCGGCACTAGGAAACAGACTGAGAAAGCAGAGAAAAAGTGTCTCCTGCAACCCGTTCCCTTGGTGCTAGATGAACGAACGTCTCTCCACTTGCTCAGTTCTGAGAGATAAGTGTGTGTGAAAGCCGTCCTTCACCTAGCTAGTTGGGAACACAAAGTTTCTTTTCAGTTGCAAACTCCATTCCATACATATATATGGGGAGGTACAAGCTCCAACTCGGTTTGACAGTGAAAACTGCAGGAACTTCAAACCGGCACTAGGAAACAGACTGAGAAAGCAGAGAAAAAGTGTCTCCTGCAACCCGTTCCCTTGGTGCTAGATGAACGAACGTCTCTCCACTTGCTCAGTTCTGAGAGATAAGTGTGTGTGAAAGCCGTCCTTCACCTAGCTTGTTGGGAACACAAAGTTTCTTTTCAGTTGCAAACTCCATTCCATAAATATATATGGGGAGGTACAAGCTCCAACTCGGTTTGACAGTGAAAACTGCAGGAACTTCAAACCGGCACTAGGAAACAGACTGAGAAAGCAGAGAAAAAGTGTCTCCTGCAACCCGTTCCCCTGCTGCTAGATGAACGAACGTCTCTCCACTTGCTCAGTTCTGAGAGATAAGTGTGTGTGAAAGCCGTCCTTCACCTAGCTTGTTGGGAACACAAAGTTTCTTTTCAGTTGCAAACTCCATTCCATACATATATATGGGGAGGTAGTAGCTCCAACTCGGTTTGACAGTGAAAACTGCAGGAACTTCAAACCGGCACTAGGAAACAGACTGAGAAAACAGAGAAAAATGTCTCCTGCAACCCGTTCCCTTGGTGCTAGATGAACTAACGTCTCTCCACTTGCTCAGTTCTGAGAGATAAGTGTGTGTGAAAGCCGTCCTTCACCTAGCTTGTTGGGAACACAAAGTTTCTTTTCAGTTGCAAACTCCATTCCATACATATATATGGGGAGGTAGTAGCTCCAACTCGGTTTGACAGTGAAAACTGCAGGAACTTCAAACCGGCACTAGGAAACAGATTGATAAAGCAGAGAAATAGTGTCTCCTGCAACCCGTTCCCTTGGTTCTAGATGAACGAAAGTCTCTCCACTTGCTCAGTTCTGAGAGATAAGTGTGTGTGAAAGCCGTCCTTCACCTAGCTTGTTGGGAACACAAAGTTTCTTTTCAGTTGCAAACACCATTCCATACATATATATGGGGAGGTACTAGCTCCAACTCGGTTTTACAGTGAAAACTGCAGGAACTTCAAACCGGCACTAGGAAACAGACTGAGAAAGCAGAGAAAAAGTGTCTCCTGCAACCCGTTCCCTTGGTGCTAGATGAACGAACGTCTCTCCACTTGCTCAGTTCTGAGAGATAAGTGTGTGTGAAAGCCGTCCTTCACCTAGCTTGTTGGGAACACAAAGTTTCTTTTCAGTTGCAAACTCCACTCCATACATATATATGAGGATGTAGTAGCTTCAACTCGGTTTTACAGTGAAAACTGCAGGAACTTCAAATCGGCACTAGGAAACAGACTGAGAAAGCAGAGAAATAGTGCCTCCTGCAACCCGTTCCCTTGGTGCTAGATGAACGAACTTCTCTCCACTTGCTCAGTTCTGAGAGATAAGTGTGTGTGAAAGCCGTCCTTCACCTATCTTGTTGGGAACACAAAGTTTCTTTTCAGTTGCAAACTCCATTCCATACATATATATGGGGAGGTAGTAGCTCCAACTCGGTTTGACAGTGAAAACAGCAGGAACTTCAAACCGGCACTAGGAAACAGACTGAGAAAGCAGAGAAAAAGTGTCTCCTGCAACCCGTTCCCTTGGTGCTAGATGAACGAACGTCTCTCCACTTGCTCAGTTCTGAGAGATATGTGTGTGTGAAAGCCGTCCTTCACCTAGCTTGTTGGGAACACAAAGTTTCTTTTCAGTTGCAAACTCCATTCCATACATATATATGGGGAGGTACTAGCTCCAACTCGGTTTGACAGTGAAAACTGCAGGAACTTCAAACCGGCACTAGGAAACAGACTGAGAAAGCAGAGAAAAAGTGTCTCCTGCAACCCGTTCCCTAGGTGCTAGATGAACGAACGTCTCTCCAATTGCTCAGTTCTGAGAGATAAGTGTGTGTGAAAGCCGTCCTTCACCTAGCTTGTTGGGAACACAAAGTTTCTTTTCAGTTGCAAACTCCATTCCATACATATATATGGGGAGGTAGTAGCTCCATATCGGTTTTACAGTGAAAACTGCAGGAACTTCAAACCGGCACTAGGAAACAGACTGAGAAAGCAGAGAAAAAGTGTCTCCTGCAACCCGTTCCCTTGGTGCTAGATGAACGAACGTCTCTCCAATTGCTCAGTTCTGAGAGATAAGTGTGTGTGAAAGCCGTCCTTCACCTAGCTTGTTGGGAACACAAAGTTTCTTTTCAGTTGCAAACTCCATTCCATACATATATATGGGGAGGTAGTAGCTCCAACTCGATTTGACAGTGAAAACTGCAGGATCTTCAAACCGGCACTAGGAAACAGACTGAGAAATCAGAGAAAAAGTGCCTCCTGCAACCCGTTCCCTTGGTGCTAGATGAACGAACGTCTCTCCACTTGCTCAGTTCTGAGAGATAAGTGTGTGTGAAAGCCGTCCTTCACCTAGCTTGTTGGGAACACAAAGTTTCTTTTCAGTTGCAAACTCCATTCCATACATATATATGGGGAGGTACTAGCTCCAACTCGGTTTGACAGTGAAAATTGCAGGAACTTCAAACCGGCACTAGGAAACAGACTGAGAAAGCAGAGAAAAAGTGTCTCCTGCAACCCATTCCCTTGGTGCTAGATGAACGAACGTCTCTCCACTTGCTCAGTTCTGAGAGATAAGTGTGTGTGAAAGCCGTCCTTCACCTAGCTTGTTGGGAACACAAAGTTTCTTTTCAGTTGCAAACTCCATTCCATACATATATATGGGGTGGTAGTAGCTCCAACAAGGTTTTACAGTGAAAACTGCAGGAACTTCAAACCGGCACTAGGAAACAGGCTGAGAAAGCAGAGAAAAAGTGTCCCCTGCATCCCGTTCCCTTGGTGCTAGAGGAACGAACGTCTCTCCACTTGCTCAGTTCTGAGAGATAAGTGTGCGTGAAAGCCGTCCTTCACCTAGCTTGTTGGGAACACAAAGTTTCTTTTCAGTTGCAAACTCCATTCCATACATATATATGGGGAGGTAGTAGCTCCAACTCGGTTTGACAGTGAAAAATACAGGAACTTCAAACCGGCACTAGGAAACAGACTGAGAAAGCAGAGAATAAGTGTCTCCTGCAACCCGTTCCCTTGGTGCTAGATGAACGAACGTCTCTCCTCTTGCTCAGTTCTGAGAGATAAGTGTGTGTGAAAGCCGTCCTTCACCTAGCTTGTTGGGAACACAAAGTTTCTTTTCAGTTGCAAACTCCATTCCATACATATATATGGGGAGGTACTAGCTCCAACTCGGTTTGACAGTGAAAACTGCAGGAACTTCAAACCGGCACTAGGAAACAGACTGAGAAAGCAGAGAAAAAGTGTCTCCTGCAACCCGTTCCCTTGATGCTAGATGAACGAACTTCTCTCCACTTGCTCAGTTCTGAGAGATAAGTGTGTGTGAAAGCCGTCCTTCACCTATCTTGTTGGGAACACAAAGTTTCTTTTCAGTTGCAAACTCCATTCCATACATATATATGGGGAGGTAGTAGCTCCAACTCGGTTTGACAGTGAAAACTGCAGGAACTTCAAACCGGCACTAGGAAACAGACTGAGAAAGCAGAGAAAAAGTGTCTCCTGCAACCCGTTCCCTTGGTGCTAGATGAACGAACGTCTCTCCAATTGCTCAGTTCTGAGAGATAAGTGTGTGTGAAAGCCATTCTTCACCTAGCTTGTTGGGAACACAAAGTTTCTTTTCAGTTGCAAACTCCATTCCATACATATATATGGGGAGGTACTAGCTCCAACTCGGTTTTACAGTGAAAACTGCAGGAACTTCAAACCCGCACTAGGAAACAGACTGAGAAAGCAGAGAAATAGTGTCTCCTGCAACCCGTTCCCTTGGTGCTAGATGAACGAACGTCTCTCCACTTGCTCAGTTCTGAGAGGTAAGTGTGTGTGAAAGCCGCCCTTCACCTAGCTTGTTGGGAACACAAAGTTTCTTTTCAGTTGCAAACTCCATTCCATACATATATATGGGGAGGTACTAGCTCCAACTCGGTTTTACAGTGAAAACTGCAGGAACTTCAAACCGGCACTAGGAAACAGACTGAGAAAGCAGAGAAAAAGTGTCCCCTGCAACCCGTTCCCTTGGTGCTAGATGAGTGAACGTCTCTCCACTTGCTCAGTTCTGAGAGATAAGTGTGTGTGAAAGCCGTCCTTCACCTAGCTTATTGGGAACACAAAGATTCTTTTCAGTTGCAAACTCCATTCCATACATATATATGGGGAGGTACTAGCTCCAACTCGGTTTGACAGTGAAAACTGCAGGAACTTCAAACCGGCACTAGGAAACAGACTGAGAAAGCAGAGAAATAGTGTCTCCTGCAACCCGTTCCCTTGGTGCTAGATGAACGAACGTCTCTCCACTTGCTCAGTTCTGAGAGATAAGTGTGTGTGAAAGCCGTCCTTCACCTAGCTTGTTGGGAACACAAAGTTTCTTTTCAGTTGCAAACTCCACTCCATACATATATATGGGGAGGTAGTAGCTCCAACTCGGTTTTACAGTGAAAACTGCAGGAACTTCAAACCGGCACTAGGAATCAGACTGAGAAAGCAGAGAAAAAGTGTCTCCTGCAACCCGTTCCCTTGGTGCTAGATGAACGAACGTCTCTCCACTTGCTCAGTTCTGAGAGATAAGTGTGTGTGAAAGCCGTCCTTCACCTATCTTGTTGGGAACACAAAGTTTCTTTTCAGTTGCAAACTCCATTCCATACATATATATGGGGAGGTAGTAGCTCCAACTCGGTTTGACAGTGAAAACTGCAGGAACTTCAAACCGGCACTAGGAAACAGACTGAGAAAGCAGAGAAAAAGTGTCTCCTGCAACCCTTTCCCTTGGTGCTAGATGAACGAACGTCTCTCCACTTGCTCAGTTCTGAGAGATAAGTGTGTGTGAAAGCCATCCTTCACCTAGCTTGTTGGGAACACAAAGTTTCTTTTCAGTTGCAAACTCCATTCCATACATATATATGGGGAGGTAGTAGCTCCAACTCGGTTTGACAGTGAAAACTGCAGGAACTTCAAACCGGCACTAGGAAACAGACTGAGAAAGCAGAGAAATAGTGTCTCCTGCAACCCGTTCCCTTGGTGCTAGATGAACGAACGTGTCTCCACTTGCTCAGTTCTGAGAGATAAGTGTGTGTGAAAGCCGCCCTTCACCTAGCTTGTTGGGAACACAAAGTTTCTTTTCAGTTGCAAACTCCATTCCATACATATATATGGGGAGGTACTAGCTCCAACTCGGTTTTACAGTGAAAACTGCAGGAACTTCAAACCGGCACTAGGAAACAGACTGAGAAAGCAGAGAAAAAGTGTCCCCTGCAACCCGTTCCCTTGGTGCTAGATGAGTGAACGTCTCTCCACTTGCTCAGTTCTGAGAGATAAGTGTGTGTGAAAGCCGTCCTTCACCTAGCTTATTGGGAACACAAAGATTCTTTTCAGTTGCAAACTCCATTCCATACATATATATGGGGAGGTACTAGCTCCAACTCGGTTTGACAGTGAAAACTGCAGGAACTTCAAACCGGCACTAGGAAACAGACTGAGAAAGCAGAGAAAAAGTGTCTCCTGCAAACCGTTCCCTTGGTGCTAGATGAACGAACGTCTCTCCACTTGCTCAGTTCTGAGAGATAAGTGTGTGTGAAAGCCGTCCTTCACCTAGCTTGTTGGGAACACAAAGTTTCTTTTCAGTTGCAAACTCCACTGCATACATATATATGGGGAGGTAGTAGCTCCAACTCGGTTTTACAGTGAAAACTGCAGGAACTTCAAACCGGCACTAGGAATCAGACTGAGAAAGCAGGGAAAAAGTGTCTCCTGCAACCCGTTCCCTTGGTGCTAGATGAACGAACGTCTCTCCACTTGCTCAGTTCTGAGAGATAAGTGTGTGTGAAAGCCGTCCTTCACCTATCTTGTTGGGAACACAAAGTTTCCTTTCAGTTGCAAACTCCATTCCATACATATATATGGGGAGGTAGTAGCTCCAACTCGGTTTGACAGTGAAAACTGCAGGAACTTCAAACCGGCACTAGGAAACAGACTGAGAAAGCAGAGAAAAAGTGTCTCCTGCAACCCTTTCCCTTGGTGCTAGATGAACGAACGTCTCTCCACTTGCTCAGTTCTGAGAGATAAGTGTGTGTGAAAGCCATCCTTCACCTAGCTTGTTGGGAACACAAAGTTTCTTTTCAGTTGCAAACTCCATTCCATACATATATATGGGGAGGTACTAGCTCCAACTCGGTTTTACAGTGAAAACTGCAGGAACTTCAAACCGGCACTAGGAAACAGACTGAGAAAGCAGAGAAATAGTGTCTCCTGCAACCCGTTCCCTTGGTGCTAGATGAACGAACGTGTCTCCACTTGCTCAGTTCTGACTGGTAAGTGTGTGTGAAAGCCGCCCTTCACCTAGCTTGTTGGGAACACAAAGTTTCTTTTCAGTTGCAAACTCCATTCCATACATATATATGGGGAGGTACTAGCTCCAACTCGGTTTTACAGTGAAAACTGCAGGAACTTCAAACCGGCACTAGGAAACAGACTGAGAAAGCAGAGAAAAAGTGTCCCCTGCAACCCGTTCCCTTGGTGCTAGATGAGTGAACGTCTCTCCACTTGCTCAGTTCTGAGAGATAAGTGTGTGTGAAAGCCGTCCTTCACCTAGCTTATTGGGAACACAAAGATTCTTTTCAGTTGCAAACTCCATTCCATACATATATATGGGGAGGTACTAGCTCCAACTCGGTTTGACAGTGAAAACTGCAGGAACTTCAAACCGGCACTAGGAAACAGACTGAGAAAGCAGAGAAATAGTGTCTCCTGCAACCCGTTCCCTTGGTGCTAGATGAACGAACGTGTCTCCACTTGCTCAGTTCTGAGTGGTAAGTGTGTGTGAAAGCCGCCCTTCACCTAGCTTGTTGGGAACACAAAGTTTCTTTTCAGTTGCAAACTCCATTCCATACATATATATGGGGAGTTACTAGCTCCAACTCGGTTTTACAGTGAAAACTGCAGGAACTTCAAACCGGCACTAGGAAACAGACTGAGAAAGCAGAGAAAAAGTGTCCCCTGCAACCCGTTCCCTTGGTGCTAGATGAGTGAACGTCTCTCCACTTGCTCAGTTCTGAGAGATAAATGTGTGTGAAAGCCGTCCTTCACCTAGCTTATTGGGAACACAAAGATTCTTTTCAGTTGCAAACTCCATTCCATACATATATATGGGGAGGTACTAGCTCCAACTCGGTTTGACAGTGAAAACTGCAGGAACTTCAAACCGGCACTAGGAAACAGACTGAGAAAGCAGAGAAAAAGTGTCTACTGCAAACCGTTCCCTTGGTGCTAGATGAACGAACGTCTCTCCACTTGCTCAGTTCTGAGAGATAAGTGTGTGTGAAAGCCGTCCTTCACCTAGCTTGTTGGGAACACAAAGTTTCTTTTCAGTTGCAAACTCCACTCCATACATATATATGGGGAGGTAGTAGCTCCAACTCGGTTTGACAGTGAAAACTGCAGGAACTTCAAACCGGCACTAGGAATCAGACTGAGAAAGCAGAGAAAAAGTGTCTCCTGCAACCCGTTCCCTTGGTGCTAGATGAACGAACGTCTCTCCACTTGCTCAGTTCTGAGAGATAAGTGTGTGTGAAAGCCGTCCTTCACCTATCTTGTTGGGAACACAAAGTTTCTTTTCAGTTGCAAACTCCATTCCATACATATATATGGGGAGGTAGTAGCTCCAACTCGGTTTGACAGTGAAAACTGCAGGAACTTCAAACCGGCACTAGGAAACAGACTGAGAAAGCAGAGAAAAAGTGTCTCCTGCAACCCTTTCCTTTGGTGCTAGATGAACGAACGTCTCTCCACTTGCTCAGTTCTGAGAGATAAGTGTGTGTGAAAGCCATCCTTCACCTAGCTTGTTGGGAACACAAAGTTTCTTTTCAGTTGCAAACTCCATTCCATACATATATATGGGGAGGTACTAGCTCCAACTCGGTTTTACAGTGAAAACTGCAGGAACTTCAAACCGGCACTAGGAAACAGACTGAGAAAGCAGAGAAATAGTGTCTCCTGCAACCCGTTCCCTTGGTGCTAGATGAACGAACGTGTCTCCACTTGCTCAGTTCTGAGTGGTAAGTGTGTGTGAAAGCCGCCCTTCACCTAGCTTGTTGGGAACACAAAGTTTCTTTTCAGTTGCAAACTCCATTCCATACATATATATGGGGAGGTACTAGCTCCAACTCGGTTTTACAGTGAAAACTGCAGGAACTTCAAACCGGCACTAGGAAACAGACTGAGAAAGCAGAGAAAAAGTGTCCCCTGCAACCCGTTCCCTTGGTGCTAGATGAGTGAACGTCTCTCCACTTGCTCAGTTCTGAGAGATAAGTGTGTGTGAAAGCCGTCCTTCACCTAGCTTATTGGGAACACAAAGATTCTTTTCAGTTGCAAACTCCATTCCATACATATATATGGGGAGGTACTAGCTCCAACTCGGTTTGACAGTGAAAACTGCAGGAACTTCAAACCGGCACTAGGAAACAGACTGAGAAAGCAGAGAAAAAGTGTCTCCTGCAAACCGTTCCCTTGGTGCTAGATGAACGAACGTCTCTCCACTTGCTCAGTTCTGAGAGATAAGTGTGTGTGAAAGCCGTCCTTCACCTAGCTTGTTGGGAACACAAAGTTTCTTTTCAGTTGCAAACTCCACTCCATACATATATATGGGGAGGTAGTAGCTCCAACTCGGTTTGACAGTGAAAACTGCAGGAACTTCAAACCGGCACTAGGAATCAGACTGAGAAAGCAGAGAAAAAGTGTCTCCTGCAACCCGTTCCCTTGGTGCTAGATGAACGAACGTCTCTCCACTTGCTCAGTTCTGAGAGATAAGTGTGTGTGAAAGCCGTCCTTCACCTATCTTGTTGGGAACACAAAGTTTCTTTTCAGTTGCCAACTCCATTCCATACATATATATGGGGAGGTAGTAGCTCCAACTCGGTTTGACAGTGAAAACTGCAGGAACTTCAAACCGGCACTAGGAAACAGACTGAGAAAGCAGAGAAAAAGTGTCTCCTGCAACCCTTTCCCTTGGTGCTAGATGAACGAACGTCTCTCCAATTGCTCAGTTCTGAGAGATAAGTGTGTGTGAAAGCCATCCTTCACCTAGCTTGTTGGGAACACAAAGTTTCTTTTCAGTTGCAAACTCCATTCCATACATATATATGGGGAGGTACTAGCTCCAACTCGGTTTTACAGTGAAAACTGCAGGAAATTCAAACCGGCACTAGGAAACAGACTGAGAAAGCAGAGAAATAGTGTCTCCTGCAACCCGTTCCCTTGGTGCTAGATGAACGAACGTCTCTCCACTTGCTCAGTTCTGAGAGGTAAGTGTGTGTGAAAGCCGCCCTTCACCTAGCTTGTTGGGAACACTAAGTTTCTTTTCAGTTGCAAACTCCATTCCATACATATATATGGGGAGGTACTAGCTCCAACTCGGTTTTACAGAGAAAACTGCAGGAACTTCAAACCGGCACTAGGAAACAGACTGAGAAAGCAGAGAAATAGTGTCTCCTGCAACCCGTTCCCTTGGTGCTAGATGAACGAACGTGTCTCCACTTGCTCAGTTCTGAGTGGTAAGTGTGTGTGAAAGCCGCCCTTCACCTAGCTTGTTGGGAACACAAAGTTTCTTTTCAGTTGCAAACTCCATTCCATACATATATATGGGGAGGTACTAGCTCCAACTCGGTTTTACAGTGAAAACTGCAGGAACTTCAAACCGGCACTAGGAAACAGACTGAGAAAGCAGAGAAAAAGTGTCCCCTGCAACCCGTTCCCTTGGTGCTAGATGAGTGAACGTCTCTCCACTTGCTCAGTTCTGAGAGATAAGTGTGTGTGAAAGCCGTCCTTCACCTAGCTTATTGGGAACACAAAGATTCTTTTCAGTTGCAAACTCCATTCCATACATATATATGGGGAGGTACTAGCTCCAACTCGGTTTGACAGTGAAAACTGCAGGAACTTCAAACCGGCACTAGGAAACAGACTGAGAAAGCAGAGAAAAAGTGTCTCCTGCAAACCGTTCCCTTGGTGCTAGATGAACGAACGTCTCTCCACTTGCTCAGTTCTGAGAGATAAGTGTGTGTGAAAGCCGTCCTTCACCTAGCTTGTTGGGAACACAAAGTTTCTTTTCAGTTGCAAACTACACTCCATACATATATATGGGGAGGTAGTAGCTCCAACTCGGTTTGACAGTGAAAACTGCAGGAACTTCAAACCGGCACTAGGAATCAGACTGAGAAAGCAGAGAAAAAGTGTCTCCTGCAACCCGTTCCCTTGGTGCTAGATGAACGAACGTCTCTCCACTTGCTCAGTTCTGAGAGATAAGTGTGTGTGAAAGCCGTCCTTCACCTATCTTGTTGGGAACACAAAGTTTCTTTTCAGTTGCCAACTCCATTCCATACATATATATGGGGAGGTAGTAGCTCCAACTCGGTTTGACAGTGAAAACTGCAGGAACTTCAAACCGGCACTAGGAAACAGACTGAGAAAGCAGAGAAAAAGTGTCTCCTGCAACCCTTTCCCTTGGTGCTAGATGAACGAACGTCTCTCCAATTGCTCAGTTCTGAGAGATAAGTGTGTGTGAAAGCCATCTTTCACCTAGCTTGTTGGGAACACAAAGTTTCTTTTCAGTTGCAAACTCCATTCCATACATATATATGGGGAGGTAGTAGCTCCAACTCGGTTTGACAGTGAAAACTGCAGGAACTTCAAACCGGCACTAGGAAACAGACTGAGAAAGCAGAGAAATAGTGTCTCCTGCAACCCGTTCCCTTGGTGCTAGATGAACGAACGTCTCTCCACTTGCTCAGTTCTGAGAGGTAAGTGTGTGTGAAAGCCGCCCTTCACCTAGCTTGTTGGGAACACAAAGTTTCTTTTCAGTTGCAAACTCCATTCCATACATATATATGGGGAGGTACTAGCTCCAACTCGGTTTTACAGTGAAAACTGCAGGAACTTCAAACCGGCACTAGGAAACAGACTGAGAAAGCAGAGAAAAAGTGTCTCCTGCAACCCGTTCCCTTGGTGCTAGATGAGTGAACGTCTCTCCACTTGCTCAGTTCTGAGAGATAAGTGTGTGTGAAAGCCGTCCTTCACCTAGCTTATTGGGAACACAAAGATTCTTTTCAGTTGCAAACTCCATTCCATACATATATATGGGGAGGTACTAGCTCCAACTCGGTTTGACAGTGAAAACTGCAGGAACTTCAAACCGGCACTAGGAAACAGACTGAGAAAGCAGAGAAAAAGTGTCTCCTGCAAACCGTTCCCTTGGTGCTAGATGAACGAACGTCTCTCCACTTGCTCAGTTCTGAGAGATAAGTGTGTGTGAAAGCCGTCCTTCACCTAGCTTGTTGGGAACACAAAGTTTCTTTTCAGTTGCAAACTCCATTCCATACATATATATGGGGAGGTAGTAGCTCCAACTCGGTGTGACAGTGAAAACTGCAGGAACTTCAAACCGGCACTAGGAAACAGACTGAGAAAGCAGAGAAAAAGTGTCTCCTGCAACCCGTTCCCTTGGTGCTAGATGAACGAACGTCTCTCCACTTGCTCAGTTCTGAGAGATATGTGTGTGTGAAAGCCGTTATTCACCTAGCTTGTTGGGAACAAAAAGTTTCTTTTCAGTTGCAAACTCCATTCCATACATATATATGGGTAGGTACTAGCTCCAACTCGGTTTGACAGTGAAAACTGCAGGAACTTCAAACCGGCACTAGGAAACAGACTGAGAAAGCAGAGAAAAAGTGTCTCCTGCAACCCGTTCCCTAGGTGCTAGATGAATGAACGTCTCTCCACTTGCTCAGTTCTGAGAGGTAAGTGTGTATGAAAGCCGCCCTTCACCTAGCTTGTTGGGAACACAAAGTTTCTTTTCAGTCGCAAACTCCATTCCATACATATATATGGGGAAGTACTAGCTCCAACTCGGTTTTACAGTGAAAACTGCAGGAACTTCAAACCGGCACTAGGAAACAGTCTGAGAAAGCAGAGAAAAAGTGTCTCCTGCAACCCGTTCCCTTGGTGCTAGATGAATGAAAGTCTCTCCACTTGCTCAGTTCTGAGAGATAAGTGTCTGTGAAAGCCGTCCTTCACCTAGCTTATTGGGAATACAAAGTTTCTTTTCAGTTGCAAACTCCATTCCATACATATATATGGGGAGGTACTAGCTCCAACTCGGTTTGACAGTGAAAACTGCAGGAACTTCAAACCGGCACTAGGAAACAGATTGAGAAAGCAGAGAAAAAGTGTCTCCTGCAACCCGTTCCCTTGGTGCTAGATGAACGAACGTCTCTCCACTTGCTCAGTTCTGAGAGATAAGTGTGTGTGAAAGCCGTCCTTCACCTAGCTTGTTGGGAACACAAAGTTTCTTTTCAGTTGCAAACTCCACTCCATACATATATATGGGGAGGTAGTAGCTCCAACTCGGTTTTACAGTGAAAACTGCAGGAACTTCAAACCGGCACTAGGAAACATACTGAGAAAGCAGAAAAAAAGTGTCTCCTGCAATCCATTCCCTTGGTGCTAGATGAACGAACTTCTCTCCACTTTCTCAGTTCTGAGAGATAAGTGTGTGTGAAAGCCGTCCTTCACCTATCTTGTTGGGAACACAAAGTTTCTTTTCAGTTGCAAACTCCATTCCATACATATATATGGGGAGGTACAAGCTCCAACTCGGTTTGACAGTGAAAACTGCAGGAACTTCAAACCGGCACTAGGAAACAGACTGAGAAAGCAGAGAAATAGTGTCTCCTGCAACCCGTTCCCTTGGTGCTAGATGAACGAACGTCTCTCCACTTGCTCAGTTCTGAGAGATAAGTGTGTGTGAAAGCCGTCCTTCACCTAGCTTGTTGGGAACACAAAGTTTCTTTTCAGTTTCAAACTCCATTCCATACATATATATGGGGAGGTAGTAGCTCCAACTCGGTTTGACAGTGAAAACTGCAGGAACTTCAAACCGGCACTAGGAAACAGACTGAGAAAGCAGAGAAAAAGTGTCTCCTGCAACCCGTTCCCTTGGTGCTAGATGAACGAACGTCTCTCCACTTGCTCAGTTCTGAAGATAAGTGTGTGTGAAAGCCGTCCTTCACCTAGCTTGTTGGGAACACAAAGTTTCTTTTCAGTTGCAAACTCCATTCCATACATATATATGGGGAGGTACTAGCTCCAACTCGGTTTGACAGTGAAAACTGCAGGAACTTCAAACCGGCACTAGGAAACAGACTGAGAAAGCAGAGAAAAAGTGTCTCCTGCAACCCGTTCCCTAGGTGCTAGATGAACGAACGTCTCTCCAATTGCTCAGTTCTGAGAGATAAGTGTGTGTGAAAGCCGTCCTTCACCTAGCTTGTTGGGAACACAAAGTTTCTTTTCAGTTGCAAACTCCATTCCATACATATATATGGGGAGGTAGTAGCTCCATATCGGTTTTACAGTGAAAACTGCAGGAACTTCAAACCGGCACTAGGAAAAAGACTGAGAAAGCAGAGAAAAAGTGTCTCCTGCAACCCGTTCCCTTGGTGCTAGATGAACGAACGTCTCTCCAATTGCTCAGTTCTGAGAGATAAGTGTGTGTGAAAGCCGTCCTTCACCTAGCTTGTTGGGAACACAAAGTTTCTTTTCAGTTGCAAACTCCATTCCATACATATATATGGGGAGGTAGTAGCTCCAACTCGATTTGACAGTGAAAACTGCAGGATCTTCAAACCGGCACTAGGAAACAGACTGAGAAATCAGAGAAAAAGTGCCTCCTGCAACCCGTTCCCTTGGTGCTAGATGAACGAACGTCTCTCCACTTGCTCAGTTCTGAGAGATAAGTGTGTGTGAAAGCCGTCCTTCACCTAGCTTGTTGGGAACACAAAGTTTCTTTTCAGTTGCAAACTCCATTCCATACATATATATGGGGAGGTACTAGCTCCAACTCGGTTTGACAGTGAAAATTGCAGGAACTTCAAACCGGCACTAGGAAACAGACTGAGAAAGCAGAGAAAAAGTGTCCCTGCAACCCATTCCCTTGGTGCTAGATGAACGAACATCTCTCCACTTGCTCAGTTCTGAGTGATAAGTGTGTGTGAAAGCCGTCCTTCACCTAGCTTGTTGGGAACACAAAGTTTCTTTTCAGTTGCAAACTCCATTCCATACATATATATGGGGTGGTAGTAGCTCCAACACGGTTTTACAGTGAAAACTGCAGGAACTTCAAACCGGCACTAGGAAACAGGCTGAGAAAGCAGAGAAAAAGTGTCCCCTGCATCCCGTTCCCTTGGTGCTAGATGAACGAACGTCTCTCCACTTGCTCAGTTCTGAGAGATAAGTGTGCGTGAAAGCCGTCCTTCACCTAGCTTGTTGGGAACACAAAGTTTCTTTTCAGTTGCAAACTCCATTCCATACATATATATGGGGAGGTAGTAGCTCCAACACGGTTTGACAGTGAAAAATGCAGGAACTTCAAACCGGCACTAGGAAACAGACTGAGAAAGCAGAGAAAAAGTGTCTCCTGCAACCCGTTCCCTTGGTGCTAGATGAACGAACGTCTCTCCACTTGCTCAGTTCTGAGAGATAAGTGTGTGTGAAAGCCGTCCTTCACCTATCTTGTTGGGAACACAAAGTTTCTTTTCAGTTGCAAACTCCATTCCATACATATATATGGGGAGGTAGTAGCTCCAACTCGGTTTTACAGTGAAAACTGCAGGAACTTCAAACCGGCACTAGGAAACAGACTGAGAAATCAGAGAAAAAGTGTCCCCTGCAACCCGTTCCCTTGGTGCTAGATGAACGAACGTCTCTCCACTTGCTCAGTTCTGAGAGATAAGTGTGTGTGAAAGCCGTCCTTCACCTAGCTTGTTGGGAACACAAAGTTTCTTTTCAGTTGCAAACTCCATTCCATACATATATATGGGGAGGTACAAGCTCCAACTCTGTTTGACAGTGAAAACTGCAGGAACTTCAAACCGGCACTAGGAAACAGACTGAGAATGCAGAGAAAAAGTGACTCCTGCAACCCGTTCCCTTGGTGCTAGATGAACGAACGTCTCTCCACTTGCTCAGTTCTGAGAGATAACTGTGTGTGAAAGCCGTCCTTCACCTAGCTTGTTGGGAACACAAAGTTTCTTTTCAGTTGCCAACTCCATTCCATACATATATATGGGGAGGTACAAGCTCCAACTCGGTTTGACAGTGAAAACTGCAGGAACTTCAAACCGGCACTAGGAAACAGACTGAGAAAGCAGAGAAAAAGTGTCTCCTGCAACCCGTTCCCTTGGTGCTAGATGAACGAACGTCTCTCCACTTGCTCAGTTCTGAGAGATAAGTGTGTGTGAAAGCCGTCCTTCACCTATCTTGTTGGGAACACAAAGTTTTTTTCAGTTGCAAACTCCATTCCATACATATATAAGGGGAGGTACTAGCTCCAACTCGGTTTGACAGTGAAAACTGCAGGAACTTCAAACCGGCAGTAGGAAACAGACTGAGAAATCAGAGAAAAAGTGTCTCCTTCAACCCGTTCCCCTGGTGCGAGATGAACGATCGTCTCTCCACTTGCTCAGTTCTGAGAGATATGTGTGTGTGAAAGCCGTCCTTCACCTAGCTTGTTGGGAACACAAAGTTTCTTTTCAGTTGCAAACTCCATTCCATACATATATATGGGGAGGTACTAGCTCCAACTCGGTTTGACAGTGAAAACTGCAGGAACTTCAAACCGGCACTAGGAAACAGACTGAGAAAGCAGAGAAAAAGTGTCTCCTGCAACCCGTTCCCTTGGTGCTAGATGAACGAACGTCTCTCCACTTGCTCAGTTCTGAGAGATAAGTGTGTGTGAAAGCCGTCCTTCACCTATCTTGTTGGGAACACAAAGTTTTTTTCAGTTGCAAACTCCATTCCATACATATATAAGGGGAGGTACTAGCTCCAACTCGGTTTGACAGTGAAAACTGCAGGAACTTCAAACCGGCAGTAGGAAACAGACTGAGAAATCAGAGAAAAAGTGTCTCCTTCAACCCGTTCCCCTGGTGCGAGATGAACGATCGTCTCTCCACTTGCTCAGTTCTGAGAGATATGTGTGTGTGAAAGCCGTCCTTCACCTAGCTTGTTGGGAACACAAAGTTTCTTTTCAGTTGCAAACTCCATTCCATACATATATATGGGGAGGTACTAGCTCCAACTCGGTTTGACAGTGAAAACTGCAGGAACTTCAAACCGGCACTAGGAAACAGACTGAGAAAGCAGAGAAAAAGTGTCTCCTGCAACCCGTTCCCTAGGTGCTAGATGAACGAACGTCTCTCCAATTGCTCAGTTCTGAGAGATAAGTGTGTGTGAAAGCCGTCCTTCACCTAGCTTGTTGGGAACACAAAGTTTCTTTTCAGTTGCAAACTCCATTCCATACATATATATGGGGAGGTAGTAGCTCCATATCGGTTTTACAGTGAAAACTGCAGGAACTTCAAACCGGCACTAGGAAACAGACTGAGAAAGCAGAGAAAAAGTGTCTCCTGCAACCCGTTCCCTTGGTGCTAGATGAACGAACGTCTCTCCAATTGCTCAGTTCTGAGAGATAAGTGTGTGTGAAAGCCGTCCTTCACCTAGCTTGTTGGGAACACAAAGTTTCTTTTCAGTTGCAAACTCCATTCCATACATATATATGGGGAGGTAGTAGCTCCAACTCGATTTGACAGTGAAAACTGCAGGATCTTCAAACCGGCACTAGGAAACAGACTGAGAAATCAGAGAAAAAGTGCCTCCTGCAACCCGTTCCCTTGGTGCTAGATGAACGAACGTCTCTCCACTTGCTCAGTTCTGAGAGATAAGTGTGTGTGAAAGCCGTCCTTCACCTAGCTTGTTGGGAACACAAAGTTTCTTTTCAGTTGCAAACTCCATTCCATACATATATATGGGGAGGTACTAGCTCCAACTCGGTTTGACAGTGAAAATTGCAGGAACTTCAAACCGGCACTAGGAAACAGACTGAGAAAGCAGAGAAAAAGTGTCTCCTGCAACCCATTCCCTTGGTGCTAGATGAACGAACGTCTCTCCACTTGCTCAGTTCTGAGAGATAAGTGTGTGTGAAAGCCGTCCTTCACCTAGCTTGTTGGGAACACAAAGTTTCTTTTCAGTTGCAAACTCCATTCCATACATATATATGGGGTGGTAGTAGCTCCAACACGGTTTTACAGTGAAAACTGCAGGAACTTCAAACCGGCACTAGGAAACAGGCTGAGAAAGCAGAGAAAAAGTGTCCCCTGCATCCCGTTCCCTTGGTGCTAGATGAACGAACGTCTCTCCACTTGCTCAGTTCTGAGAGATAAGTGTGCGTGAAAGCCGTCCTTCACCTAGCTTGTTGGGAACACAAAGTTTCTTTTCAGTTGCAAACTCCATTCCATACATATATATGGGGAGGTAGTAGCTCCAACTCGGTTTGACAGTGAAAAATGCAGGAACTTCAAACCGGCACTAGGAAACAGACTGAGAAAGCAGAGAATAAGTGTCTCCTGCAACCCGTTCCCTTGGTGCTAGATGAACGAACGTCTCTCCTCTTGCTCAGTTCTAAGAGATAAGTGTGTGTGAAAGCCGTCCTTCACCTAGCTTGTTGGGAACACAAAGTTTCTTTTCAGTTGCAAACTCCATTCCATACATATATATGGGGAGGTACTAGCTCCAACTCGGTTTGACAGTGAAAACTGCAGGAACTTCAAACCGGCACTAGGAAACAGACTGAGAAAGCAGAGAAAAAGTGTCTCCTGCAACCCGTTCCCTTGGTGCTAGATGAACGAACGTCTCTCCACTTGCTCAGTTCTGAGAGATAAGTGTGTGTGAAAGCCGTCCTTCACCTATCTTGTTGGGAACACAAAGTTTCTTTTCAGTTGCAAACTCCATTCCATACATATATATGGGGAGGTACTAGCTCCAACTCGGTTTGACAGTGAAAACTGCAGGAACTTCAAACCGGCACTAGGAAACAGACTGAGAAAGCAGAGAAAAAGTGTCTCCTGCAACCCGTTCCCTTGGTGCTAGATGAACGAACGTCTCTCCAATTGCTCAGTTCTGAGAGATAAGTGTGTGTGAAAGCCATTCTTCACCTAGCTTGTTGGGAACACAAAGTTTCTTTTCAGTTGCAAACTCCATTCCATACATATATATGGGGAGGTACTAGCTCCAACTCGGTTTTACAGTGAAAACTGCAGGAACTTCAAACCCGCACTAGGAAACAGACTGAGAAAGCAGAGAAATAGTGTCTCCTGCAACCCGTTCCCTTGGTGCTAGATGAACGAACGTATCTCCACTTGCTCAGTTCTGAGAAGTAAGTGTGTGTGAAAGCCGCCCTTCACCTAGCTTGTTGGGAACACAAAGTTTCTTTTCAGTTGCAAACTCCATTCCATACATATATATGGGGAGGTACTAGCTCCAACTCGGTTTTACAGTGAAAACTGCAGGAACTTCAAACCGGCACTAGGAAACAGACTGAGAAAGCAGAGAAAAAGTGTCCCCTGCAACCCGTTCCCTTGGTGCTAGATGAGTGAACGTCTCTCCACTTGCTCAGTTCTGAGAGATAAGTGTGTGTGAAAGCCGTCCTTCACCTAGCTTATTGGGAACACAAAGATTCTTTTCAGTTGCAAACTCCATTCCATACATATATATGGGGAGGTACTAGCTCCAACTCGGTTTGACAGTGAAAACTGCAGGAACTTCAAACCGGCACTAGGAAACAGACTGAGAAAGCAGAGAAATAGTGTCTCCTGCAACCCGTTCCCTTGGTGCTAGATGAACGAACGTCTCTCCACTTGCTCAGTTCTGAGAGATAAGTGTGTGTGAAAGCCGTCCTTCACCTAGCTTGTTGGGAACACAAAGTTTCTTTTCAGTTGCAAACTCCACTCCATACATATATATGGGGAGGTAGTAGCTCCAACTCGGTTTTACAGTGAAAACTGCAGGAACTTCAAACCGGCACTAGGAATCAGACTGAGAAAGCAGAGAAAAAGTGTCTCCTGCAACCCGTTCCCTTGGTGCTAGATGAACGAACGTCTCTCCACTTGCTCAGTTCTGAGAGATAAGTGTGTGTGAAAGCCGTCCTTCACCTATCTTGTTGGGAACACAAAGTTTCTTTTCAGTTGCAAACTCCATTCCATACATATATATGGGGAGGTAGTAGCTCCAACTCGGTTTGACAGTGAAAACTGCAGGAACTTCAAACCGGCACTAGGAAACAGACTGAGAAAGCAGAGAAAAAGTGTCTCCTGCAACCCTTTCCCTTGGTGCTAGATGAACGAACGTCTCTCCACTTGCTCAGTTCTGAGAGATAAGTGTGTGTGAAAGCCATCCTTCACCTAGCTTGTTGGGAACACAAAGTTTCTTTTCAGTTGCAAACTCCATTCCATACATATATATGGGGAGGTACTAGCTCCAACTCGGTTTTACAGTGAAAACTGCAGGAACTTCAAACCGGCACTAGGAAACAGACTGAGAAAGCAGAGAAATAGTGTCTCCTGCAACCCGTTCCCTTGGTGCTAGATGAACGAACGTGTCTCCACTTGCTCAGTTCTGAGTGGTAAGTGTGTGTGAAAGCCGCCCTTCACCTAGCTTGTTGGGAACACAAAGTTTCTTTTCAGTTGCAAACTCCATTCCATACATATATATGGGGAGGTACTAGCTCCAACTCGGTTTTACAGTGAAAACTGCAGGAACTTCAAACCGGCACTAGGAAACAGACTGAGAAAGCAGAGAAAAAGTGTCCCCTGCAACCCGTTCCCTTGGTGCTAGATGAGTGAACGTCTCTCCACTTGCTCAGTTCTGAGAGATAAGTGTGTGTGAAAGCCGTCCTTCACCTAGCTTATTGGGAACACAAAGATTCTTTTCAGTTGCAAACTCCATTCCATACATATATATGGGGAGGTACTAGCTCCAAC
This sequence comes from Camelus bactrianus, assembly GCF_048773025.1. Taxonomy (NCBI): domain Eukaryota; kingdom Metazoa; phylum Chordata; class Mammalia; order Artiodactyla; family Camelidae; genus Camelus; species Camelus bactrianus. The sequence continues at coordinate 4,814,816 of NC_133573.1, read as the reverse complement.
TCGGTTTGACAGTGAAAACTGCAGGAACTTCAAACCGGCACTAGGAAACAGACTGAGAAAGCAGAGAAAAAGTGTCTCCTGCAAACCGTTCCCTTGGTGCTAGATGAACGAAAGTCTCTCCACTTGCTCAGTTCTGAGAGATAAGTGTGTGTGAAAGCCGTCCTTCACCTAGCTTGTTGGGAACACAAAGTTTCTTTTCAGTTGCAAACTCCACTCCATACATATATATGGGGAGGTAGTAGCTCCAACTCGGTTTTACAGTGAAAACTGCAGGAACTTCAAACCGGCACTAGGAATCAGACTGAGAAAGCAGAGAAAAAGTGTCTCCTGCAACCCGTTCCCTTGGTGCTAGATGAACGAACGTCTCTCCACTTGCTCAGTTCTGAGAGATAAGTGTGTGTGAATGCCGTCCTTCACCTATCTTGTTGGGAACACAAAGTTTCTTTTCAGTTGCAAACTCCATTCCATACATATATATGGGGAGGTAGTAGCTCCAACTCGGTTTGACAGTGAAAACTGCAGGAACTTCAAACCGGCACTAGGAAACAGACTGAGAAAGCAGAGAAAAAGTGTCTCCTGCAACCCTTTCCCTTGGTGCTAGATGAACGAACGTCTCTCCACTTGCTCAGTTCTGAGAGATAAGTGTGTGTGAAAGCCATCCTTCACCTAGCTTGTTGGGAACACAAAGTTTCTTTTCAGTTGCAAACTCCATTCCATACATATATATGGGGAGGTACTAGCTCCAACTCGGTTTTACAGTGAAAACTGCAGGAACTTCAAACCGGCACTAGGAAACAGACTGAGAAAGCAGAGAAATAGTGTCTCCTGCAACCCGTTCCCTTGGTGCTAGATGAACGAACGTGTCTCCACTTGCTCAGTTCTGAGTGGTAAGTGTGTGTGAAAGCCGCCCTTCACCTAGCTTGTTGGGAACACAAAGTTTCTTTTCAGTTGCAAACTCCATTCCATACATATATATGGGGAGGTACTAGCTCCAACTCGGTTTTACAGTGAAAACTGCAGGAACTTCAAACCGGCACTAGGAAACAGACTGAGAAAGCAGAGAAAAAGTGTCCCCTGCAACCCGTTCCCTTGGTGCTAGATGAGTGAACGTCTCTCCACTTGCTCAGTTCTGAGAGATAAGTGTGTGTGAAAGCCGTCCTTCACCTAGCTTATTGGGAACACAAAGATTCTTTTCAGTTGCAAACTCCATTCCATACATATATATGGGGAGGTACTAGCTCCAACTCGGTTTGACAGTGAAAACTGCAGGAACTTCAAACCGGCACTAGGAAACAGACTGAGAAAGCAGAGAAATAGTGTCTCCTGCAACCCGTTCCCTTGGTGCTAGATGAACGAACGTGTCTCCACTTGCTCAGTTCTGAGTGGTAAGTGTGTGTGAAAGCCGCCCTTCACCTAGCTTGTTGGGAACACAAAGTTTCTTTTCAGTTGCAAACTCCATTCCATACATATATATGGGGAGGTACTAGCTCCAACTCGGTTTTACAGTGAAAACTGCAGGAACTTCAAACCGGCACTAGGAAACAGACTGAGAAAGCAGAGAAAAAGTGTCCCCTGCAACCCGTTCCCTTGGTGCTAGATGAGTGAACGTCTCTCCACTTGCTCAGTTCTGAGAGATAAATGTGTGTGAAAGCCGTCCTTCACCTAGCTTATTGGGAACACAAAGATTCTTTTCAGTTGCAAACTCCATTCCATACATATATATGGGGAGGTACTAGCTCCAACTCGGTTTGACAGTGAAAACTGCAGGAACTTCAAACCGGCACTAGGAAACAGACTGAGAAAGCAGAGAAAAAGTGTCTCCTGCAAACCGTTCCCTTGGTGCTAGATGAACGAACGTCTCTCCACTTGCTCAGTTCTGAGAGATAAGTGTGTGTGAAAGCCGTCCTTCACCTAGCTTGTTGGGAACACAAAGTTTCTTTTCAGTTGCAAACTCCACTCCATACATATATATGGGGAGGTAGTAGCTCCAACTCGGTTTGACAGTGAAAACTGCAGGAACTTCAAACCGGCACTAGGAATCAGACTGAGAAAGCAGAGAAAAAGTGTCTCCTGCAACCCGTTCCCTTGGTGCTAGATGAACGAACGTCTCTCCACTTGCTCAGTTCTGAGAGATAAGTGTGTGTGAAAGCCGTCCTTCACCTAGCTTGTTGGGAACACAAAGTTTCTTTTCAGTTGCAAACTCCATTCCATACATATATATGGGGAGGTAGTAGCTCCAACTCGGTTTGACAGTGAAAACTGCAGGAACTTCAAACCGGCACTAGGAAACAGACTGAGAAAGCAGAGAAAAAGTGTCTCCTGCAACCCTTTCCCTTGGTGCTAGATGAACGAACGTCTCTCCACTTGCTCAGTTCTGAGAGATAAGTGTGTGTGAAAGCCATCCTTCACCTAGCTTGTTGGGAACACAAAGTTTCTTTTCAGTTGCAAACTCCATTCCATACATATATATGGGGAGGTACTAGCTCCAACTCGGTTTTACAGTGAAAACTGCAGGAACTTCAAACCGGCACTAGGAAACAGACTGAGAAAGCAGAGAAATAGTGTCTCCTGCAACCCGTTCCCTTGGTGCTAGATGAACGAACGTGTCTCCACTTGCTCAGTTCTGAGTGGTAAGTGTGTGTGAAAGCCGCCCTTCACCTAGCTTGTTGGGAACACAAAGTTTCTTTTCAGTTGCAAACTCCATTCCATACATATATATGGGGAGGTACTAGCTCCAACTCGGTTTTACAGTGAAAACTGCAGGAACTTCAAACCGGCACTAGGAAACAGACTGAGAAAGCAGAGAAAAAGTGTCCCCTGCAACCCGTTCCCTTGGTGCTAGATGAGTGAACGTCTCTCCACTTGCTCAGTTCTGAGAGATAAATGTGTGTGAAAGCCGTCCTTCACCTAGCTTATTGGGAACACAAAGATTCTTTTCAGTTGCAAACTCCATTCCATACATATATATGGGGAGGTACTAGCTCCAACTCGGTTTGACAGTGAAAACTGCAGGAACTTCAAACCGGCACTAGGAAACAGACTGAGAAAGCAGAGAAAAAGTGTCTCCTGCAAACCGTTCCCTTGGTGCTAGATGAACGAACGTCTCTCCACTTGCTCAGTTCTGAGAGATAAGTGTGTGTGAAAGCCGTCCTTCACCTAGCTTGTTGGGAACACAAAGTTTCTTTTCAGTTGCAAACTCCACTCCATACATATATATGGGGAGGTAGTAGCTCCAACTCGGTTTGACAGTGAAAACTGCAGGAACTTCAAACCGGCACTAGGAATCAGACTGAGAAAGCAGAGAAAAAGTGTCTCCTGCAACCCGTTCCCTTGGTGCTAGATGAACGAACGTCTCTCCACTTGCTCAGTTCTGAGAGATAAGTGTGTGTGAAAGCCGTCCTTCACCTATCTTGTTGGGAACACAAAGTTTCTTTTCAGTTGCCAACTCCATTCCATACATATATATGGGGAGGTAGTAGCTCCAACTCGGTTTGACAGTGAAAACTGCAGGAACTTCAAACCGGCACTAGGAAACAGACTGAGAAAGCAGAGAAAAAGTGTCTCCTGCAACCCTTTCCCTTGGTGCTAGATGAACGAACGTCTCTCCAATTGCTCAGTTCTGAGAGATAAGTGTGTGTGAAAGCCATCCTTCACCTAGCTTGTTGGGAACACAAAGTTTCTTTTCAGTTGCAAACTCCATTCCATACATATATATGGGGAGGTACTAGCTCCAACTCGGTTTTACAGTGAAAACTGCAGGAACTTCAAACCGGCACTAGGAAACAGACTGAGAAAGCAGAGAAATAGTGTCTCCTGCAACCCGTTCCCTTGGTGCTAGATGAACGAACGTCTCTCCACTTGCTCAGTTCTGAGAGATAAGTGTGTGTGAAAGCCGTCCTTCACCTAGCTTATTGGGAACACAAAGATTCTTTTCAGTTGCAAACTCCATTCCATACATATATATGGGGAGGTACTAGCTCCAACTCGGTTTGACAGTGAAAACTGCAGGAACTTCAAACCGGCACTAGGAAACAGACTGAGAAAGCAGAGAAAAAGTGTCTCCTGCAAACCGTTCCCTTGGTGCTAGATGAACGAACGTCTCTCCACTTGCTCAGTTCTGAGAGATAAGTGTGTGTGAAAGCCGTCCTTCACCTAGCTTGTTGGGAACACAAAGTTTCTTTTCAGTTGCAAACTACACTCCATACATATATATGGGGAGGTAGTAGCTCCAACTCGGTTTGACAGTGAAAACTGCAGGAACTTCAAACCGGCACTAGGAATCAGACTGAGAAAGCAGAGAAAAAGTGTCTCCTGCAACCCGTTCCCTTGGTGCTAGATGAACGAACGTCTCTCCACTTGCTCAGTTCTGAGAGATAAGTGTGTGTGAAAGCCGTCCTTCACCTATCTTGTTGGGAACACAAAGTTTCTTTTCAGTTGCCAACTCCATTCCATACATATATATGGGGAGGTAGTAGCTCCAACTCGGTTTGACAGTGAAAACTGCAGGAACTTCAAACCGGCACTAGGAAACAGACTGAGAAAGCAGAGAAAAAGTGTCTCCTGCAACCCTTTCCCTTGGTGCTAGATGAACGAACGTCTCTCCAATTGCTCAGTTCTGAGAGATAAGTGTGTGTGAAAGCCATCCTTCACCTAGCTTGTTGGGAACACAAAGTTTCTTTTCAGTTGCAAACTCCATTCCATACATATATATGGGGAGGTAGTAGCTCCAACTCGGTTTGACAGTGAAAACTGCAGGAACTTCAAACCGGCACTAGGAAACAGACTGAGAAAGCAGAGAAATAGTGTCTCCTGCAACCCGTTCCCTTGGTGCTAGATGAACGAACGTCTCTCCACTTGCTCAGTTCTGAGAGGTAAGTGTGTGTGAAAGCCGCCCTTCACCTAGCTTGTTGGGAACACAAAGTTTCTTTTCAGTTGCAAACTCCATTCCATACATATATATGGGGAGGTACTAGCTCCAACTCGGTTTTACAGTGAAAACTGCAGGAACTTCAAACCGGCACTAGGAAACAGACTGAGAAAGCAGAGAAAAAGTGTCTCCTGCAACCCGTTCCCTTGGTGCTAGATGAGTGAACGTCTCTCCACTTGCTCAGTTCTGAGAGATAAGTGTGTGTGAAAGCCGTCCTTCACCTAGCTTATTGGGAACACAAAGATTCTTTTCAGTTGCAAACTCCATTCCATACATATATATGGGGAGGTACTAGCTCCAACTCGGTTTGACAGTGAAAACTGCAGGAACTTCAAACCGGCACTAGGAAACAGACTGAGAAAGCAGAGAAAAAGTGTCTCCTGCAAACCGTTCCCTTGGTGCTAGATGAACGAACGTCTCTCCACTTGCTCAGTTCTGAGAGATAAGTGTGTGTGAAAGCCGTCCTTCACCTAGCTTGTTGGGAACACAAAGTTTCTTTTCAGTTGCAAACTCCATTCCATACATATATATGGGGAGGTAGTAGCTCCAACTCGGTGTGACAGTGAAAACTGCAGGAACTTCAAACCGGCACTAGGAAACAGACTGAGAAAGCAGAGAAAAAGTGTCTCCTGCAACCCGTTCCCTTGGTGCTAGATGAACGAACGTCTCTCCACTTGCTCAGTTCTGAGAGATAAGTGTGTGTGAAAGCCGTTATTCACCTAGCTTGTTGGGAACAAAAAGTTTCTTTTCAGTTGCAAACTCCATTCCATACATATATATGGGTAGGTACTAGCTCCAACTCGGTTTGACAGTGAAAACTGCAGGAACTTCAAACCGGCACTAGGAAACAGACTGAGAAAGCAGAGAAAAAGTGTCTCCTGCAACCCGTTCCCTAGGTGCTAGATGAATGAACGTCTCTCCACTTGCTCAGTTCTGAGAGGTAAGTGTGTATGAAAGCCGCCCTTCACCTAGCTTGTTGGGAACACAAAGTTTCTTTTCAGTCGCAAACTCCATTCCATACATATATATGGGGAGGTACTAGCTCCAACTCGGTTTTACAGTGAAAACTGCAGGAACTTCAAACCGGCACTAGGAAACAGTCTGAGAAAGCAGAGAAAAAGTGTCTCCTGCAACCCGTTCCCTTGGTGCTAGATGAATGAAAGTCTCTCCACTTGCTCAGTTCTGAGAGATAAGTGTCTGTGAAAGCCGTCCTTCACCTAGCTTATTGGGAATACAAAGTTTCTTTTCAGTTGCAAACTCCATTCCATACATATATATGGGGAGGTACTAGCTCCAACTCGGTTTGACAGTGAAAACTGCAGGAACTTCAAACCGGCACTAGGAAACAGATTGAGAAAGCAGAGAAAAAGTGTCTCCTGCAACCCGTTCCCTTGGTGCTAGATGAACGAACGTCTCTCCACTTGCTCAGTTCTGAGAGATAAGTGTGTGTGAAAGCCGTCCTTCACCTAGCTTGTTGGGAACACAAAGTTTCTTTTCAGTTGCAAACTCCACTCCATACATATATATGGGGAGGTAGTAGCTCCAACTCGGTTTTACAGTGAAAACTGCAGGAACTTCAAACCGGCACTAGGAAACATACTGAGAAAGCAGAAAAAAAGTGTCTCCTGCAACCCATTCCCTTGGTGCTAGATGACCGAACTTCTCTCCACTTTCTCAGTTCTGAGAGATAAGTGTGTGTGAAAGCCGTCCTTCACCTATCTTGTTGGGAACACAAAGTTTCTTTTCAGTTGCAAACTCCATTCCATACATATATATGGGGAGGTAGTAGCTCCAACTCGGTTTGACAGTGAAAACTGCAGGAACTTCAAACCGGCACTAGGAAACAGACTGAGAAAGCAGAGAAAAAGTGTCTCCTGCAACCCGTTCCCTTGGTGCTAGATGAACGAACGTCTCTCCACTTGCTCAGTTCTGAAGATAAGTGTGTGTGAAAGCCGTCCTTCACCTAGCTTGTTGGGAACACAAAGTTTCTTTTCAGTTGCAAACTCCATTCCATACATATATATGGGTAGGTACTAGCTCCAACTCGGTTTGACAGTGAAAACTGCAGGAACTTCAAACCGGCACTAGGAAACAGACTGAGAAAGCAGAGAAAAAGTGTCTCCTGCAACCCGTTCCCTTGGTGCTAGATGAACGAACGTCTCTCCACTTGCTCAGTAATGAGAGATAATTGTGTGTGAAAGCCGCCGTTCACATAGCGTGTTGGGAACACAAAGTTTCTTTTCAGTTGCAAACTCCGTTCCATACATATATATGGGGAGGTACTAGCTCCAACTCGATTTGACAGTGAAAACTGCAGGAACTTCAAACCGGCACTAGGAAACAGACTGAGAAAGCAGAGAAAAAGTGTCTCCTGGAACCCGTTCCCTTGGTGCTAGATGAACGAACGTCTCTCCACTTGCTCAGTTCTGAGAGATAAGTGTGTGTGAAAGCCGTACTTCACCTAGCTTGTTGGGAACACAAAGTTTCTTTTCAGTTGCAAACTCCATTCCATACATATATATGGGGAGGTACTAGCTCGAACTCGGCTTGACAGTGAAAACTGCAGGAACTTCAAACCTGCACTAGGAAACAGACTGAGAAAGCAGAGAAAAAGTGTCTCCTGCAACCCGTTCCCTAGGTGCTAGATGAACGAACGTCTCTCCACTTGCTCAGTTCTGAGAGGTAAGTGTGTATGAAAGCCGCCCTTCACCTAGCTTGTTGGGAACACAAAGTTTCTTTTCAGTCGCAAACTCCATTCCATACATATATATGGGGAGGTACTAGCTCCAACTCGGTTTTACAGTGAAAACTGCAGGAACTTGAAACCGGCACTAGGAAACAGTCTGAGAAAGCAGAGAAAAAGTGTCTCCTGCAACCCGTTCCCTTGGTGCTAGATGAATGAAAGTCTCTCCACTTGCTCAGTTCTGAGAGATAAGTGTCTGTGAAAGCCGTCCTTCACCTAGCTTATTGGGAATACAAAGTTTCTTTTCAGTTGCAAACTCCATTCCATACATATATATGGGGAGGTACTACCTCCAACTCGGTTTGACAGTGAAAACTGCAGGAACTTCAAACCGGCACTAGGAAACAGATTGAGAAAGCAGAGAAAAAGTGTCTCCTGCAACCCGTTCCCTTGGTGCTAGATGAACGAACGTCTCTCCACTTGCTCAGTTCTGAGAGATAAGTGTGTGTGAAAGCCGTCCTTCACCTAGCTTGTTGGGAACACAAAGTTTCTTTTCAGTTGCAAACTCCACTCCATACATATATATGGGGAGGTAGTAGCTCCAACTCGGTTTTACAGTGAAAACTGCAAGAACTTCAAACCGGCACTAGGAAACATACTGAGAAAGCAGAGAAAAAGTGTCTCCTGCAACCCATTCCCTTGGTGCTAGATGAACGAACTTCTCTCCACTTTCTCAGTTCTGAGAGATAAGTGTGTGTGAAAGCCGTCCTTCACCTATCTTGTTGGGAACACAAAGTTTCTTTTCAGTTGCAAACTCCATTCCATACATATATATGGGGAGGTACAAGCTCCAACTCGGTTTGACAGTGAAAACTGCAGGAACTTCAAACCGGCACTAGGAAACAGACTGAGAAAGCAGAGAAATAGTGTCTCCTGCAACCCGTTCCCTTGGTGCTAGATGAACGAACGTCTCTCCACTTGCTCAGTTCTGAGAGATAAGTGTGTGTGAAAGCCGTCCTTCACCTAGCTTGTTGGGAACACAAAGTTTCTTTTCAGTTTCAAACTAAATTCCATACATATATATGGGGAGGTAGTAGCTCCAACTCGGTTTGACAGTGAAAACTGCAGGAACTTCAAACCGGCACTAGGAAACAGACTGAGAAAGCAGAGAAAAAGTGTCTCCTGCAACCCGTTCCCTTGGTGCTAGATGAACGAACGTCTCTCCACTTGCTCAGTTCTGAGAGATAAGTGTGTGTGAAAGCCGTCCTTCACCTAGCTTGTTGGGTACACAAAGTTTCTTTTCAGTTGCAAACTCCATTCCATACATATATATGGGGAGGTAGTAGCTCCAAATCGTTTTGACAGTGAAAACTGCAGGAACTTCAAACCGGCACTAGGAAACAGACTGAGAGAGCAGAGAAAAAGTGTCTCCTGCAACCCGTTCCCTTGGTGCTAGATGAACGAACGTCTCTCCACTTGCTCAGTTCTGAAGATTAGTGTGTGTGAAAGCCGTCCTTCACCTAGCTTGTTGGGAACACAAAGTTTCTTTTCAGTTGCAAACTCCATTCCATACATATATATGGGTAGGTACTAGCTCCAACTCGGTTTGACAGTGAAAACTGCAGGAACTTCAAACCGGCACTAGGAAACAGACTGAGAAAGCAGAGAAAAAGTGTCTCCTGCAACCCGTTCCCTTGGTGCTAGATGAACGAACGTCTCTCCACTTGCTCAGTAATGAGAGATAATTGTGTGTGAAAGCCGCCGTTCACATAGCGTGTTGGGAACACAAAGTTTCTTTTCAGTTGCAAACTCCGTTCCATACATATATATGGGGAGGTACTAGCTCCAACTCGATTTGACAGTGAAAACTGCAGGAACTTCAAACCGGCACTAGGAAACAGACTGAGAAAGCAGAGAAAAAGTGTCTCCTGGAACCCGTTCCCTTGGTGCTAGATGAACGAACGTCTCTCCACTTGCTCAGTTCTGAGAGATAAGTGTGTGTGAAAGCCGTCCTTCACCTAGCTTGTTGGGAACACAAAGTTTCTTTTCAGTTGCAAACTCCATTCCATACATATATATGGGGAGGTACTAGCTCGAACTCGGCTTGACAGTGAAAACTGCAGGAACTTCAAACCGGCACTAGGAAACAGACTGAGAAAGCAGAGAAAAAGTGACTCCTGCAACCCGTTCCCTTGGTGCTAGATGAACGAACGTCTCTCCACTTGCTCAGTTCTGAGAGATAAGTGTGTGTGAAAGCCGTCCTTCACCTAGCTTGTTGGGAACACAAAGTTTCTTTTCAGTTGCAAACTCCATTCCATACATATATATGGGGAGGTACTAGCTCCAACTCGGTTTGACAGTGAAAACTGCAGGAACTTCAAACCGGCACTAGGAAACAGACTGAGAAAGCAGAGAACAAGTGTCTCCTGCAACCCGTTCCCTTGGTGCTACATGAACGAACGTCTCTCCACTTAGTTCTGAGAGATAAGTGTGTGTGAAAGCCGTCCTTCACCTAGCTTGTTGGGAACACAAAGTTTCTTTTCTGTTGCAAACTCCATTCCATACATATATATGGGGAGGTACTAGCTCCAACTCGGTTTTACAGTGAAAACTGCAGGAACGTCAAACCGGCACTAGGAAACAGACTGAGAAAGCAGAGAAAAAGTGTCTCCTGCAACCCGTTCCCTTGTTGCTAGATGAACGAACGTCACTCCACTTGCTCAGTTCTGAGAGATAAGTGTGTGTGAAAGCCGTCCTTCACCTAGCTTTTTGGGAACACAAAGTTTCTTTTCAGTTGCAAACTCCATTCCATACATATATATGGGGAGGTACTAGCTCCAACTCGGTTTTACAGTGAAAACTGCAGGATCTTCAAACCGGCACTAGGAAACAAACTGAGAAAGCAGAGAAAAAGTGTCTCCTGCAACCCGTTCCCTTGGTGCTAGATGAACGAAAGTCTCTCCACTTGCTCAGTTCTGACAGATAAGTGTGTGTGAAAGCCGTCCTTCACCTAGCTTGTTGGGAACACAAAGTTTCTTTTCAGTTGCAAACTCCATTCCATACATATATATGGGGAGGTACTAGCTCCAACTCGGTTTGACAGTGAAAACAGCAGGAACTTCAAACCGGCACTAGGAAACAGACTGAGAAAGCAGAGAAAAAGTGTCTCCTGCAACCCGTTCCCTTGGTGCTAGATGAACGAACGTCTCTCCACTTGCTCAGTTCTGAGAGATAAGTGTGTGTGAAAGCCGTCCTTCACCTAGCTTGTTGGGAACACAAAGTTTCTTTTCAGTTGCAAACTCCATTCCATACATATATATGGGGAAGTACTAGCTCGAACTCGGCTTGACAGTGAAAACTGCAGGAACTTCAAACCGGCACTAGGAAACAGACTGAGAAAGCAGAGAAAAAGTGACTCCTGCAACCCGTTCCCTTGGTGCTAGATGAACGAACGTCTCTCCACTTGCTCAGTTCTGAGAGATAAGTGTGTGTGAAAGCCGTCCTTCACCTAGCTTGTTGGGAACACAAAGTTTCTTTTCAGTTGCAAACTCCATTCCATACACATATATGGGGAGGTAGTAGCTCCAACTCGGTTTTACAGTGAAAACTGCAGGAACTTCAAACCGGCACTAGGAAACAGACTGAGAAAGCAGAGAAAAAGTGTCTCCTGCAACCCGTTCCCTTGGTGCTAGATGAACGAACGTCTCTCCACTTGCTCAGTTCTGAGTGATAAGTGTGTGTGAAAGCCGTCCTTCACCTAGCTTGTTGGGAACACAAAGTTTCTTTTCAGTTGCAAACTCCATTCCATACATATATATGGGGAGGTACTAGCTCCAACTCGGTTTGACAGTGAAAACTGCAGGAACTTCAAACCGGCACTAGGAAACAGACTGAGAAAGCAGAGAAAAAGTGTCTCCTGCAACCCGTTCCCTTGGTGCTAGATGAACGAACGTCTCTCCACTTGCTCAGTTCTGAGTGATAAGTGTGTGTGAAAGCCGTCCTTCACCTAGCTTGTTGGGAACACAAAGTTTCTTTTCAGTTGCAAACTCCATTCCATACATATATATGGGGAGGTACTAGCTCCAACTCGGTTTGACAGTGAAAACTGCAGGAACTTCAAACCGGCACTAGGAAACAGACTGAGAAAGCAGAGAAAAAGTGTCTCCTGCAACCCGTTCCCTTGGTGCTAGATGAACGAACGTCTCTCCACTTGCTCAGTTCTGAGAGATAAGTGTGTGTGAAAGCCGTCCTTCACCTAGCTTGTTGGGAACACAAAGTTTCTTTTCAGTTGCAAACTCCATTCCATACATATATATGGGGAGGTAGTAGCTCCAACTCGGTTTGACAGTGAAAACTGCAGGAACTTCAAACCGGCACTAGGAAACAGACTGAGAAAGCAGAGAAATAGTGTCTCCTGCAACCCGTTCCCTTGGTGCTAGATGAACGAACGTCTCTCCACTTGCTCAGTTCTGAGAGATAAGTGTGTGTGAAAGCCGTCCTTCAACTAGCTTGTTGGGAACACAAAGATTCTTTTCAGTTGCAAACTCCATTCCATACATATATATGGGGAGGTACTAGCTCCAACACGGTTTGACAGTGAAAACAGCAGGAATTTCAAACCGGCACTAGGAAACAGACTGAGAAAGCAGAGAAAAAGTGTCTCCTGCAACCCGTTCCCTTGGTGCTACATGAACGAACGTCTCTCCACTTGCTCAGTTCTGAGAGATATGTGTGTGTGAAAGCCGTCCTTCACCTAGCTTGTTGGGAACACAAAGTTTCTTTTCAGTTGCAAACTCCATTCCATACATATATATGGGGAGGTACTAGCTCCAACTCGGTTTGACAGTGAAAACTGCAGGAACTTCAAACCGGCACTAGGAAACAGACTGAGAAAGCAGAGAAAAAGTGTCTCCTGCAACCCGTTCCCTTGGTGCTAGATGAACGAACGTCTCTCCACTTAGTTCTGAGAGATAAGTGTGTGTGAAAGCCGTCCTTCACCTAGCTTGTTGGGAACACAAAGTTTCTTTTCTGTTGCAAACTCCATTCCATACATATATATGGGGAGGTACTAGCTCCAACTCGGTTTTACAGTGAAAACTGCAGGAACGTCAAACCGGCACTAGGAAACAGACTGAGAAAGCAGAGAAAAAGTGTCTCCTGCAACCCGTTCCCTTGTTGCTAGATGAACGAACGTCACTCCACTTGCTCAGTTCTGAGAGATAAGTGTGTGTGAAAGCCGTCCTTCACCTAGCTTGTTGGGAACACAAAGTTTCTTTTCAGTTGCAAACTCCATTCCATACATATATATGGGGAGGTACTAGCTCCAACACTGTTTGACAGTGAAAACTGCAGGAACTTCAAACCGGCACTAGGAAACAGACTGAGAAAGCAGAGAAAAAGTGTCTCCTGCAACCCGTTATCTTGTTGCTAGATGAACGAAAGTCCCTCCACTTGCTCAGTTCTGAGAGATAATTGTGTGTGAAAGCCGTCCTTCACCTAGCTTGTTGGGAACACAAAGTTTCTTTTCAGTTGCAAACTCCATTCCATACATATATATGGGGAGGTACTAGCTCCAACTCGGTTTTACAGTGAAAACTGCAGGATCTTCAAAACGGCACTAGGAAACAGACTGAGAAAGCAGAGAAAAAGTGTCTCCTGCAACCCGTTCCCTTGGTGCTAGATGAACGAACGTCTCTCCACTTGCTCAGTTCAGAGAGATAAGTGTGTTTGAAAGCCGCCCTTCACCTAGCTTGTTGGGAACACAAAGTTTCTTTTCAGTTGCAAACTCCATTCCATACATATATATGGGGAGGTACTAGCTCCAACTCGGTTTGACAGTGAAAACTGCAGGAACTTCAAACCGGCACTAGGAAACAGACTGAGAAAGCAGAGAAAAAGTGTCTCCTGCAACCCATTCCCTTGGTGCTAGATGAACGAACGTCTCTCCACTTGCTCAGTTCTGAGAGATAAGTGTGTGTGAAAGCCGTCCTTCACCTAGCTTGTTGGGAACACAAAGTTTCTTTTCAGTTGCAAACTCCATTCCATACATATATATGGGGAGGTACTAGCTCCAACTCGGTTTGACAGTGAAAACAGCAGGAACTTCAAACCGGCACTAGGAAACAGACTGAGAAAGCAGAGAAAAAATGTCTCCTGCAACCCGTTCCCTTAGTGCTAGATGAACGAACGTCTCTCCACTTGCTAAGTTCTGAGAGATAAGTGTGTGTGAAAGCCGTCCTTCACCTAGCTTGTTGGGAACACAAAGTTTCTTTTCAGTTGCAAACTCCATTCCATACATATATATGGGGAGGTACTAGCTCCAACACTGTTTGACAGTGAAAACTGCAGGAACTTCAAACCGGCACTAGGAAACAGACTGAGAAAGCAGAGAAAAAGTGTCTCCTGCAACCCGTTCCCTTGTTGCTAGATGAACGAACGTCCCTCCACTTGCTCAGTTCTGAGAGATAATTGTGTGTGAAAGCCGTCCTTCACCTAGCTTGTTGGGAACACAAAGTTTCTTTTCAGTTGCAAACTCCATTCCATACATATATATGGGGAGGTACTAGCTCCAACTCGGTTTTACAGTGAAAACTGCAGGATCTTCAAACCGGCACTAGGAAACAGACTGAGAATGCAGAGAAAAAGTGTCTCCTGCAACCCGTTCCCTTGGTGCTAGATGAAAGAACGTGTCTCCACTTGCTCAGTTCAGAGAGATAAGTGTGTTTGAAAGCCGTCCTTCACCTAGCTTGTTGGGAACACAAAGTTTCTTTTCAGTTGCAAAATCCATTCCATACATATATATGGGGAGGTACTAGCTCCAACTCGGTTTGACAGTGAAAACTGCAGGAACTTCAAACCGGCACTAGGAAACAGACTGAGAAAGCAGAGAAAAAGTGTCTCCTGCAACCCGTTCCCTTGGTGCTAGATGAACGAACGTCTCTCCACTTGCTCAGTTCTGAGAGATAAGTGTGTGTGAAAGCCGTCCTTCACCTAGCTTGTTGGGAACACAAAGTTTCTTTTCAGGTGCAAACTCCATTCCATACATATATATGGGGAGGTAGTAGCTCCAACTCGGTTTGACAGTGAAAACTGCAGGAACTTTAAACCGGCACTAGGAAACAGACAGAGAATGCAGAGAAAAAGTGCCTCCTTCAACCCGTTCCCTTGGTGCTAGATGAACGAACGTCTCTCCACTTGCTCAGTTCTGAGAGATAAGTGTGTGTGAAAGCCGTCCTTCACCTAGCTTGTTGGGAACACAAAGTTTCTTTTCAGTTGCAAACTCCATTCCATACATATATATGGGGAGGTAGTAGCTCCAACTCGGTTTGTCAGTGAAAACTGCAGGAATTTCAAACCGGCACTAGGAAACAGACTGAGAAAGCAGAGAAAAAGTGTCTCCTGCAACCCGTTCCCTTGGTGCTAGATGAACGAACGTCTCTCCACTTGCTCAGTTCTGAGAGATAAGTGTGTGTGAAAGCCGTCCTTCACCTAGATTGTTGGGAACACAAAGTTTCTTTTCAGTTGCACTATAATTCCATACATATATATGGGGAGGTAGTAGCTCCAACTCGGTTTGACAGTGAAAACTGCAGGAACTTCAAACCGGCACTAGGAAACAGACTGAGAAAGCAGAGAAAAAGTGTCTCCTGCAACCCGTTCCCTTGGTGCTAGATGAACGAACGTCTCTCCACTTGCTCAGTTCTGAGAGATAAGTGTGTGTGAAAGCCGTCCTTCACCTAGCTTGTTGGGAACACAAAGTTTCTTTTCAGTTGCAAACTCCATTCCATACATATATATGGGGAGGTACTAGCTCCAACTCGGTTTGACAGTGAAAACAGCAGGAACTTCAAACCAGCACTAGGAAACAGACTGAGAAAGCAGAGAAAAAGTGTCTCCTGCAACCCGTTCCCTTGGTGCTAGATGAACGAACGTCTCTCCACTTGCTAAGTTCTGAGGGATAAGTGTGTGTGAAAGCCGTACTTCACCTAGCTTGTTGGGAACACAAAGTTTCTTTTCAGTTGCAAACTCCATTCCATACATATATATGGGGAGGTACTAGCTCCAACACTGTTTGACAGTGAAAACTGCAGGAACTTCAAACCGGCACTAGGAAACAGACTGAGAAAGCAGAGAAAAAGTGTCTCCTGCAACCCGTTCCCTTGTTGCTAGATGAATGAACGTCCCTCCACTTGCTCAGTTCTGAGAGAAAAGTGTGTGTGAAAGCCGTCCTTCACATAGCTTGTTGGGAACACAAAGTTTCTTTTCAGGTGCAAACTCCATTCCATACATATATATGGGGAGGTACAAGCTCCAACTCGGTTTTACAGTGAAAACTGCAGGATCTTCAAACCGGCACTAGGAAACAGACTGAGAAAGCAGAGAAAAAGTGTCTCCTGCAACCCGTTCCCTTGGTGCTAGATGAACGAACGTCTCTCCACTTGCTCAGTTCTGAGAGATAAGTGTGTGTGAAAGCCGTCCTTCACCTAGCTTGTTGGGAACACAAAGTTTCTTTTCAGTTGCAAACTCCATTCCATACATATATATGGGGAGGTACAAGCTCCAAATCGGTTTGACAGTGAAAACTGCAGGAACTTCAAACCGGCACTAGGAAACAGACTGAGAAAGCAGAGAAAAAGTGTCTCCTGCAACCCGTTCCATTGGTGCTAGATGAACGAACGTCTCTCCACTTGCTCAGTTCTGAGAGATAAGTGTGTGTGAAAGCCGTCCTTCACCTAGCTTGTTAGGAACACAAAGTTTCTTTTCAGTTGCAAACTCCATTCCATGCATATATATGGGGAGGTACTAGCTCCAACACTGTTTGACAGTGAAAACTGCAGGAACTTCAAACCGGCACTAGGAAACAGACTGAGAAAGCAGAGAAAAAGTGTCTCCTGCAACCCGTTCCCTTGTTGCTAGATGAACGAACGTCCCTCCACTTGCTCAGTTCTGAGAGATAAGTGTGTGAGAAAGCCGTCCTTCACCTAGCTTGTTGGGAACACAAAGTTTCTTTTCAGGTGCAAACACCATTCCATACATATATATGGGGAGGTAGTAGCTCCAACTCGGTTTGACAGTGAAAACTGCAGGAACTTTAAACCGGCACTAGGAAACAGACTGAGAATGCAGAGAAAAAGTGTCTCCTGCAACCCGTTCTCTTGGTGCTAGATGAACGAACGTCTCTCCACTTGCTCAGTTCAGAGAGATAAGTGTGTGTGAAAGCCGTCCTTCACATAGCTTGTTGGGAACACAAAGTTTCTTTTCAGGTGCAAACTCCATTCCATACATATATATGGGGAGGTACAAGCTCCAACTCGGTTTTACAGTGAAAACTGCAGGATCTTCAAACCGGCACTAGGAAACAGACTGAGAAAGCAGAGAAAAAGTGTCTCCTGCAACCCGTTCCCTTGGTGCTAGATGAACGAACGTCTCTCCACTTGCTCAGTTCTGAGAGATAAGTGTGTGTGAAAGCCGTCCTTCACCTAGCTTGTTGGGAACACAAAGTTTCTTTTCAGGTGCAAACACCATTCCATACATATATATGGGGAGGTAGTAGCTCCAACTCGGTTTGACAGTGAAAACTGCAGGAACTTTAAACCGGCACTAGGAAACAGACTGAGAATGCAGAGAAAAAGTGTCTCCTGCAACCCGTTCCCTTGGTGCTAGATGAACGAACGTCTCTCCACTTGCTCAGTTCTGAGAGATAAGTGTGTGTGAAAGCCGTCCTTCACCTAGCTTGTTGGGAACACAAAGTTTCTTTTCAGTTGCAAACTCCATTCCATACATATATATGGGGAGGTAGTAGCTCCAACTCGGTTTGTCAGTGAAAACTGCAGGAACTTCAAACCGGCACTAGGAAACAGACTGAGAAAGCAGAGAAATAGTGTCTCCTGCAACCCGTTCCCTTGGTGCTAGATGAACGAACGTCTCTCCACTTGCTCAGTTCTTAGAGATAAGTGTGTGTGAAAGCCGTCCTTCACCTAGCTTGTTGGGAACACAAAGTTTCTTTTCAGTTGCCAACTCCATTCCATACATATATATGGGGAGGTACTAGCTCCAACTCGGTTTGACAGTGAAAACAGCAGGAACTTCAAACCGGCACTAGGAAACAGACTGAGAAAGCAGAGAAAAGTGTCTCCTGCAACCCGTTCCCTTGGTGCTAGATGAACGAACGTCTCTCCACTTGCTCAGTTCTGAGAGATAAGTGTGTGTGAAAGCCGTCCTTCACCTAGCTTGTTGGGAACACAAAGTTTCTTTTCAGTTGCAAACTCCATTCCATACATATATATGGGGAGGTACAAGCTCCAACTCGGTTTGACAGTGAAAACTGCAGGAACTTCAAACCGGCACTAGGAAACAGACTGAGAAAGCAGAGAAAAAGTGTCTCCTGCAACCCGTTCCCTTGGTGCTAGATGAACGAACGTCTCTCCACTTGCTCAGTTCTGAGAGATAAGTGTGTGTGAAAGCCGTCATTCACCTAGCTTGTTGTGAACACAAAGTTTCTTTTCAGTTGCAAACTCCATTCCATACATATATATGGGGAGGTACTAGCTCCAACTCGGTTTGACAGTGAAAACTGCAGGAACTTCAAACCGGCACTAGGAAACAGACTGAGAAAGCAGAGAAAAAGTGTCTCCTGCAACCCGTTCCCTTGGTGCTAGATGAACGAACGTCCCTCCACTTGCTCAGTTCTGAGAGATAAGTGTGTGTGAAAGCCGTCCTTCATCTAGCTTGTTGGGAACACAAAGTTTCTTTTCAGTTGCAAACTCCATTCCATACATATATATGGGGAGGTACTAGCTCCAACACTGTTTGACAGTGAAAACTGCAGGAACTTCAAACCGGCACTAGAAAACAGACTGAGAAAGCAGAGAAAAAGTGTCTCCTGAAACCCGTTCCCTTGGTGCTAGATGAACGAACGTCTCTCCACTTGCTCAGTTCTGAGAGGTAAGTGTGTGTGAAAGCCGTCCTTCACCTAGCTTTTTGGGAACACAAAGTTTCTTTTCAGTTGCAAACTCCATTCCATACATATATATGGGGAGGTACAAGCTCCAAATCGGTTTGACAGTGAAAACTGCAGGAACTTCAAACCGGCACTAGGAAACAGACTGAGAAAGCAGAGAAAAAGTGTCTCCTGCAACCCGTTCCATTGGTGCTAGATGAACGAACGTCTCTCCACTTGCTCAGTTCTGAGAGATAAGTGTGTGTGAAAGCCGTCCTTCACCTAGCTTGTTAGGAACACAAAGTTTCTTTTCAGTTGCAAACTCCATTCCATGCATATATATGGGGAGGTACTAGCTCCAACACTGTTTGACAGTGAAAACTGCAGGAACTTCAAACCGGCACTAGGAAACAGACTGAGAAAGCAGAGAAAAAGTGTCTCCTGCAACCCGTTCCCTTGTTGCTAGATGAACGAACGTCCCTCCACTTGCTCAGTTCTGAGAGATAAGTGTGTGAGAAAGCCGTCCTTCACCTAGCTTGTTGGGAACACAAAGTTTCTTTTCAGGTGCAAACACCATTCCATACATATATATGGGGAGGTAGTAGCTCCAACTCGGTTTGACAGTGAAAACTGCAGGAACTTTAAACCGGCACTAGGAAACAGACTGAGAATGCAGAGAAAAAGTGTCTCCTGCAACCCGTTCTCTTGGTGCTAGATGAACGAACGTCTCTCCACTTGCTCAGTTCAGAGAGATAAGTGTGTGTGAAAGCCGTCCTTCACCTAGCTTGTTGGGAACACAAAGTTTCTCTTCAGTTGCAAACTCCATTCCATACATATATATGGGGAGATACTAGCTCCAACTCGGTTTGACAGTGAAAACTGCAGGAACTTCAAACCGGCACTAGGAAACAGACTGAGAAAGCAGAGAAAAAGTGTCTCCTGCAACCCATTCCCTTGGTGCTAGATGAACGAACGTCTCTCCACTTGCTCAGTTCTGAGAGATAAGTGTGTGTGAAAGCCGTCCTTCACCTAGCTTGTTGGGAACACAAAGTTTCTTTTCAGTTGCAAACTCCATTCCATACATATATATGGGGAGGTAGTAGCTCCAACTCGGTTTGTCAGTGAAAACTGCAGGAACTTCAAACCGGCACTAGGAAACAGACTGAGAAAGCAGAGAAAAAGTGTCTCCTGCCACCCGTTCCCTTGGTGCTAGATGAACGAATGTCTCTCCACTTGCTCAGTTCTGAGAGATAATTGTATGTGAAAGCCGTCCTTCACCTAGCTTGTTGGGAACACAAAGTTTCTTTTCAGTTGCAAACTCCATTCCATACATATATATGGGGAGGTACAAGCTCCAACTCGGTTTGACAGTGAAAACTGCAGGAACTTCAAACCGGCACTTTGAAACAGACTGAGAAATCAGAGAAAAAGTGTCTCCTGCAACCCGTTCCCTTGGTGCTAGATGAACGAACGTCTCTCCACTTGCTCAGTTCTGAGAGATAAGTGTGTGTGAAAGCCGTCCTTCACCTAGCTTGTTGGGAACACAAAGTTTCTTTTCAGTTGCAAACTCCATTCCATACATATATATGGGGAGGTACAAGCTCCAACTCGGTTTGACAGTGAAAACTGCAGGAACTTCAAACCGGCACTAGGAAACAGACTGAGAAAGCAGAGAAAAAGTGTCTCCTGTAACCCGTTCCCTTGGTGCTAGATGAACGAACGTCTCTCCACTTGCTCAGTTCTGAGAGGTAAGTGTGTGTGAAAGCCGTCCTTCACCTAGCTTTTTGGGAACACAAAGTTTCTTTTCAGTTGCAAACTCCATTCCATACATATATATGGGGAGGTAGTAGCTCCAACTCGGTTTGACAGTGAAAACTGCCGGAACTTCAAACCGGCACTAGGAAACAGACTGAGAAAACAGAGAAAAGTGTCTCCTGCAACCCGTTCCCTTGGTGCTAGATGAACGAACGTCTCTCCACTTGCTCAGTTCTGAGAGATAAGTGTGTGTGAAAGCCATCCTTCACCTAGCTTGTTGGGAACACAAAGTTTCTTTTCAGTTGCAAACTCCATTCCATACATACATATGGGAAGGTACTAGCTCCAACACTGTTTGACAGTGAAAACTGCAGGAACTTCAAACCGGCACTAGGAAACAGACTGAGAAAGCAGAGAAAAAGTGTCTCCTGCAACCCGTTCCCTTGGTGCTAGATGAAAGAACGTCTCTCCACTTGCTCAGTTCAGAGAGATAAGTGTGTGTGAAAGCCGTCCTTCACCTAGCTTGTTGGGAACACAAAGTTTCTTTTCAGGTGCAAACTCCATTCCATACATATATATGGGGAGGTAGTAGCTCCAACTCGGTTTGACAGTGAAAACTGCAGGAACTTTAAACCGGCACTAGGAAACAGACTGAGAATGCAGAGAAAAAGTGTCTCCTGCAACCCGTTCCCTTGGTGCTAGATGAACGAACGTCTCTCCACTTGCTCAGTTCTGAGAGATAAGTGTGTGTGAAAGCCGTCCTTCACCTAGCTTGTTGGGAACACAAAGTTTCTTTTCAGTTGCAAACTCCATTCCATACATATATATGGGGAGGTAGTAGCTCCAACTCGGTTTGACAGTGAAAACTGCAGGAACTTCAAACCGGCACTAGGAAACAGACTGAGAAAGCAGAGAAAAAGTGTCTCCTGCAACCCGTTCCCTTGGTGCTAGATGAACGAACGTCTCTCCACTTGCTCAGTTCTGAGAGATAAGTGTGTGTGAAAGCCGTCCTTCACCTAGCTTGTTGGGAACACAAAGTTTCTTTTCAGTTGCAAACTCCATTCCATACATATATATGGGGAGGTAGTAGCTCCAACTCGGTTTGACAGTGAAAACAGCAGGAACTTCAAACCGGCACTAGGAAACAGACTGAGAAAGCAGAGAAAAAGTGTCTCCTGCAACCCGTTCCCTTGGTGCTAGATGAACGAACATCTCTCCACTTGCTCAGTTCTGAGAGATAAGTGTGTGTGAAAGCCGTCCTTCACCTAGCTTGTTGGGAACACAAAGTTTCTTTTCAGTTGCACTCTAATTCATACATATATATGGGGAGGTACTAGCTCCATCTCGGTTTTACAGTGAAAACTGCAGGAACTTCAAACCGGCACTAGGAAACAGACTGAGAAATCAGAGAAAAAGTGTCTCCTGCAACCCGTTCCCTTGGTGCTAGATGAACGAACGTCTCTCCACTTGCTCAGTACTGAGAGATAAGTGTGTGTGAAAGCCGTCCTTCACCTAGCTTGTTGGGAACACAAAGTTTCTTTTCAGTTGCAAACTCCATTCCATACATATATATGGGGAGGTACAAGCTCCAACTCGGTTTGACAGTGAAAACTGCAGGAACTTCAAACCGGCACTTTGAAACAGACTGAGAAATCAGAGAAAAAGTGTCTCCTGCAACCCGTTCCCTTGGTGCTAGATGAACGAACGTCTCTCCACTTGCTCAGTTCTGAGAGATAAGTGTGTGTGAAAGCCGTCCTTCACCTAGCTTGTTGGGAACACAAAGTTTCTTTTCAGTTGCAAACTCCATTCCATACATATATATGGGGAGGTACAAGCTCCAACTCGGTTTGACAGTGAAAACTGCAGGAACTTCAAACCGGCACTAGGAAACAGACTGAGAAAGCAGAGAAAAAGTGTCTCCTGTAACCCGTTCCCTTGGTGCTAGATGAACGAACGTCTCTCCACTTGCTCAGTTCTGAGAGGTAAGTGTGTGTGAAAGCCGTCCTTCACCTAGCTTTTTGGGAACACAAAGTTTCTTTTCAGTTGCAAACTCCATTCCATACATATATATGGGGAGGTAGTAGCTCCAACTCGGTTTGACAGTGAAAACTGCAGGAACTTCAAACCGGCACTAGGAAACAGACTGAGAAAACAGAGAAAAAGTGTCTCCTGCAACCCGTTCCCTTGGTGCTAGATGAACGAACGTCTCTCCACTTGCTCAGTTCTGAGAGATAAGTGTGTGTGAAAGCCATCCTTCACCTAGCTTGTTGGGAACACAAAGTTTCTTTTCAGTTGCAAACTCCATTCCATACATATATATGGGAAGGTACTAGCTCCAACACTGTTTGACAGTGAAAACTGCAGGAACTTCAAACCGGCACTAGGAAACAGACTGAGAAAGCAGAGAAAAAGTGTCTCCTGCATCCCGTTCCCTTGGTGCTAGATGAAAGAACGTCTCTCCACTTGCTCAGTTCAGAGAGATAAGTGTGTGTGAAAGCCGTCCTTCACCTAGCTTGTTGGGAACACAAAGTTTCTTTTCAGGTGCAAACTCCATTCCATACATATATATGGGGAGGTAGTAGCTCCAACTCGGTTTGACAGTGAAAACTGCAGGAACTTTAAACCGGCACTAGGAAACAGACTGAGAATGCAGAGAAATAGTGTCTCCTGCAACCCGTTCCCTTGGTGCTAGATGAACGAACGTCTCTCCACTTGCTCAGTTCTGAGAGATAAGTGTGTGTGAAAGCCGTCCTTCACCTAGCTTGTTGGGAACACAAAGTTTCTTTTCAGTTGCAAACTCCATTCCATACATATATATGGGGAGGTACAAGCTCCAACTCGGTTTGACAGTGAAAACTGCAGGAACTTCAAACCGGCACTAGGAAACAGACTGAGAAAGCAGAGAAAAAGTGTCTCCTGTAACCCGTTCCCTTGGTGCTAGATGAACGAACGTCTCTCCACTTGCTCAGTTCTGAGAGGTAAGTGTGTGTGAAAGCCGTCCTTCACCTAGCTTTTTGGGAACACAAAGTTTCTTTTCAGTTGCAAACTCCATTCCATACATATATATGGGGAGGTAGTAGCTCCAACTCGGTTTGACAGTGAAAACTGCAGGAACTTCAAACCGGCACTAGGAAACAGACTGAGAAAACAGAGAAAAAGTGTCTCCTGCAACCCGTTCCCTTGGTGCTAGATGAACGAACGTCTCTCCACTTGCTCAGTTCTGAGAGATAAGTGTGTGTGAAAGCCATCCTTCACCTAGCTTGTTGGGAACACAAAGTTTCTTTTCAGTTGCAAACTCCATTCCATACATATATATGGGAAGGTACTAGCTCCAACACTGTTTGACAGTGAAAACTGCAGGAACTTCAAACCGGCACTAGGAAACAGACTGAGAAAGCAGAGAAAAAGTGTCTCCTGCATCCCGTTCCCTTGGTGCTAGATGAAAGAACGTCTCTCCACTTGCTCAGTTCAGAGAGATAAGTGTGTGTGAAAGCCGTCCTTCACCTAGCTTGTTGGGAACACAAAGTTTCTTTTCAGGTGCAAACTCCATTCCATACATATATATGGGGAGGTAGTAGCTCCAACTCGGTTTGACAGTGAAAACTGCAGGAACTTTAAACCGGCACTAGGAAACAGACTGAGAATGCAGAGAAATAGTGTCTCCTGCAACCCGTTCCCTTGGTGCTAGATGAACGAACGTCTCTCCACTTGCTCAGTTCTGAGAGATAAGTGTGTGTGAAAGCCGTCCTTCACCTAGCTTGTTGGGAACACAAAGTTTCTTTTCAGTTGCAAACTCCATTCCATACATATATATGGGGAGGTAGTAGCTCCAACTCGGTTTGACAGTGAAAACTGCAGGAACTTCAAACCGGCACTAGGAAACAGACTGAGAAAGCAGAGAAAAAGTGTCTCCTGCAACCCGTTCCCTTGGTGCTAGATGAACGAACGTCTCTCCACTTGCTCAGTTCTGAGAGATAAGTGTGTGTGAAAGCCGTCCTTCACCTAGCTTGTTGGGAACACAAAGTTTCTTTTCAGTTGCAAACTCCATTCCATACATATATATGGGGAGGTACTAGCTCCAACTCGGTTTGACAGTGAAAACAGCAGGAACTTCAAACCGGCACTAGGAAACAGACTGAGAAAGCAGAGAAAAAGTGTCTCCTGCAACCCGTTCCCTTGGTGCTAGATGAACGAACGTCTCTCCACTTGCTCAGTTCTGAGAGATAAGTGTGTGTGAAAGCCGTCCTTCACCTAGCTTGCTGGGAACACAAAGTTTCTTTTCAGTTGCACTCTAATTCATACATATATATGGGGAGGTACTAGCTCCATCTCGGTTTTACAGTGAAAACTGCAGGAACTTCAAATCGGCACTAGGAAACAGACTGAGAAATCAGAGAAAAAGTGTCTCCTGCAACCCGTTCCCTTGGTGCTAGATGAACGAACGTCTCTCCACTTGCTCAGTTCTGAGAGATAAGTGTGTGTGAAAGCCGTCCTTCACCTAGCTTGTTGGGAACACAAAGTTTCTTTTCAGTTGCAAACTCCATTCCATACATATATATGGGGAGGTACAAGCTCCAACTCTGTTTCACAGTGAAAACTGCAGGAACTTCAAACCGGCACTAGGAAACAGACTGAGAAAGCAGAGAAAAAGTGTCCCCTGCAACCCGTTCCCTTGGTGCTAGATGAACGAACGTCTCTCCACTTGCTCAGTTCTGAGAGGTAAGTGTGTGTGAAAGCCGTCCTTCACCGAGCTTGTTGGGAACACAAAGTTTCTTTTCAGTTGCAAACTCCATTCCATACATATATATGGGGAGGTACAAGCTCCAAATCGGTGTGACAGTGAAAACTGCAGGAACTTTAAACCGGCACTAGGAAACAGACTGAGAAAGCAGAGAAGAAGTGTCTCCTGCAACCCGTTCCCTTGGTGCTAGATGAACGAACGTCTCTCCACTTGCTCAGTTCTGAGAGATAAGTGTGTGTGAAAGCCGTCCTTCACCTAGCTTGTTGGGAACACAAAGATTCTTTTCAGTTGCAAACTCCATTCCATACATATATATAGGGAGGTACAAGCTCCAACTCGGTTTGACAGTGAAAACTGCAGGAACTTCAAACCGGCACTTTGAAACAGACTGAGAAATCAGAGAAAAAGTGTCTCCTGCAACCCGTTCCCTTGGTGCTAGATGAACGAACGTCTCTCCACTTGCTCAGTTCTGAGAGATAAGTGTGTGTGAAAGCCGTCCTTCACCTAGCTTGTTGGGAACACAAAGTTTCTTTTCAGTTGCAAACTCCATTCCATACATATATATGGGTAGGTACTAGCTCCAACTCGGTTTGACAGTGAAAACTGCAGGAACTTCAAACCGGCACTAGGAAACAGACTGAGAAAGCAGAGAAAAAGTGTCTCCTGTAACCCGTTCCCTTGGTGCTAGATGAACGAACGTCTCTCCACTTGCTCAGTTCTGAGAGGTAAGTGTGTGTGAAAGCCGTCCTTCACCTAGCTTTTTGGGAACACAAAGTTTCTTTTCAGTTGCAAACTCCATTCCATACATATATATGGGGAGGTAGTAGCTCCAACTCGGTTTGACAGTGAAAACTGCAGGAACTTCAAACCGGCACTAGGAAACAGACTGAGAAAACAGAGAAAAAGTGTCTCCTGCAACCCGTTCCCTTGGTGCTAGATGAACGAACGTCTCTCCACTTGCTCAGTTCTGAGAGATAAGTGTGTGTGAAAGCCATCCTTCACCTAGCTTGTTGGGAACACAAAGTTTCTTTTCAGTTGCAAACTCCATTCCATACATATATATGGGAAGGTACTAGCTCCAACACTGTTTGACAGTGAAAACTGCAGGAACTTCAAACCGGCACTAGGAAACAGACTGAGAAAGCAGAGAAAAAGTGTCTCCTGCATCCCGTTCCCTTGGTGCTAGATGAAAGAACGTCTCTCCACTTGCTCAGTTCAGAGAGATAAGTGTGTGTGAAAGCCGTCCTTCACCTAGCTTGTTGGGAACACAAAGTTTCTTTTCAGGTGCAAACTCCATTCCATACATATATATGGGGAGGTAGTAGCTCCAACTCGGTTTGACAGTGAAAACTGCAGGAACTTTAAACCGGCACTAGGAAACAGACTGAGAATGCAGAGAAAAAGTGTCTCCTGCAACCCGTTCCCTTGGTGCTAGATGAACGAACGTCTCTCCACTTGCTCAGTTCTGAGAGATAAGTGTGTGTGAAAGCCGTCCTTCACCTAGCTTGTTGGGAACACAAAGTTTCTTTTCAGTTGCAAACTCCATTCCATACATATATATGGGGAGGTAGTAGCTCCAACTCGGTTTGACAGTGAAAACTGCAGGAACTTCAAACCGGCACTAGGAAACAGACTGAGAAAGCAGAGAAAAAGTGTCTCCTGCAACCCGTTCCCTTGGTGCTAGATGAACGAACGTCTCTCCACTTGCTCAGTTCTGAGAGATAAGTGTGTGTGAAAGCCGTCCTTCACCTAGCTTGTTGGGAACACAAAGTTTCTTTTCAGTTGCAAACTCCATTCCATACATATATATGGGGAGGTAAAAGCTCCAACTCGGTTTGACAGTGAAAACAGCAGGAACTTCAAACCGGCACTAGGAAACAGACTGAGAAAGCAGAGAAAAAGTGTCTCCTGCAACCCGTTCCCTTGGTGCTAGATGAACGAACGTCTCTCCACTTGCTCAGTTCTGAGAGATAAGTGTGTGTGAAAGCCGTCCTTCACCTAGCTTGTTGGGAACACAAAGATTCTTTTCAGTTGCAAACTCCATTCCATACATATATATGGGGAGGTACAAGCTCCAACTCGGTTTGACAGTGAAAACTGCAGGAACTTCAAACCGGCACTAGGAAACAGACTGAGAAAGCAGAGAATAAGTGACTCCTGCAACCCGTTCCCTTGGTGCTAGATGAACGAACGTCTCTCCACTTGCTCAGTTCTGAGAGATAATTGTGTGTGAAAGCCGCCCTTCACTTATCTTGTTGGGAACAAAAAGTTTCTTTTCAGTTGCAAACTCCATTCCATACATATATATGGGGAGGTAGTAGCTCCAACTCGGTTTGACAGTGAAAACTGCAGGAACTTCAAACCGGCACTAGGAAACAGACTGAGAAAGCAGAGAAAAAGTGTCTCCTGCAACCCGTTCCCTTGGTGCTAGATGAACGAACGTCTCTCCACTTGCTCAGTTCTGAGAGATAAGTGTGTGTGAAAGCCGTCCTTCACCTAGCTTGTTGGGAACACAAAGTTTCTTTTCAGTTGCAAACTCCATTCCATACATATATATTGGGGAGGTAGTAGCTCCAACTCGTTTTTACAGTGAAAACTGCAGGATCTTCAAACCGGCACTAGGAAACAGACTGAGAAATCAGAGAAAAAGTGTCTTCTGCCACCCGTTCCCTTGGTGCTAGATGAACGAACGTCTCTCCACTTGCTCAGTTCTGAGAGATAAGTGTGTGTGAAAGCCGTCCTTCAACAAGCTTATTGGGAACACAAAGTTTCTTTTCAGTTGCAAACTCCATTCCATACATATATATGGGGATGTACAAGCTCCAACTCGGTTTGACAGTGAAAACTGCAGGATCTTCAAACCGGCACTAGGAAACAGACTGAGAAAGCAGAGAAAAAGTGTCTCCTGCAACCCGTTCCCTTGGTGCTAGATGAACGAACGTCTCTCCACTTGCTCAGTTCTGAGAGGTAAGTGTGTGTGAAAGCCGTCCTTCACCTATCTTGTTGGGAACACAAAGTTTCTTTTCAGTTGCTATCTCCATTCCATACATATATATGGGGAGGTAGTAGCTCCAACTCGGTTTGACAGTGAAAACTGCAGGAACTTCAAACCGGCACTAGGAAACAGACTGAGAAAGCAGAGAAAAAGTGTCTCCTGCAACCCGTTCCCTTGGTGCTAGAGGAACGAACGTCTCTCCACTTGCTCAGTTCTGAGAGATAAGTGTGTGTGAAAGCCGTCCTTCACCTAGCTTGTTGGGAACACAAAGTTTCTTTTCAGTTGCAAACTCCATTCCATACATATATATGGGGAGGTAGTAGCTCCAACTCGGTTTGACAGTGAAAACTGCAGGAACTTCAAACCGGCACTAGGAAACAGACTGAGAAAGCAGAGAAAAAGTGTCTCCTGCAACCCGTTCCCTTGGTGCTAGATGAACGAACGTCTCTCCACTTGCTCAGTTCTGAGAGATAAGTGTGTGTGAAAGCCGTCCTTCACCTAGCTTGTTGGGAACACAAAGTTTCTTTTCAGTTGCAAACTCCATTCCATACATATATATGGGGAGGTAGTAGCTCCAACTCGTTTTTACAGTGAAAACTGCAGGATCTTCAAACCGGCACTAGGAAACAGACTGAGAAATCAGAGAAAAAGTGTCTTCTGCCACCCGTTCCCTTGGTGCTAGATGAACGAACGTCTCTCCACTTGCTCAGTTCTGAGAGATAAGTGTGTGTGAAAGCCGTCCTTCACCAAGCTTATTGGGAACACAAAGTTTCTTTTCAGTTGCAAACTCCATTCCATACATATATATGGGGAGGTACAAGCTCCAACTCTGTTTGACAGTGAAAACTGCAGGATCTTCAAACCGGCACTAGGAAACAGACTGAGAAAGCAGAGAAAAAGTGTCTCCTGCAACCCGTTCCCTTGGTGCTAGATGAACGAACGTCTCTCCACTTGCTCAGTTCTGAGAGGTAAGTGTGTGTGAAAGCCGTCCTTCACCTATCTTGTTGGGAACACAAAGTTTCTTTTCAGTTGCAAACTCCATTCCATACATATATATGGGGAGGTAGTAGCTCCAACTCGGTTTGACAGTGAAAACTGCAGGAACTTCAAACCGGCACTAGGAAACAGACTGAGAAAGCAGAGAAAAAGTGTCTCCTGCAACCCGTTCCCTTGGTGCTAGAGGAACGAACGTCTCTCCACTTGCTCAGTTCTGAGAGATAAGTGTGTGTGAAAGCCGTCCTTCACCTAGCTTGTTGGGAACACAAAGTTTCTTTTCAGTTGCAAACTCCATTCCATACATATATATGGGGAGGTAGTAGCTCCAACTCGGTTTGACAGTGAAAACTGCAGGAACTTCAAACCGGCACTAGGAAACAGACTGAGAAAGCAGAGAAAAAGTGTCTCCTGCAACCCGTTCCCTTGGTGCTAGATGAACGAACGTCTCTCCACTTGCTCAGTTCTGAGAGATAAGTGTGTGTGAAAGCCGTCCTTCACCTATCTTGTTGGGAACACAAAGTTTCTTTTCAGTTGCAAACTCCATTCCATACATATATATGGGGAGGTACTAGCTCCAACTCGGTTTGACAGTGAAAACTGCAGGAACTTCAAACCGGCACTAGGAAACAGACTGAGAAATCAGAGAAAAAGTGTCCCCTGCAACCCGTTCACTTGGTGATAGATGAACGAAAGTCTCTCCACTTGCTCAGTTCTGAGAGATAAGTGTGTGTGAAAGCCGTCCTTCACCTATCTTGTTGGGAACACAAAGTTTCTTTTCAGTTGCAAACTCCATTCCATACATATATATGGGGAGGTACTAGCTCCAACTCGGTTTGACAGTGAAAACTGCAGGAACTTCAAACCGGCACTAGGAAACAGACTGAGAAAGCAGAGAAATAGTGTCTCCTGCAACCCGTTCCCTTGGTGCTAGATGAACGAAAGTCTCTCCACTTGCTCAGTTCTGAGAGATAAGTGTGTGTGAAAGCCGTCCTTCACCTAGCTTGTTGGGAACACAAAGTTTCTTTTCAGTTGCAAACTCCATTCCATACATATATATGGGGAGGTACAAGCTCCAACTCGGTTTGACAGTGAAAACTGCAGGATCTTCAAACCGGCACTAGGAAACAGACTGAGAAAGCAGAGAAAAAGTGTCTCCTGCAACCCGTTCCCTTGGTGCTAGATGAACGAACGTCTCTCCACTTGCTCAGTTCTGAGAGGTAAGTGTGTGTGAAAGCCGTCCTTCACCTATCTTGTTGGGAACACAAAGGTTCTTTTCAGTTGCTATCTCCATTCCATGCATATATATGGGGAGGTAGTAGCTCCAACTCGGTTTGACAGTGAAAACTGCAGGAACTTCAAACCGGCACTAGGAAACAGACTGAGAAAGCAGAGAAAAAGTGTCTCCTGCAACCCGTTCCCTTGGTGCTAGAGGAACGAACGTCTCTCCACTTGCTCAGTTCTGAGAGATAAGTGTGTGTGAAAGCCGTCCTTCACCTAGCTTGTTGGGAACACAAAGTTTCTTTTCAGTTGCAAACTCCATTCCATACATATATATGGGGAGGTACTAGCTCCAACTCGGTTTGACAGTGAAAACTGCAGGAACTTCAAACCGGCACTAGGAAACAGACTGAGAAAGCAGAGAAAAAGTGTCTCCTGCAACCCGTTCCCTTGGTGCTAGATGAACGAACGTCTCTCCACTTGCTCAGTTCTGAGAGATAAGTGTGTGTGAAAGCCGTCCTTCACCTAGCTTGTTGGGAACACAAAGTTTCTTTTCAGTTGCAAACTCCATTCCATACATATATATGGGGAGGTACTAGCTCCAACTCGGTTTGACAGTGAAAACTGCAGGAACTTCAAACCGGCACTAGGAAACAGACTGAGAAATCAGAGAAAAAGTGTCCCCTGCAACCCGTTCCCTTGGTGCTAGATGAACGAAAGTTCTCCACTTGCTCAGTTCTGAGAGATAAGTGTGTGTGAAAGCCGTCCTTCACCTATCTAGTTGGGAACACAAAGTTTCTTTTCAGTTGCAAACTCCATTCCATACATATATATGGGGAGGTACTAGCTCCAACACTGTTTGACAGTGAAAACTGCAGGAACTTCAAACCGGCACTAGGAAACATAATGAGAAAGCAGAGAAAAAGTGTCTCCTGCAACCCGTTCCCTTGGTGCTAGATGAACGAACGTCTCTCCACTTGCTCAGTTCTGAGAGATAAGTGTGTGTGAAAGCCGTCCTTCACCTAGCTTGTTGGGAACACAAAGTTTCTTTTCAGTTGCAAACTCCATTCCATACATATATATGGGGAGGTAGTAGCTCCAACTCGGTTTGACAGTGAAAACTGCAGGAACTTCAAACCGGCACTAGGAAACAGACTGAGAAAGCAGAGAAAAAGTGTCTCCTGCAACCCGTTCCCTTGGTGCTAGATGAACGAACGTCTCTCCACTTGCTCAGTTCTGAGAGATAAGTGTGTGTGAAAGCCGTCCTTCACCTAGCTTGTTGGGAACACAAAGTTTCTTTTCAGTTGCAAACTCCATTCCATACATATATATGGGGAGGTAGTAGCTCCAACTCGGTTTGACAGTGAAAACTGCAGGAACTTCAAACCGGCACTAGGAAACACACTGAGAAAGCAGAGAAAAAGTGTCCCCTGCAACCCGTTCCCTTGGTGCTAGATGAACGAACGTCTCTCCACTTGCTCAGTTCTGAGAGATAAGTGTGTGTGAAAGCCGTCCTTCACCTAGCTTGTTGGGAACACAAAGTTTCTTTTCAGTTGCAAACTCCATTCCATACATATATATGGGGAGGTACTAGCTCCAACTCGGTTTGACAGTGAAAACTGCAGGAACTTCAAACCGGCACTAGGAAACAGACTGAGAAAGCAGAGAAAAAGTGTCCCCTGCAACCCGTTCCCTTGGTGCTAGATGAACGAACGTCTCTCCACTTGCTCAGTTCTGAGAGATAAGTGTGTGTGAAAGCCGTCCTTCACCTAGCTTGTTGGGAACACAAAGTTTCTTTTCAGTTGCAAACTCCATTCCATACATATATATGGGGAGTTACAAGCTCCAACTCGGTTTGACAGTGAAAACTGCAGGAACTTCAAACCGGCACTAGGAAACAGACTGAGAAAGCGGAGAATAAGTGACTCCTGCAACCCGTTCCCTTGGTGCTAGATGAACGAACGTCTCTCCACTTGCTCAGTTCTGAGAGATAAGTGTGTGTGAAAGCCGTCCTTCACCTATCTTGTTGGGAACACAAAGTTTCTTTTCAGTTGCAAACTCCATTCCATACATATATATGGGGAGGTACTAGCTCCAACTTGGTTTGACAGTGAAAACTGCAGGAACTTCAAACAGGCACTAGGAAACAGACTGAGAAAGCAGAGAATAAGTGACACCTGCAATCCGTTCCCTTGGTGCTAGATGAACGAACGTCTCTCCACTTGCTCAGTTCTGAGAGATAAGTGTGTGTGAAAGCCGTCCTTCACCTAGCTTGTTGGGAACACAAAGTTTCTTTTCAGTTGCAAACTCCATTCCATACATATATATGGGGAGGTACTAGCTCCAACTCCGTTTGACAGTGAAAACTGCAGGAACTTCAAACCGGCACTAGGAAACAGACTGAGAAAGCAGAGAACAAGTGTCTCCTGCAACCCGTTCCCTTGGTGCTAGATGAACGAACGTCTCTCCACTTGCTCAGTTCTGAGAGATAAGTGTGTGTGAAAGCCGTCCTTCACCTAGCTTGTTGGGAACACAAAGTTTCTTTTCAGTTGCAAACTCCATTCCATACATATATATGGGGAGGTACTAGCTCCAACACTGTTTGACAGTGAAAACTGCAGGAACTTCAAACCGGCACTAGGAAACAGAATGAGAAAGCAGAGAAAAAGTGTCTCCTGCAACCCGTTCCCTTGGTGCTAGATGAACGAACGTCTCTCCACTTGCTCAGTTCTGAGAGATAAGTGTGTGTGAAAGCCGTCCTTCACCTAGCTTGTTGGGAACACAAAGTTTCTTTTCAGTTGCAAACTCCATTCCATACATATATATGGGGAGGTAGTAGCTCCAACTCGGTTTGACAGTGAAAACTGCAGGAACTTCAAACCGGCACTAGGAAACAGACTGAGAGAGCAGAGAAAAAGTGTCTCCTGCAAACCGTTCCCTTGGTGCTAGATGAACGAACGTCTCTCCACTTGCTCAGTTCTGAGAGATAAGTGTGTGTGAAAGCCGTCCTTCACCTAGCTTGTTGGGAACACAAAGTTTCTTTTCAGTTGCAAACTCCATTCCATACATATATATGGGGAGGTAGTAGCTCCAACTCGGTTTGACAGTGAAAACTGCAGGAACTTCAAACCGGCACTAGGAAACAGACTGAGAAATCAGAGAAAAAGTGTCTCCTGCAACCCGTTCCCTTGGTGCTAGATGAACGAACGTCTCTCCACTTGCTCAGTTCTGAGAGATAAGTGTGTGTGAAAGCCGTCCTTCACCTAGCTTGTTGGGAACACAAAGTTTCTTTTCAGTTGCAAACTCCATTCCATACATATATATGGGGAGGTACTAGCTCCAACTCGGTTTTACAGTGAAAACTGCAGGAACTTCAAACCGGCACTAGGAAACAGACTGAGAAAGCAGAGAAAAAGTGTCTCCTGCAAACCGTTCCCTTGGTGCTAGATGAACGAACGTCTCTCCACTTGCTCAGTTCTGAGAGATAAGTGTGTGTGAAAGCCGTCCTTCACCTAGCTTGTTGGGAACACAAAGTTTCTTTTCAGTTGCAAACTCCATTCCATACATATATATGGGGAGTTACAAGCTCCAACTCGGTTTGACAGTGAAAACTGCAGGAACTTCAAACCGGCACTAGGAAACAGACTGAGAAAGCGGAGAATAAGTGACTCCTGCAACCCGTTCCCTTGGTGCTAGATGAACGAACGTCTCTCCACTTGCTCAGTTCTGAGAGATAAGTGTGTGTGAAAGCCGTCCTTCACCTATCTTGTTGGGAACACAAAGTTTCTTTTCAGTTGCAAACTACATTCCATACATATATATGGGGAGGTACTAGCTCCAACTCGGTTTGACAGTGAAAACTGCAGGAACTTCAAACAGGCACTAGGAAACAGACTGAGAAAGCAGAGAATAAGTGACTCCTGCAATCCGTTCCCTTGGTGCTAGATGAACGAACGTCTCTCCACTTGCTCAGTTCTGAGAGATAAGTGTGTGTGAAAGCCGTCCTTCACCTAGCTTGTTGGGAACACAAAGTTTCTTTTCAGTTGCAAACTCCATTCCATACATATATATGGGGAGGTACTAGCTCCAACTCCGTTTGACAGTGAAAACTGCAGGAACTTCAAACCGGCACTAGGAAACAGACTGAGAAAGCAGAGAACAAGTGTCTCCTGCAACCCGTTCCCTTGGTGCTAGATGAACGAACGTCTCTCCACTTGCTCAGTTCTGAGAGATAAGTGTGTGTGAAAGCCGTCCTTCACCTAGCTTGTTGGGAACACAAAGTTTCTTTTCAGTTGCAAACTCCATTCCATACATATATATGGGGAGGTACTAGCTCCAACACTGTTTGACAGTGAAAACTGCAGGAACTTCAAACCGGCACTAGGAAACAGAATGAGAAAGCAGAGAAAAAGTGTCTCCTGCAACCCGTTCCCTTGGTGCTAGATGAACGAACGTCTCTCCACTTGCTCAGTTCTGAGAGATAAGTGTGTGTGAAAGCCGTCCTTCACCTAGCTTGTTGGGAACACAAAGTTTCTTTTCAGTTGCAAACTCCATTCCATACATATATATGGGGAGGTAGTAGCTCCAACTCGGTTTGACAGTGAAAACTGCAGGAACTTCAAACCGGCACTAGGAAACAGACTGAGAAAGCAGAGAAAAAGTGTCTCCTGCAACCCGTTCCCTTGGTGCTAGATGAACGAACGTCTCTCCACTTGCTCAGTTCTGAGAGATAAGTGTGTGTGAAAGCCGTCCTTCACCTAGCTTGTTGGGAACACAAAGTTTCTTTTCAGTTGCAAACTCCATTCCATACATATATATGGGGAGGTAGTAGCTCCAACTCGGTTTGACAGTGAAAACTGCAGGAACTTCAAACCGGCACTAGGAAACAGACTGAGAAATCAGAGAAAAAGTGTCTCCTGCAACCCGTTCCCTTGGTGCTAGATGAACGAACGTCTCTCCACTTGCTCAGTTCTGAGAGATAAGTGTGTGTGAAAGCCGTCCTTCACCTAACTTTTTGGGAACACAAAGTTTCTTTTCAGTTGCAAACTCCATTCCATACATATATATGGGGAGGTACTAGCTCCAACTCGGTTTTACAGTGAAAACTGCAGGAACTTCAAACCGGCACTAGGAAACAGACTGAGAAAGCAGAGAAAAAGTGTCTCCTGCAACCCGTTCCCTTGGTGCTAGATGAACGAACGTCTCTCCACTTGCTCAGTTCTGAGAGATAAGTGTGTGTGAAAGCCGTCCTTCACCTAGCTTGTTGGGAACACAAAGTTTCTTTTCAGTTGCAAACTCCATTCCATACATATATATGGGGAGTTACAAGCTCCAACTCGGTTTGACAGTGAAAACTGCAGGAACTTCAAACCGGCACTAGGAAACAGACTGAGAAAGCGGAGAATAAGTGACTCCTGCAACCCGTTCCCTTGGTGCTAGATGAACGAACGTCTCTCCACTTGCTCAGTTCTGAGAGATAAGTGTGTGTGAAAGCCGTCCTTCACCTATCTTGTTGGGAACACAAAGTTTCTTTTCAGTTGCAAACTCCATTCCATACATATATATGGGGAGGTACTAGCTCCAACTCGGTTTGACAGTGAAAACTGCAGGAACTTCAAACAGGCACTAGGAAACAGACTGAGAAAGCAGAGAATAAGTGACTCCTGCAACCCGTTCCCTTGGTGCTAGATGAACGAACGTCTCTCCACTTGCTCAGTTCTGAGAGATAAGTGTGTGTGAAAGCCGTCCTTTACCTAGCTTGTTGGGAACACAAAGTTTCTTTTCAGTTGCAAACTCCATTCCATACATATATATGGGGAGGTACTAGCTCCAACTCCGTTTGACAGTGAAAACAGCAGGAACTTCAAACCGGCACTAGGAAACAGAATGAGAAAGCAGAGAAAAAGTGTCTCCTGCAACCCGTTCCCTTGGTGCTAGATGAACGAACGTCTCTCCACTTGCTCAGTTCTGAGAGATAAGTGTGTGTGAAAGCCGTCCTTCACCTAGCTTGTTGGGAACACAAAGTTTCTTTTCAGTTGCAAACTCCATTCCATACATATATATGGGGAGGTAGTAGCTCCAACTCGGTTTGACAGTGAAAACTGCAGGAACTTCAAACCGGCACTAGGAAACAGACTGAGAAAGCAGAGAAAAAGTGTCTCCTGCAAACCGTTCCCTTGGTGCTAGATGAACGAACGTCTCTCCACTTGCTCAGTTCTGAGAGATAAGTGTGTGTGAAAGCCGTCCTTCACCTAGCTTGTTGGGAACACAAAGTTTCTTTTCAGTTGCAAACTCCATTCCATACATATATATGGGGAGGTACTAGCTCCAACTCGGTTTTACAGTGAAAACTGCAGGAACTTCAAACCGGCACTAGGAAACAGACTGAGAAAGCAGAGAAAAAGTGTCTCCTGCAACCCGTTCCCTTGGTGCTAGATGAACGAACGTCTCTCCACTTGCTCAGTTCTGAGAGATAAGTGTGTGTGAAAGCCGTCCTTCACCTAGCTTTTTGGGAACACAAAGTTTCTTTTCAGTTGCAAACTCCATTCCATACATATATATGGGGAGGTACTAGCTCCAACTCGGTTTTACAGTGAAAACTGCAGGAACTTCAAACCGGCACTAGGAAACAGACTGAGAAAGCAGAGAAAAAGTTTCTCCTGCAACCCGTTCCCTTGGTGCTAGATGAACGAACGTCTCTCCACTTGCTTAGTTCTGAGAGATATGTGTGTGTGAAAGCCGTCCTTCACCTAGCTTGTTGGGAACACAAAGTTTCTTTTCATTTGCAAACTCCATTCCATACATATATATGGGGAGGTACAAGCTCCAACTCGGTTTGACAGTGAAAACTGCAGGAACTTCAAATCGGCACTAGGAAACAGACTTAGAAAGCAGAGAATAATTGACTCCTGCAACCCGTTCCCTTGGTGCTAGATGAACGAACGTCTCTCCACTTGCTCAGTTCTGAGAGATAAGTGTGTGTGAAAGCCGTCCTTCACCTAGCTTGTTGGGAACACAAAGTTTCTTTTCAGGTGCAAACTCCATTCCATACATATATATGGGGAGGTACTAGCTCCAACTCGGTTTGACAGTGAAAACTGCAGGAACTTCAAACCGGCACTAGGAAACAGACTGAGAAAGCAGAGAACAAGTGTCTCCTGCAACCCGTTCCCTTGGTGCTAGATGAACGAACGTCTCTCCACTTGCTCAGTTCTGAGAGATAATTGTGTGTGAAAGCCGTCCTTCACCTAGCTTGTTGGGAACACAAAGTTTCTTTTCAGTTGCAAACTCCATTCCATACATATATATGGGGAGGTACTAGCTCCAACACTGTTTGACAGTGAAAACTGCAGGAACTTCAAACCGGCACTAGGAAACAGACTGAGAAAGCAGAGAAAAAGTGTCTCCTGCAACCCGTTCCCTTGGTGCTAGATGAACGAACGTCTCTCCACTTGCTCAGTTCTGAGAGATAAGTGTGTGTGAAAGCCGTAATTCACCTAGCTTGTTGGGAACACAAAGTTTCTTTTCAGTTGCAAACTCCATTCCATACATGTATATGGGGAGGTACTATCTCCAACTCGGTTTGACAGTGAAAACTGCAGGAACTTCAAACCGGCACTAGGAAACAGACTGAGAAATCAGAGAAAAAGTGTCTCCTGCACCCTGTTCCCTTGGTGCTAGATGAACGAACGTCTCTCCACTTGCTCAGTTCTGAGAGATAAGTGTGTGTGAAAGCCGTCCTTCACCTAGCTTGTTGGGAACACAAAGTTTCTTTTCAGTTGCAAACTCCATTCCATACAAATATATGGGGAGGTACTAGCTCCAACTCGGTTTGACAGTGAAAACTGCAGGAACTTCAAACCGGCACTAGGAAACAGACTGAGAAAGCAGAGAAAAAGTGTCTCCTGCAACCCGTTCCCTTGGTGCTAGATGAACGAACGTCTCTCCACTTGCTCAGTTCTGAGAGATATGTGTGTGTGAAAGCCGTCCTTCACCTATCTTTTTGGGAACACAAAGTTTCTTTTCAGTTGCAAACTCCATTCCATACATATATATGGGGAGGTAGTAGCTCCAACTCGGTTTTACAGTGAAAACTGCAGGAACTTCAAACCGGCACTAGGAAACAGACTGAGAAAGCAGAGAAAAAGTGTCTCCTGCAACCCGTTCCCTTGGTGCTAGATGAACGAACGTCTCTCCACTTGCTCAGTTCTGAGAGATAAGTGTGTGTGAAAGCCGTACTTCACCTAGCTTGTTGGGAACACAAAGTTTCTTTTCAGTTGCAAACTCCATTCCATACATATATATGGGGAGGTACTAGCTCCAACTCGGTTTGACAGTGAAAACTGCAGGAACTTCAAACCGGCACTAGGAAACAGACTGAGAAAGCAGAGAAAAAGTGTCCCCTGCAACCCGTTCCCTTGGTGCTAGATGAACGAACGTCTCTCCACATGCTCAGTTCTGAGAGATAAGTGTGTGTGAAAGCCGTCCTTCACCTAGCTTGTTGGGAACACAAAGTTTCTTTTCAGTTGCAAACTCCATTCCATACATATATATGGGGAGGTACTAGCTCCAACTCGGTTTGACAGTGAAAACTGCAGGAACTTCAAACCGGCACTAGGAAACAGACTGAGAAAGCAGAGAAAAAGTGTCTCCTGCAACCCGTTCCCTTGGTGCTGGATGAACGAACGTCTCTCCCCTTGCTCAGTTCTGAGAGATAAGTGTGTGTGAAAGCCGTCCTTCACCTATCTTGTTGGGAACACAAAGTTTCTTTTCAGTTGCAAACTCCATTCCATACATATATATGGGGAGGTAGTACCTCCAACTCGGTTTGACAGTGAAATCTGCAGGAACTTCAAACCGGCACTAGGAAACAGACTGAGAAAGCAGAGAAAAAGTGTCTCCTGCAACCCGTTCCCTTGGTGCTAGATGAACGAACGTCTCTCCACTTGCTCAGTTCTGAGAGATAAGTGTGTGTGAAAGCCGTCCTTCACCTAGCTTGTTGGGAACACAAAGTTTCTTTTCAGTAGCAAACTCCATTCCATACATATATATGGGGAGGTACTAGCTCCAACTCGGTTTTACAGTGAAAACTGCAGGAACTTCAAACCGGCACTAGGAAACAGACTGAGAAAGCAGAGAACAAGTGTCTCCTGCAACCCGTTCCCCTGGTGCTAGATGAACGAACGTCTCTCCACTTGCTCAGTTCTGAAAGATAAGTGTGTGTGAAAGCCATCCTTCACCTAGCTTGTTGGGAACACAAAGTTTCTTTTCAGTTGCAAACTCCATTCCATACATATATATGGGGAGGTAGTAGCTCCAACTCGGTTTTACAGTGAAAACTGCAGGAACTTCAAACCGGCACTAGGAAACAGACTGAGAAAGCAGAGAAAATGTGTCTCCTGCAACCCGTTCCCTTGGTGCTAGATGAACGAACGTCTCTCCACTTGCTCAGTTCTGAGAGATAAGTGTGTGTGAAAGCCGTCCTTCACCTAGCTTGTTGGGAACACAAAGTTTCTTTTCAGTTGCAAACTCCATTCCATACATATATATGGGGAGGTAGTAGCTCCAACTCGGTTTGACAGTGAAAACTGCAGGAACTTCAAACCGGCACTAGGAAACAGACTGAGAATGAAGAGAAAAAGTGTCCCCTGCAACCCGTTCCCTTGGTGCTAGATGAACGAACGTCTCTCCACATGCTCAGTTCTGAGAGATAAGTGTGTGTGAAAGCCGTCCTTCACCTAGCTTGTTGGGAACACAAAGTTTCTTTTCAGTTGCAAACTCCATTCCATACATATATATGGGGAGGTACAAGCTCCAACTCGGTTTGACAGTGAAAACTGCAGGAACTTCAAACCGGCACTAGGAAACAGACTGAGAAAGCAGAGAAAAAGTGACTCCTGCAACCCGTTCCCTTGGTGCTGGATGAACGAACGTCTCTCCCCTTGCTCAGTTCTGAGAGATAAGTGTGTGTGAAAGCCGTCCTTCACCTATCTTGTTGGGAACACAAAGTTTCTTTTCAGTTGCAAACTCCATTCCATACATATATATGGGGAGGTAGTAGCTCCAACTCGGTTTGACAGTGAAAACTGCAGGAACTTCAAACCGGCACTAGGAAACAGACTGAGAAAGCAGAGAAAAAGTGTCTCCTGCAACCCGTTCCCTTGGTGCTAGATGAACGAACGTCTCTCCACTTGCTCAGTTCTGAGAGATAAGTGTGTGTGAAAGCCGTCCTTCACCTAGCTTGTTGGGAACACAAAGTTTCTTTTCAGTTGCAAACTCCATTCCAAACATATATATGGGGAGGTACAAGCTC
This sequence comes from Camelus bactrianus, assembly GCF_048773025.1. Lineage (NCBI taxonomy): Eukaryota > Metazoa > Chordata > Mammalia > Artiodactyla > Camelidae > Camelus > Camelus bactrianus. Next base: position 4,774,250 of record NC_133573.1, on the reverse strand, counting down.
CAACTCCGTTTCACAGTGAAAACTGCAGGAACTTCAAACCGGCACTAGGAAACATACTGAGAAAGCAGAGAAAAAGTGTCTCCTGCAACCCGTTCCCTTGGTGCTAGATAAACGAACGTCTATCCACTTGCTCAGTTCTGAGAGATAAGTGTGTGTGAAAGCCGTCTTTCACCTAGCTTGTTGGGAACACAAAGTTTCTTTTCAGTTGCAAACTCCATTCCATACATATACATGGGGAGGTAGTAGCTCCAACTCGGTTTGACAGTGAAAACTGCAGGAACTTCAAACCGGCACTAGGAAACAGACTGAGAAAGCAGAGAAAAAGTGTCTCCTGCAACCCGTTCCCTTGGTGCTAGATGAACGAACGTCTCTCCACTTGCTCAGTTCTGAGAGATAAGTGTGTGTGAAAGCCGTCCTTCACCTAGCTTGTTGGGAACACAAAGTTTCTTTTCAGTTGCAAACTCCATTCCAAACATATATATGGGGAGGTACAAGCTCCAACTCGGTTTGACAGTGAAAACTGCAGGAACTTCAAACCGGCACTAGGAAACAGACTGAGAAAGCAGAGAAAAAGTGTCTCCTGCAACCCATTCCCTTGGTGCTAGATAAACGAACGTCTATCCACTTGCTCAGTTCAGAGATAAGTGTGTGTGAAAGCCGTCTTTCACCTAGCTTGTTGGGAACACAAAGTTTCTTTTCAGTAGCAAAATCCATTCCATAAATATATATGGGGAGGTAGTAGCTCCAACTCGGTTTGACAGTGAAAACTGCAGGAACTTCAAACCGGCACTAGGAAACAGACTGAGAAAGCAGAGAAAAAGTGTCTCCTGCAACCCGTTCCCCTGGTGCTAGATGAACGAACGTCTCTCCACTTGCTCAGTTCTGAGAGATAAGTGTGTGTGAAAGCCGTCCTTCACCTAGCTTGTTGGGAACACAAAGTTTCTTTTCAGTTGCAAACTCCATTCCATACATATATATGGGGAGGTAGTAGCTCCAACTCGGTTTGACAGTGAAAACTGCAGGAACTTCAAACCGGCACTAGGAAACAGACTGAGAAAGCAGAGAAAAAGTGTCTCCTGCAACCCGTTCCCTTGGTGCTAGATGAACGAACGTCTCTCCACTTGCTCAGTTCTGAGAGATAAGTGTGTGTGAAAGCCGTACTTCACCTAGCTTGTTGGGAACACAAAGTTTCTTTTCAGTTGCAAACTCCATTCCATACATATATATGGGGAGGTAGTAACTCCAACTCGGTTTGACAGTGAAAACTGCAGGAACTTCAAACCGGCACTAGGAAACAGACTGAGAAAGCAGAGAAAAAGTGTCCCCTGCAACCCGTTCCCTTGGTGCTAGATGAACGAACGTCTCTCCACTTGCTCAGTTCTGAGAGATAAGTGTGTGTGAAAGCCGTCCTTCACCTAGCTTGTTGGGAACACAAAGTTTCTTTTCAGTTGCAAACTCCATTCCATACATATATATGGGGAGGTAGTAGCTCCAACTCGGTTTGACAGTGAAAACTGCAGGAACTTCAAACCGGCACTAGGAAACAGACTGAGAAAGCAGAGAAAAAGTGACTCCTGCAACCCGTTCCTTTGGTGCTGGATGAGCGAACGTCTCTCCACTTTCTCAGTTCTGAGAGATAAGTGTGTGTGAAAGCCGTCCTTCACCTAGCTTGTTGGGAACACAAAGTTTCTTTTCAGTTGCAAACTCCATTCCATACATATATATGGGGAGGTAGTAGCTCCAACTCGGTTTGACAGTGAAAACTGCAGGAACTTCAAACCGGCACTAGGAAACAGACTGAGAAAGCAGAGAAAAAGTGTCTCCTGCAACCCGTTCCCTTGGTGCTAGATGAACGAACGTCTCTCCACTTGCTCAGTTCTGAGAGATAAGTGTGTGTGAAAGCCGTCCTTCACCTAGCTTGTTGGGAACACAAAGTTTCTTTTCAGTTGCAAACTCCATTCCATACATATATATGGGGAGGTACTAGCTCCAAATCGGTTTGACAGTGAAAACTGCAGGAACTTCAAACTGGTACTAGGAAACAGACTGAGAAATCAGAGAAAAAGTGTCTCCTGCAACCCGTTCCCTTGGTGCTAGATGAACGAACGTCTCTCCACTTGCTCAGTTCTGAGAGATAAGTGTGTGTGAAAGCCGTCCTTCACCTAGCTTGTTGGGAACACAAAGTTTCTTTTCAGTTGCTAACTCCATTCCATACATATATATGGGGAGGTAGTAGCTCCAACTCGGTTTGACAGTGAAAACTGCAGGAACTTCAAACCGGCACTAGGAAACGGACTGAGAAAGGAGAGAAAAAGTGTCTCCTGCAACCCGTTCCCTTGGTGCTGGATGAACGAACGTCTCTCCCCTTGCTCAGTTCTGAGAGATAAGTGTGTGTGAAAGCCGTCCTTCACCTATCTTGTTGGGAACACAAAGTTTCTTTTCAGTTGCAAACTCCATTCCATACATATATATGGGGAGGTAGTAGCTCCAACTCGGTTTGACAGTGAAAACTGCAGGAATTTCAAACCGGCACTAGGAAACAGACTGAGAAAGCAGAGAAAAAGTGTCTCCTGCAACCCGTTCCCTTGGTGCTAGATGAACGAACGTCTCTCCACTTGCTCAGTTCTGAGAGATAAGTGTGTGTGAAAGCCGTCCTTCACCTAGCTTGTTGGGAACACAAAGTTTCTTTTCAGTAGCAAACTCCATTCCATACATATATATGGGGAGGTACTAGCTCCAACTCGGTTTTACAGTGAAAACTGCAGGAACTTCAAACCGGCACTAGGAAACAGACTGATAAAGCAGAGAACAAGTGTCTCCTGCAACCCGTTCCCCTGGTGCTAGATGAACGAACGTCTCTCCACTTGCTCAGTTCTGAGAGATAAGTGTGTGTGAAAGCCGTCCTTCACCTAGCTTGTTGGGAACACAAAGTTTCTTTTCAGTTGCAAACTCCATTCCATACATATATATGGGGAGGTAGTAGCTCCAACTCGGTTTTACAGTGAAAACTGCAGGAACTTCAAACCGGCACTAGGAAACAGACTGAGAATGCAGAGAAAAAGTGTCTCCTGCAACCCGTTCCCTTGGTGCTAGATGAACGAACGTCTCTCCACTTGCTCAGTTCTGAGAGATAAGTGTGTGTGAAAGCCGTACTTCACCTAGCTTGTTGGGAACACAAAGTTTCTTTTCAGTTGCAAACTCCATTCCATACATATATATGGGGAGGTAGTAGCTCCAACTCGGTTTGACAGTGAAAACTGCAGGAACTTCAAACCGGCACTAGGAAACAGACTGAGAATGAAGAGAAAAAGTGTCCCCTGCAACCCGTTCCCTTGGTGCTAGATGAACGAACGTCTCTCCACATGCTCAGTTCTGAGAGATAAGTGTGTGTGAAAGCCGTCCTTCACCTAGCTTGTTGGGAACACAAAGTTTCTTTTCAGTTGCAAACTCCATTCCATACATATATATGGGGAGGTACAAGCTCCAACTCGGTTTGACAGTGAAAACTGCAGGAACTTCAAACCGGCACTAGGAAACAGACTGAGAAAGCAGAGAAAAAGTGACTCCTGCAACCCGTTCCCTTGGTGCTGGATGAACGAACGTCTCTCCCCTTGCTCAGTTCTGAGAGATAAGTGTGTGTGAAAGCCGTCCTTCACCTATCTTGTTGGGAACACAAAGTTTCTTTTCAGTTGCAAACTCCATTCCATACATATATATGGGGAGGTAGTAGCTCCAACTCGGTTTGACAGTGAAAACTGCAGGAACTTCAAACCGGCACTAGGAAACAGACTGAGAAAGCAGAGAAAAAGTGTCTCCTGCAACCCGTTCCCTTGGTGCTAGATGAACGAACGTCTCTCCACTTGCTCAGTTCTGAGAGATAAGTGTGTGTGAAAGCCGTCCTTCACCTAGCTTGTTGGGAACACAAAGTTTCTTTTCAGTTGCAAACTCCATTCCAAACATATATATGGGGAGGTACAAGCTCCAACTCCGTTTCACAGTGAAAACTGCAGGAACTTCAAACCGGCACTAGGAAACAGACTGAGAAAGCAGAGAAAAAGTGTCTCCTGCAACCCGTTCCCTTGGTGCTAGATAAACGAACGTCTATCCACTTGCTCAGTTCTGAGAGATAAGTGTGTGTGAAAGCCGTCTTTCACCTAGCTTGTTGGGAACACAAAGTTTCTTTTCAGTAGCAAAATCCATTCCATACATATATATGGGGAGGTAGTAGCTCCAACTCGGTTTGACAGTGAAAACTGCAGGAACTTCAAACCGGCACTAGGAAACAGACTGAGAAAGCAGAGAAAAAGTGTCTCCTGCAACCCGTTCCCCTGGTGCTAGATGAACGAACGTCTCTCACTTGCTCAGTTCTGAGAGATAAGTGTGTGTGAAAGCCGTCTTTCACCTAGCTTGTTGGGAACACAAAGTTTCTTTTCAGTTGCAAACTCCATTCCATACATATATATGGGGAGGTAGTAGCTCCAACTCGGTTTGACAGTGAAAACTGCAGGAACTTCAAACCGGCACTAGGAAACAGACTGAGAAAGCAGAGAAAAAGTGTCTCCTGCAACCCGTTCCCTTGGTGCTAGATGAACGAACGTCTCTCCACTTGCTCAGTTCTGAGAGATAAGTGTGTGTGAAAGCCGTCCTTCACCTAGCTTGTTGGGAACACAAAGTTTCTTTTCAGTTGCAAACTCCATTCCAAACATATATATGGGGAGGTACAAGCTCCAACTCGGTTTGACAGTGAAAACTGCAGGAACTTCAAACCGGCACTAGGAAACAGACTGAGAAAGCAGAGAAAAAGTGTCTCCTGCAACCCGTTCCCTTGGTGCTAGATAAACGAACGTCTATCCACTTGCTCAGTTCTGAGAGATAAGTGTGTGTGAAAGCCGTCTTTCACCTAGCTTGTTGGGAACACAAAGTTTCTTTTTAGTAGCAAAATCCATTCCATACATATATATGGGGAGGTAGTAGCTCCAACTCGGTTTGACAGTGAAAACTGCAGGAACTTCCAACCGGCACTAGGAAACAGACTGAGAAAGCAGAGAAAAAGTGTCTCCTGCAACCCGTTCCCCTGGTGCTAGATGAACGAACGTCTCTCCACTTGCTCAGTTCTGAGAGATAAGTGTGTGTGAAAGCCGTCCTTCACCTAGCTTGTTGGGAACACAAAGTTTCTTTTCAGTTGCAAACTCCATTCCATACATATATATGGGGAGGTAGTAGCTCCAACTCGGTTTGACAGTGAAAACTGCAGGAACTTCAAACCGGCACTAGGAAACAGACTGAGAAAGCAGAGAAAAAGTGTCTCCTGCAACCCGTTCCCTTGGTGCTAGATGAACGAACGTCTCTCCACTTGCTCAGTTCTGAGAGATAAGTGTGTGTGAAAGCCGTACTTCACCTAGCTTGTTGGGAACACAAAGTTTCTTTTCAGTTGCAAACTCCATTCCATACATATATATGGGGAGGTAGTAGCTCCAACTCGGTTTGACAGTGAAAACTGCAGGAACTTCAAACCGGCACTAGGAAACAGACTGAGAAAGCAGAGAAAAAGTGTCCCCTGCAACCCGTTCCCTTGGTGCTAGATGAACGAACGTCTCTCCACTTGCTCAGTTCTGAGAGATAAGTGTGTGTGAAAGCCGTCCTTCACCTAGCTTGTTGGGAACACAAAGTTTCTTTTCAGTTGCAAACTCCATTCCATACATATATATGGGGAGGTACAAGCTCCAACTCGGTTTGACAGTGAAAACTGCAGGAACTTCAAAACGGCACTAGGAAACAGACTGAGAAAGCAGAGAAAAAGTGACTCCTGCAACCCGTTCCTTTGGTGCTGGATGAGCGAACGTCTCTCCACTTTCTCAGTTCTGAGAGATAAGTGTGTGTGAAAGCCGTCCTTCACCTAGCTTGTTGGGAACACAAAGTTTCTTTTCAGTTGCAAACTCCATTCCATACATATATATGGGGAGGTAGTAGCTCCAACTCGGTTTGACAGTGAAAACTGCAGGAACTTCAAACCGGCACTAGGAAACAGACTGAGAAAGCAGAGAAAAAGTGTCTCCTGCAACCCGTTCCCTTGGTGCTAGATGAACGAACGTCTCTCCACTTGCTCAGTTCTGAGAGATAAGTGTGTGTGAAAGCCGTCCTTCACCTAGCTTGTTGGGAACACAAAGTTTCTTTTCAGTTGCAAACTCCATTCCATACATATATATGGGGAGGTACTAGCTCCAAATCGGTTTGACAGTGAAAACTGCAGGAACTTCAAACTGGTACTAGGAAACAGACTGAGAAATCAGAGAAAAAGTGTCTCCTGCAACCCGTTCCCTTGGTGCTAGATGAACGAACGTCTCTCCACTTGCTCAGTTCTGAGAGATAAGTGTGTGTGAAAGCCGTCCTTCACCTAGCTTGTTGGGAACACAAAGTTTCTTTTCAGTTGCTAACTCCATTCCATACATATATATGGGGAGGTAGTAGCTCCAACTCGGTTTGACAGTGAAAACTGCAGGAACTTCAAACCGGCACTAGGAAACAGACTGAGAAAGGAGAGAAAAAGTGTCCCCTGCAACCCGTTCCCTTGGTGCTGGATGAACGAACGTCTCTCCACTTGCTCAGTTCTGAGAGATAAGTGTGTGTGAAAGCCGTCCTTCACCTAGCTTGTTGGGAACACAAAGTTTCTTTTCAGTTGCAAACTCCATTCCATACATATATATGGGGTGGTAGTAGCTCCAACTCGGTTTTACAGTGAAAACTGCAGGAACTTCAAACCGGCACTAGGAAACAGACTGAGAAAGCAGAGAAAAAGTGTCTCCTGCAACCCGTTCCCTTGGTGCTAGATGAACGAACGTCTCTCCACTTGCTCAGTTCTGAGAGATAAGTGTGTGTGAAAGCCGTCCTTCACCTAGCTTGTTGGGAACACAAAGTTTCTTTTCAGTTGCAAACTCCATTCCATACATATATATGGGGAGGTAGTAGCTCCAACTCGGTTTGACAGTGAAAACTGCAGGAACTTCAAACCGGCACTAGGAAACAGACTGAGAAAGCAGAGAAAAAGTGTCCCCTGCAACCCGTTCCCTTGGTGCTAGATGAACGAACGTCTCTCCACATGCTCAGTTCTGAGAGATAAGTGTGTGTGAAAGCCGTCCTTCACCTAGCTTGTTGGGAACACAAAGTTTCTTTTCAGTTGCAAACTCCATTCCATACATATATATGGGGAGGTACAAGCTCCAACTCGGTTTGACAGTGAAAACTGCAGGAACTTCAAACCGGCACTAGGAAACAGACTGAGAAAGCAGAGAAAAAGTGACTCCTGCAACCCGTTCCCTTGGTGCTGGATGAACGAACGTCTCTCCCCTTGCTCAGTTCTGAGAGATAAGTGTGTGTGAAAGCCGTCCTTCACCTATCTTGTTGGGAACACAAAGTTTCTTTTCAGTTGCAAACTCCATTCCATACATATATATGGGGAGGTAGTAGCTCCAACTCGGTTTGACAGTGAAAACTGCAGGAACTTCAAACCGGCACTAGGAAACAGACTGAGAAAGCAGAGAAAAAGTGTCTCCTGCAACCCGTTCCCTTGGTGCTAGATGAACGAACGTCTCTCCACTTGCTCAGTTCTGAGAGATAAGTGTGTGTGAAAGCCGTCCTTCACCTATCTTGTTGGGAACACAAAGTTTCTTTTCAGTTGCAAACTCCATTCCATACATATATATGGGGAGGTACTAGCTCCAACTCGGTTTGACAGTGAAAACTGCAGGAACTTCAAACCGGCACTAGGAAACAGACTGAGAAAGCAGAGAAAAAGTGTCTCCTGCAACCCGTTCCCTTGGTGCTAGATGAACGAACGTCTCTCCACTTGCTCAGTTCTGAGAGATAAGTGTGTGTGAAAGCCGTCCTTCACCTAGCTTGTTGGGAACACAAAGTTTCTTTTCAGTTGCAAACTCCATTCCAAACATATATATGGGGAGGTACAAGCTCCAACTCCGTTTCACAGTGAAAACTGCAGGAACTTCAAACCGGCACTAGGAAACAGACTGAGAAAGCAGAGAAAAAGTGTCTCCTGCAACCCGTTCCCTTGGTGCTAGATGAACGAACGTCTCTCCACTTGCTCAGTTCTGAGAGATAAGTGTGTGTGAAAGCCGTCTTTCACCTAGCTTGTTGGGAACACAAAGTTTCTTTTCAGTAGCAAACTCCATTCCATACATATATATGGGGAGGTAGTAGCTCCAACTCGGTTTGACAGTGAAAACTGCAGGAACTTCAAACCGGCACTAGGAAACAGACTGAGAAAGCAGAGAAAAAGTGTCTCCTGCAACCCGTTCCCCTGGTGCTAGATGAACGAACGTCTCTCCACTTGCTCAGTTCTGAGAGATAAGTGTGTGTGAAAGCCGTCTTTCACCTAGCTTGTTGGGAACACAAAGTTTCTTTTCAGTTGCAAACTCCATTCCATACATATATATGGGGAGGTAGTAGCTCCAACTCGGTTTGACAGTGAAAACTGCAGGAACTTCAAACCGGCACTAGGAAACAGACTGAGAAAGCAGAGAAAAAGTGTCTCCTGCAACCCGTTCCCTTGGTGCTAGATGAACGAACGTCTCTCCACTTGCTCACTTCTGAGAGATAAGTGTGTGTGAAAGCCGTCCTTCACCTAGCTTGTTGGGAACACAAAGTTTCTTTTCAGTTGCAAACTCCATTCCATACATATATATGGGGAGGTAGTAGCTCCAACTCGGTTTGACAGTGAAAACTGCAGGAACTTCAAACCAGCACTAGGAAACAGACTGAGAAAGCAGAGAAAAAGTGTCCCCTGCAACCCGTTCCCTTGGTGCTAGATGAACGAACGTCTCTCCACTTGCTCAGTTCTGAGAGATAAGTGTGTGTGAAAGCCGTTCTTCACCTAGCTTGTTGGGAACACAAAGTTTCTTTTCAGTTGCAAACTCCATTCCATACATATATATGGGGAGGTACAAGCTCCAACTCGGTTTGACAGTGAAAACTGCAGGAACTTCAAACCGGCACTAGGAAACAGACTGAGAAAGCAGAGAAAAAGTGACTCCTGCAACCCGTTCCCATGGTGCTGGATGAACGAACGTCTCTCCACTTTCTCAGTTCTGAGAGATAAGTGTGTGTGAAAGCCGTCCTTCACCTAGCTTGTTGGGAACACAAAGTTTCTTTTCAGTTGCAAACTCCATTCCATACATATATATGGGGAGGTAGTAGCTCCAACTCGGTTTGACAGTGAAAACTGCAGGAACTTCAAACCGGCACTAGGAAACAGACTGAGAAAGCAGAGAAAAAGTGTCTCCTGCAACCCGTTCCCTTGGTGCTAGATGAACGAACGTCTCTCCACATGCTCAGTTCTGAGAGATAAGTGTGTGTGAAAGCCGTCCTTCACCTAGCTTGTTGGGAACACAAAGTTTCTTTTCAGTTGCAAACTCCATTCCATACATATATATGGGGAGGTACAATCTCCAACTCGGTTTGACAGTGAAAACTGCAGGAACTTCAAACTGGCACTAGGAAACAGACTGAGAAATCAGAGAAAAAGTGCCTCCTGCAACCCGTTCCCCTGGTGCTAGATGAACGAACGTCTCTCCACTTGCTCAGTTCTGAGAGATAAGTGTGTGTGAAAGCCGTCCTTCACCTAGCTTGTTGGGAACACAAAGTTTCTTTTAAGTTGCAAACTCCATTCCATACATATATATGGGGAGGTAGTAGCTCCAACTCGGTTTGACAGTGAAAACTGCAGGAACTTCAAACCGGCACTAGGAAACAGACTGAGAAAGCAGAGAAAAAGTGTCTCCTGCAACCCGTTCCCCTGGTGCTAGATGAACGAACGTCTCTCCACTTGCTCAGTTCTGAGAGATAAGTGTGTGTGAAAGCCGTCCTTCACCTAGCTTGTTGGGAACACAAAGTTTCTTTTCAGTTGCAAACTCCATTCCATACATATATATGGGGAGGTAGTAGCTCCAACTCGGTTTGACAGTGAAAACTGCAGGAACTTCAAACCGGCACTAAGAAACAGACTGAGAAAGCAGAGAAAAAGTGTCTCCTGCAACCCGTTCCCTTGGTGCTAGATGAACGAACGTCTCTCCACTTGCTCAGTTCTGAGAGATAAGTGTGTGTGAAAGCCGTCCTTCACCTAGCTTGTTGGGAACACAAAGTTTCTTTTCAGTTGCTAACTCCATTCCACACATATATATGGGGAGGTAGTAGCTCCAACTCGGTTTGACAGTGAAAACTGCAGGAATTTCAAACCGGCACTAGGAAACAGACTGAGAAAGGAGAGAAAAAGTGTCTCCTGCAACCCGTTCCCTTGGTGCTAGATGAACGAACGTCTCTCCACTTGCTCAGTTCTGAGAGATAAGTGTGTGTGAAAGCCGTCCTTCACCTATCTTGTTGGGAACACAAAGTTTCTTTTCAGTTGCAAACTCCATTCCATACATATATATGGGGAGGTACTAGCTCCAACTCGGTTTGACAGTGAAAACTGCAGGAACTTCAAACCGGCACTAGGAAACAGCCTGAGAAATCAGAGAAAAAAGTGTCTCCTGCAACCCGTTCCCCTGGTGCTAGATGAACGAACGTCTCTCCACTTGCTCAGTTCTGAGAGATAAGTGTGTGTGAAAGCCGTCCTTCACCTAGCTTGTTGGGAACACAAAGTTTCTTTTCAGTTGCAAACTCCATTGGATACATATATATGGGTAGGTACTAGCTCCAACTCGGTTTGACAGTGAAAACTGCAGGAACTTCAAACCGGCACTAGGAAACAGACTGAGAAATCAGCGAAAAAGTGTCTCCTGCAACCCGTTCCCTTGGTGCTAGATGAACGAACGTCTCTCCACTTGCTCAGTTCTGAGAGATAAGTGTGTGTGAAAGCCGTCCTTCACCTAGCTTGTTGGGAACACAAAGTTTCTTTTCAGTTGCAAACTCCATTCCATACATATATATGGGGAGGTACAAGCTCCAACTCGGTTTGACAGTGAAAACTGCAGGAACTTCAAACCGGCACTAGGAAACAGACTGAGAAAGCAGAGAAAAAGTGTCTCCTGCAACCCGTTCCCTTGGTGCTAGATGAACGAACGTCTCTCCACTTGCTCAGTTCTGAGAGATAAGTGTGTGTGAAAGCCGTACTTCACCTAGCTTGTTGGGAACACAAAGTTTCTTTTCAGTTGCAAACTCCATTCCATACATATATATGGGGAGGTACAAGCTCCAACTCGGTTTGACAGTGAAAACTGCAGGAACTTCAAACCGGCACTAGGAAACAGACTGAGAAAGCAGAGAAAAAGTGACTCCTGCAACCCGTTCCCTTGGTGCTAGATGAACGAACGTCTCTCCACATGCTCAGTTCTGAGAGATAAGTGTGTGTGAAAGCCGTCCTTCACCTAGCTTGTTGGGAACACAAAGTTTCTTTTCAGTTGCAAACTCCATTCCATACATATATATGGGGAGGTACAAGCTCCAACTCGGTTTGACAGTGAAAACTGCAGGAACTTCAAACCGGCACTAGGAAACAGACTGAGAAAGCAGAGAAAAAGTGACTCCTGCAACCCGTTCCCTTGGTGCTGGATGAACGAACGTCTCTCCCCTTGCTCAGTTCTGAGAGATAAATGTGTGTGAAAGCCGTCCTTCACCTAGCTTGTTGGGAACACAAAGTTTCTTTTCAGTTGCAAACTCCATTCCATACATATATATGGGGAGGTACAAGCTCCAACTCGGTTTGACAGTGAAAACTGCAGGAACTTCAAACCGGCACTAGGAAACAGACTGAGAAAGCAGAGAAAAAGTGTCTCCTGCAACCCGTTCCCTTGGTGCTAGATGAACGAACGTCTCTCCACTTGCTCAGTTCTGAGAGATAAGTGTGTGTGAAAGCCGTCCTTCACCTATCTTGTTGGGAACACAAAGTTTCTTTTCATTTGCAAACTCCATTCCATACATATATATGGGGAGGTACTAGCTCCAACTCGGTTTGACAGTGAAAACTGCAGGAACTTCAAACCGGCACTAGGAAACAGACTGAGAAATCAGAGAAAAAGTGTCTCCTGCAACCCGTTCCCCTGGTGCTAGATGAACGAACGTCTCTCCACTTGCTCAGTTCTGAGAGATAAGTGTGTGTGAAAGCCGTCCTTCACCTAGCTTGTTGGGAACACAAAGTTTCTTTTCAGTTGCAAACTCCATTCCATACATATATATGGGGAGGTACAAGCTCCAACTCGGTTTGACAGTGAAAACTGCAGGAACTTCAAACCGGCACTAGGAAACAGACTGAGAAATCAGAGAAAAAGTGTCTCCTGCAACCCGTTCCCTTGGTGCTAGATGAACGAACGTCTCTCCACTTGCTCAGTTCTGAGAGATAAGTGTGTGTGAAAGCCGTCCTTCACCTAGCTTGTTGGGAACACAAAGTTTCTTTTCAGTAGCAAACTCCATTCCATACATATATATGGGGAGGTAGTAGCTCCAACTCGGTTTGACAGTGAAAACTGCAGGAACTTCAAACCGGCACTAGGAAACAGACTGAGAAAGCAGAGAAAAAGTGTCTCCTGCAACCCGTTCCCCTGGTGCTGGATGAACGAACGTCTCTCCACTTGCTCAGTTCTGAGAGATAAGTGTGTGTGAAAGCCGTCCTTCACCTAGCTTGTTGGGAACACAAAGTTTCTTTTCAGTTGCAAACTCCATTCCATACATATATATGGGGAGGTAGTAGCTCCAACTCGGTTTTACAGTGAAAACTGCAGGAACTTCAAACCGGCACTAGGAAACAGACTGAGAAAGCAGAGAAAAAGTGTCTCCTGCAACCCGTTCCCTTGGTGCTAGATGAACGAACGTCTCTCCACTTGCTCAGTTCTGAGAGATAAGTGTGTGTGAAAGCCGTCCTTCACCTAGCTTGTTGGGAACACAAAGTTTCTTTTCAGTTGCAAACTCCATTCCATACATATATATGGGGAGGTAGTAGCTCCAACTCGGTTTGACAGTGAAAACTGCAGGAACTTCAAACCGGCACTAGGAAACAGACTGAGAAAGCAGAGAAAAAGTGTCCCCTGCAACCCGTTCCCTTGGTGCTAGATGAACGAACGTCTCTCCACTTGCTCAGTTCTGAGAGATAAGTGTGTGTGAAAGCCGTCCTTCACCTAGCTTGTTGGGAACACAAAGTTTCTTTTCAGTTGCAAACTCCATTCCATACATATATATGGGGAGGTAGTAGCTCCAACTCCGTTTGACAGTGAAAACTGCAGGAACTTCAAACCGGCACTAGGAACAAGACTGAGAAAGCAGAGAAAAAGTGACTCCTGCAACCCGTTCCCATGGTGCTGGATGAACGAACGTCTCTCCACTTGCTCAGTTCTGAGAGATAAGTGTGTGTGAAAGCCGTCCTTCACCTAGCTTGTTGGGAACACAAAGTTTCTTTTCAGTTGCAAACTCCATTCCATACATATATATGGGGAGGTAGTAGCTCCAACTCGGTTTGACAGTGAAAACTGCAGGAACTTCAAACCGGCACTAGGAAACAGACTGAGAAAGCAGAGAAAAAGTGTCTCCTGCAACCCGTTCCCTTGGTGCTAGATGAACGAACGTCTCTCCACTTGCTCAGTTCTGAGAGATAAGTGTGTGTGAAAGCCGTCCTTCACCTAGCTTGTTGGGAACACAAAGTTTCTTTTCAGTTGCAAACTCCATTCCATACATATATATGGGGAGGTACAATCTCCAACTCGGTTTGACAGTGAAAACTGCAGGAACTTCAAACTGGCACTAGGAAACAGACTGAGAAATCAGAGAAAAAGTGCCTCCTGCAACCCATTCCCTTGGTGCTAGATGAACGAACGTCTCTCCACTTGCTCAGTTCTGAGAGATAAGTGTGTGTGAAAGCCGTCCTTCACCTAGCTTGTTGGGAACACAAAGTTTCTTTTAAGTTGCAAACTCCATTCCATACATATATATGGGGAGGTAGTAGCTCCAACTCGGTTTGACAGTGAAAACTGCAGGAACTTCAAACCGGCACTAGGAAACAGACTGAGAAAGCAGAGAAAAAGTGTCTCCTGCAACCCGTTCCCCTGGTGCTAGATGAACGAACGTCTCTCCACTTGCTCAGTTCTGAGAGATAAGTGTGTGTGAAAGCCGTCCTTCACTTAGCTTGTTGGGAACACAAAGTTTCTTTTCAGTTGCAAACTCCATTCCATACATATATATGGGGAGGTAGTAGCTCCAACTCGGTTTGACAGTGAAAACTGCAGGAACTTCAAACCGGCACTAGGAAACAGACTGAGAAAGCAGAGAAAAAGTGTCTCCTGCAACCCGTTCCCTTGGTGCTAGATGAACGAACGTCTCTCCACTTGCTCAGTTCTGAGAGATAAGTGTGTGTGAAAGCCGTCCTTCACCTAGCTTGTTGGGAACACAAAGTTTCTTTTCAGTTGCAAACTCCATTCCATACATATATATGGGGAGGTAGTAGCTCCAACTCGGTTTGACAGTGAAAACTGCAGGAACTTCAAACCGGCACTAGGAAACAGACTGAGAAAGGAGAGAAAAAGTGTCTCCTGCAACTCGTTCCCTTGGTGCTAGATGAACGAACGTCTCTCCACTTGCTCAGTTCTGAGAGATAAGTGTGTGTGAAAGCCGTCCTTCACCTATCTTGTTGGGAACACAAAGTTTCTTTTCAGTTGCAAACTCCATTCCATACATATATATGGGGAGGTACTAGCTCCAACTCGGTTTGACAGTGAAAACTGCAGGAACTTCAAACCGGCACTAGGAAACAGCATGAGAAATCAGAGAAAAAAGTGTCTCCTGCAACCCGTTCCCCTGGTGCTAGATGAACGAACGTCTCTCCACTTGCTCAGTTCTGAGAGATAAGTGTGTGTGAAAGCCGTCCTTCACCTAGCTTGTTGGGAACACAAAGTTTCTTTTCAGTTGCAAACTCCATTGGATACATATATATGGGTAGGTACTAGCTCCAACTCGGTTTGACAGTGAAAACTGCAGGAACTTCAAACCGGCACTAGGAAACAGACTGAGAAATCAGCGAAAAAGTGTCTCCTGCAACCCGTTCCCTTGGTGCTAGATGAACGAACGTCTCTCCACTTGCTCAGTTCAGAGAGATAAGTGTGTGTGAAAGCCGTCCTTCACCTAGCTTGTTGGGAACACAAAGTTTCTTTTCAGTTGCAAACTCCATTCCATACATATATATGGGGAGGTACTAGCTCCAACTCGGTTTGACAGTGAAAACTGCAGGAACTTCAAACCGGCACTAGGAAACAGACTGAGAAAGCAGAGAAAAAGTGTCTCCTGCAACCCGTTCCCTTGGTGCTAGATGAACGAACGTCTCTCCACTTGCTCAGTTCTGAGAGATAAATGTGTGTGAAAGCCGTCCTTCACCTAGCTTGTTGGGAACACAAAGTTTCTTTTCAGTTGCAAACTCCATTCCATACATATATATGGGGAGGTACAAGCTCCAACTCGGTTTGACAGTGAAAACTGCAGGAACTTCAAACCGGCACTAGGAAACAGACTGAGAAAGCAGAGAAAAAGTGTCTCCTGCAACCCGTTCCCCTGGTGCTAGATGAACGAACGTCTCTCCACTTGCTCAGTTCTGAGAGATAAGTGTGTGTGAAAGCCGTCCTTCACCTAGCTTGTTGGGAACACAAAGTTTCTTTTCAGTTGCAAACTCCATTCCATACATATATATGGGGAGGTACAAGCTCCAACTCGGTTTGACAGTGAAAACTGCAGGAACTTCCAACCGGCACTAGGAAACAGACTGAGAAAGCAGAGAAAAAGTGACTCCTGCAACCCGTTCCCCTGGTGCTGGATGAACGAACGTCTCTCCACTTGCTCAGTTCTGAGAGATAAGTGTGTGTGAAAGCCGTCCTTCACCTATCTTGTTGGGAACACAAAGTTTATTTTCAGTTGCAAACTCCATTCTATAAATATATATGGGGAGGTAGTAGCTCCAACTCGGTTTGACAGTGAAAACTGCAGGAACTTCAAACCGGCACTAGGAAACAGACTGAGAAAGCAGAGAAAAAGTGTCTCCTGCAACCCGTTCCCTTGGTGCTAGATGAACGAACGTCTCTCCACTTGCTCAGTTCTGAGAGATAAGTGTGTGTGAAAGCCGTCCTTCACCTAGCTTGTTGGGAACACAAAGTTTCTTTTCAGTTGCAAACTCCATTCCATACATATATATGGGGAGGTACAAGCTCCAACTCAGTTTGACAGTGAAAACTGCAGGAACTTCCAACCGGCACTAGGAAACAGACTGAGAAAGCAGAGAAAAAGTGACTCCTGCAACCCGTTCCCTTGGTGCTGGATGAACGAACGTCTCTCCACTTGCTCAGTTCTGAGAGATAAGTGTGTGTGAAAGCCGTCCTTCACCTATCTTGTTGGGAACACAAAGTTTCTTTTCAGTTGCAAACTCCATTCCATAAATATATATGGGGAGGTAGTAGCTCCAACTCCGTTTGACAGTGAAAACTGCAGGAACTTCAAACCGGCACTAGGAAACAGACTGAGAAAGCAGAGAAAAAGTGTCTCCTGCAACCCGTTCCCTTGGTGCTAGATGAACGAACGTCTCTCCACTTGCTCAGTTCTGAGAGATAAGTGTGTGTGAAAGCCGTCCTTCACCTAGCTTGTTGGGAACACAAAGTTTCTTTTCAGTTGCAAACTCCATTCCATACATATATATGGGGAGGTAGTAGCTCCAACTCGGTTTGACAGTGAAAACTGCAGGAACTTTAAACCGGCACTAGGAAACAGACTGAGAAAGCAGAGAAAAAGTGTCTCCTGCAACCCATTCCCTTGGTGCTAGATGAACGAACGTCTCTCCACTTGCTCAGTTCTGAGAGATAAGTGTGTGTGAAAGCCGTCCTTCACCTAGCTTGTTGGGAACACAAAGTTTCTTTTCAGTTGCAAACTCCATTCCATACATATATATGGGGAGGTAGTAGCTCCAACTCCGTTTGACAGTGAAAACTGCAGGAACTTCAAACCGGCACTAGGAACAAGACTGAGAAAGCAGAGAAAAAGTGTCCCCTGCAACCCGTTCCCTTGGTGCTAGATGAACGAACGTCTCTCCACTTGCTCAGTTCTGAGAGATACGTGTGTGTGAAAGCCGTCCTTAACCTAGCTTGTTGGGAACACAAAGTTTCTTTTCAGTTGCAAACTCCATTCCATACATATATATGGGGAGGTACTAGCTCCAACTCGGTTTGACAGTGAAAACTGCAGGAACTTCAAACCGGCACTAGGAAACAGACTGAGAAAGCAGAGAAAAAGTGTCTCCTGCAACCCGTTCCCTTGGTGCTAGATGAACGAACGTCTCTCCACTTGCTCAGTTCTGAGAGATAAGTGTGTGTGAAAGCCGTCCTTCACCTAGCTTGTTGGGAACACAAAGTTTCTTTTCAGTTGCAAACTCCGTTCCATACATATATATGGGTAGGTACTAGCTCCAACTCGGTTTGACAGTGAAAACTGCAGGAACTTCAAACCGGCACTAGGAAACAGACTGAGAAAGCAGAGAAAAAGTGTCTCCTGCAACCCATTCCCTTGGTGCTAGATGAACGAACGTCTCTCCACTTGCTCAGTTCTGAGAGATAAGTGTGTGTGAAAGCCATCCTTCACCTAGCTTGTTGGGAACACAAAGTTTCTTTTCAGTTGCAATCTCCATTCCATACATATATATGGGGAGGTACTAGCTCGAACTCGGTTTCACAGTGAAAACTGCAGGAACTTCAAACCGGCACTAGGAAACAGACTGAGAAAGCAGAGAAAAAGTGTCTCCAGCAATCCGTTCTCTTGGTGCTAGATGAACGAACGTCTCTCCACTTGCTCAGTTCTGAGAGATAATTGTGTGTGAAAGCCGTCCTTCACCTAGCTTGTTGGGAACACAAAGTTTCTTTTCATTGCAAACTCCATTCCATACATATATATGGGGAGGTAGTAGCTCCAACTCGGTTTGAAGGTGAAAACTGCAGAAACTTCAAACCGGCACTAGGAAACAGACTGAGAAAGCAGAGAAAAAGTGTCTCCTGCAACCCGTTCCCTTGGTGCTAGATGAACGAACGTCTCTCCACTTGCTCAGTTCTGAGAGTTAAGTGTGTGTGAAAGCCGTCCTTCACCTAGCTTGTTGGGAACACAAAGTTTCTTTTCAGTTGCAAACTCCATTGGATACATATATATGGGTAGGTACTAGCTCCAACTCGGTTTGACAGTGAAAACTGCAGGAACTTCAAACCGGCACTAGGAAACAGACTGAGAAATCAGCGAAAAAGTGTCTCCTGCAACCCGTTCCCTTGGTGCTAGATGAACGAACGTCTCTCCACTTGCTCAGTTCTGAGAGATAAGTGTGTGTGAAAGCCGACCTTCACCTAGCTTGTTGGGAACACAAAGTTTCTTTTCAGTTGCAAACTCCATTCCATACATATATATGGGGAGGTACTAGCTCCAACTCGGTTTGACAGTGAAAACTGCAGGAACTTCAAACCGGCACTAGGAAACAGACTGAGAAAGCAGAGAAAAAGTGTCTCCTGCAACCCGTTCCCTTGGTGCTAGATGAACGAACGTCTCTCCACTTGCTCAGTTCTGAGAGATAAATGTGTGTGAAAGCCGTCCTTCACCTAGCTTGTTGGGAACACAAAGTTTCTTTTCAGTTGCAAACTCCATTCCATACATATATATGGGGAGGTACAAGCTCCAACTCGGTTTGACAGTGAAAACTGCAGGAACTTCAAACCGGCACTAGGAAACAGACTGAGAAAGCAGAGAAAAAGTGTCTCCTGCAACCCGTTCCCCTGGTGCTAGATGAACGAACGTCTCTCCACTTGCTCAGTTCTGAGAGATAAGTGTGTGTGAAAGCCGTCCTTCACCTATCTTGTTGGGAACACAAAGTTTCTTTTCATTTGCAAACTCCATTCCATACACATATATGGGGAGGTACTAGCTCCAACTCGGTTTGACAGTGAAAACTGCAGGAACTTCAAACCGGCACTAGGAAACAGACTGAGAAATCAGAGAAATAGTGTCTCCTGCAACCAGTTCCCCTGGTGCTAGATGAACGAACGTCTCTCCACTTGCTCAGTTCTGAGAGATAAGTGTGTGTGAAAGCCTTCCTTCAAATAGCTTGTTGGGAACACAAAGTTTCTTTTCAGTTGCAAACTCCATTCCATACATATATATGGGGAGGTACTAGCTCCAACTCGGTTTGACAGTGAAAACTGCAGGAACTTCAAACCGGCACTAGGAAACAGACTGAGAAATCAGAGAAAAAGTGTCTCCTGCAACCCGTTCCCTTGGTGCTAGATGAACGAACGTCTCTCCACTTGCTCAGTTCTGAGAGATAAGTGTGTGTGAAAGCCGTCCTTCACCTAGCTTGTTGGGAACACAAAGTTTCTTTTCAGTTGCAAACTCCATTCCATACATATATATGGGGAGGTACAAGCTCCAACTCGGTTTGACAGTGAAAACTGCAGGAACTTCAAACCGGCACTAGGAAACAGACTGAGAAAGCAGAGAAAAAGTGTCTCCTGCATCCCGTTCCCTTGGTGCTAGATGAACGAACGTCTCTCCACTTGCTCAGTTCTGAGAGATAAGTGTGTGTGAAAGCCGTCCTTCACCTAGCTTGTTGGGAACACAAAGTTTCTTTTCAGTTGCAAACTCCATTCCATACATATATATGGGGAGGTAGTAGCTCCAACTCGGTTTGACAGTGAAAACTGCAGGAACTTCAAACCGGCACTAGGAAACAGACTGAGAAAGCAGAGAAAAAGTGTCTCCTGCAACCCGTTCCCTTGGTGCTAGATGAACGAACGTCTCTCCACTTGCTCAGTTCTGAGAGATAAGTGTGTGTGAAAGCCGTCCTTCACCTAGCTTGTTGGGAACACAAAGTTTCTTTTCAGTTGCAAACTCCATTCCATACATATATATGGGGAGGTAGTAGCTCCAACTCGGTTTGACAGTGAAAACTGCAGGAACTTTAAACCGGCACTAGGAAACAGACTGAGAAAGCAGAGAAAAAGTGTCTCCTGCAACCCATTCCCTTGGTGCTAGATGAACGAACGTCTCTCCACTTGCTCAGTTCAGAGAGATAAGTGTGTGTGAAAGCCGTCCTTCACCTAGCTTGTTGGGAACACAAAGTTTCTTTTCAGTTGCAAACTCCATTCCATACATATATATGGGGAGGTACTAGCTCCAACTCGGTTTGACAGTGAAAACTGCAGGAACTTCAAACCGGCACTAGGAAACAGACTGAGAAAGCAGAGAAAAAGTGTCTCCTGCAACCCGTTCCCTTGGTGCTAGATGAACGAACGTCTCTCCACTTGCTCAGTTCTGAGAGATAAGTGTGTGTGAAAGCCGTCCTTCACCTAGCTTGTTGGGAACACAAAGTTTCTTTTCAGTTGCAAACTCCGTTCCATACATATATATGGGTAGGTACTAGCTCCAACTCGGTTTGACAGTGAAAACTGCAGGAAATTCAAACCGGCACTAGGAAACAGACTGAGAAAGCAGAGAAAAAGTGTCTCCTGCAACCCATTCCCTTGGTGCTAGATGAACGAACGTCTCTCCACTTGCTCAGTTCTGAGAGATAAGTGTGTGTGAAAGCCATCCTTCACCTAGCTTGTTGGGAACACAAAGTTTCTTTTCAGTTGCAATCTCCATTCCATACATATATATGGGGAGGTACTAGCTCGAACTCGGTTTGACAGTGAAAACTGCAGGAACTTCAAACCGGCACTAGGAAAAAGACTGAGAAAGCAGAGAAAAAGTGTCTCCAGCAATCCGTTCTCTTGGTGCTAGATGAACGAACGTCTCTCCACTTGCTCAGTTCTGGGAGATAATTGTGTGTGAAAGCCGTCCTTCACCTAGCTTGTTGGGAACACAAAGTTTCTTTTCATTGCAAACTCCATTCCATACATATATATGGGGAGGTAGTAGCTCCAACTCGGTTTGAAGGTGAAAACTGCAGAAACTTCAAACCGGCACTAGGAAACAGACTGAGAAAGCAGAGAAAAAGTGTCTCCTGCAACCCGTTCCCTTGGTGCTAGATGAACGAACGTCTCTCCACTTGCTCAGTTCTGAGAGTTAAGTGTGTGTGAAAGCCGTCCTTAACCTAGCTTGTTGGGAACACAAAGTTTCTTTTCAGTTGCAAACTCCATTGGATACATATATATGGGTAGGTACTAGCTCCAACTCGGTTTGACAGTGAAAACTGCAGGAACTTCAAACCGGCACTAGGAAACAAACTGAGAAATCAGCGAAAAAGTGTCTCCTGCAACCCGTTCCCTTGGTGCTAGATGAATGAACGTCTCTCCACTTGCTCAGTTCTGAGAGATAAGTGTGTGTGAAAGCCGTCCTTCACCTAGCTTGTTGGGAACACAAAGTTTCTTTTCAGTTGCAAACTCCATTCCATACATATATATGGGGAGGTACAAGCTCCAACTCGGTTTGACGGTGAAAACTGCAGAAACTTCAAACCGGCACTAGGAAACAGACTGAGAAAGCAGAGAAAAAGTGTCTCCTGCAACCCGTTCCCTTGGTGCTAGATGAACGAACGTCTCTCCACTTGCTCAGTTCTGAGAGTTAAGTGTGTGTGAAAGCCGTCCTTAACCTAGCTTGTTGGGAACACAAAGTTTCTTTTCAGTTGCAAACTCCATTCCATACATATATATGGGGAGTTAGTAGCTCCAAATCGGTTTGACAGTGAAAACTGCAGGAACTTCAAACCGGCACTAGGAAACAGACTGAGAAAGCAGAGAAAAAGTGTCTCCTGCAACCCGTTCCCTTGGTGCTAGATGAACGAACGTCTCTCCACTTGCTCAGTTCTGAGAGATAAGTGTGTGTGAAAGCCGTCCTTCACCTAGCTTGTTGGGAACACAAAGTTTCTTTTCAGTTGCAAACTCCATTCCATACATATATATGGGGAGGTACTAGCTCCAACTCGGTTTGACAGTGAAAACTGCAGGAACTTCAAACCGGCACTAGGAAACAGACTGAGAAAGCAGAGAAAAAGTGTCTCCTGCAACCCGTTCCCTTGGTGCTAGATCAACGAACGTCTCTCCACTTGCTCAGTTCTGAGAGATAAGTGTGTGTGAAAGCCGTCCTTCACCTAGCTTGTTGGGAACACAAAGTTTCTTTTCAGTTGCAAACTCCATTCCATACATATATATGGGGAGGTACAAGCTCCAACTCGGTTTGACAGTGAAAACTGCAGGAACTTCAAACCGGCACTAGGAAACAGACTGAGAAAGCAGAGAAAAAGTGTCTCCTGCAACCCGTTCCCCTGGTGCTAGATGAACGAACGTCTCTCCACTTGCTCAGTTCTGAGAGATAAGTGTGTGTGAAAGCCGTCCTTCACCTATCTTGTTGGGAACACAAAGTTTCTTTTCATTTGCAAACTCCATTCCATACACATATATGGGGAGGTACTAGCTCCAACTCGGTTTGACAGTGAAAACTGCAGGAACTTCAAACCGGCACTAGGAAACAGACTGAGAAATCAGAGAAATAGTGTCTCCTGCAACCAGTTCCCCTGGTGCTAGATGAACGAACGTCTCTCCACTTGCTCAGTTCTGAGAGATAAGTGTGTGTGAAAGCCGTCCTTCACCTAGCTTGTTGGGAACACAAAGTTTCTTTTCAGTTGCAAACTCCATTCCATACATATATATGGGGAGGTAGTAGCTCCAACTCGGTTTGACAGTGAAAACTGCAGGAACTTCAAACCGGCACTAGGAAACAGACTGAGAAAGCAGAGAAAAAGTGTCTCCTGCAACCCGTTCCCTTGGTGCTAGATGAACGAACGTCTCTCCACTTGCTCAGTTCTGAGAGATAAGTGTGTGTGAAAGCCGTCCTTCACCTAGCTTATTGGGAACACAAAGTTTCTTTTCAGTTGCAAACTCCATTCCATACATATATATGGGGAGGTAGTAGCTCCAACTCGGTTTGACAGTGAAAACTGCAGGAACTTTAAACCGGCACTAGGAAACAGACTGAGAAAGCAGAGAAAAAGTGTCTCCTGCAACCCATTCCCTTGGTGCTAGATGAACGAACGTCTCTCCACTTGCTCAGTTCTGAGAGATAAGTGTGTGTGAAAGCCGTCCTTCACCTAGCTTGTTGGGAACACAAAGTTTCTTTTCAGTTGCAAACTCCATTCCATACATATATATGGGGAGGTAGTAGCTCCAACTCCGTTTGACAGTGAAAACTGCAGGAACTTCAAACCGGCACTAGGAAACAGACTGAGAAAGCAGAGAAAAAGTGTCTCCAGCAATCCGTTCCCTTGGTGCTAGATGAACGAACGTCTCTCCATTTGCTCAGTTCTGAGAGATAAGTGTGTGTGAAAGCCGTCCTTCACCTAGCTTGTTGGGAACACAAAGTTTCTTTTCAGTTGCAAACTCCATTCCATACATATATATGGGGAGGTAGTAGCTCCAACTCGGTTTGACAGTGAAAACTGCAGGAACTTCAAACCGGCACTAGGAAACAGACTGAGAAAGCAGAGAAAAAGTGTCTCCTGCAACCCGTTCCCTTGGTGCTAGATGAACGAACGTCTCTCCACTTGCTCAGTTCTGAGAGATAAGTGTGTGTGAAAGCCGTCCTTCACCTATCTTGTTGGGAACACAAAGTTTCTTTTCAGTTGCAAACTCCATTCCATACATATATATGGGGAGGTACTAGCTCCAACACTGTTTGACAGTGAAAACTGCAGGAACTTCAAACCGGCACTAGGAAACAGACTGAGAAAGCAGAGAAAAAGTGTCTCCTGCAACCCGTTCCCCTGGTGCTAGATGAACGAACGTCTCTCCACTTGCTCAGTTCTGAGAGATAAGTGTGTGTGAAAGCCGTCCTTCACCTATCTTGTTGGGAACACAAAGTTTCTTTTCATTTGCAAACTCCATTCCATACACATATATGGGGAGGTACTAGCTCCAACTCGGTTTGACAGTGAAAACTGCAGGAACTTCAAACCGGCACTAGGAAACAGACTGAGAAATCAGAGAAATAGTGTCTCCTGCAACCAGTTCCCCTGGTGCTAGATGAACGAACGTCTCTCCACTTGCTCAGTTCTGAGAGATAAGTGTGTGTGAAAGCCGTCCTTCACCTAGCTTGTTGGGAACACAAAGTTTCTTTTCAGTTGCAAACTCCATTCCATACATATATATGGGGAGGTACTAGCTCCAACTCGGTTTGACAGTGAAAACTGCAGGAACTTCAAACCGGCACTAGGAAACAGACTGAGAAATCAGAGAAAAAGTGTCTCCTGCAACCCGTTCCCTTGGTGCTAGATGAACGAACGTCTCTCCACTTGCTCAGTTCTGAGAGATAAGTGTGTGTGAAAGCCGTCCTTCACCTAGCTTGTTGGGAACACAAAGTTTCTTTTCAGTTGCAAACTCCATTCCATACATATATATGGGGAGGTACAAGCTCCAACTCGGTTTGACAGTGAAAACTGCAGGAACTTCAAACCGGCACTAGGAAACAGACTGAGAAAGCAGAGAAAAAGTGTCTCCTGCATCCCGTTCCCTTGGTGCTAGATGAACGAACGTCTCTCCACTTGCTCAGTTCTGAGAGATAAGTGTGTGTGAAAGCCGTCCTTCACCTAGCTTGTTGGGAACACAAAGTTTCTTTTCAGTTGCAAACTCCATTCCATACATATATATGGGGAGGTAGTAGCTCCAACTCGGTTTGACAGTGAAAACTGCAGGAACTTCAAACCGGCACTAGGAAACAGACTGAGAAAGCAGAGAAAAAGTGTCTCCTGCAACCCGTTCCCTTGGTGCTAGATGAACGAACGTCTCTCCACTTGCTCAGTTCTGAGAGATAAGTGTGTGTGAAAGCCGTCCTTCACCTAGCTTGTTGGGAACACAAAGTTTCTTTTCAGTTGCAAACTCCATTCCATACATATATATGGGGAGGTAGTAGCTCCAACTCGGTTTGACAGTGAAAACTGCAGGAACTTTAAACCGGCACTAGGAAACAGACTGAGAAAGCAGAGAAAAAGTGTCTCCTGCAACCCATTCCCTTGGTGCTAGATGAACGAACGTCTCTCCACTTGCTCAGTTCTGAGAGATAAGTGTGTGTGAAAGCCGTCCTTCACCTAGCTTGTTGGGAACACAAAGTTTCTTTTCAGTTGCAAACTCCATTCCATACATATATATGGGGAGGTAGTAGCTCCAACTCCGTTTGACAGTGAAAACTGCAGGAACTTCAAACCGGCACTAGGAAACAGACTGAGAAAGCAGAGAAAAAGTGTCTCCAGCAATCCGTTCCCTTGGTGCTAGATGAACGAACGTCTCTCCATTTGCTCAGTTCTGAGAGATAAGTGTGTGTGAAAGCCGTCCTTCACCTAGCTTGTTGGGAACACAAAGTTTCTTTTCAGTTGCAAACTCCATTCCATACATATATATGGGGAGGTAGTAGCTCCAACTCGGTTTGACAGTGAAAACTGCAGGAACTTCAAACCGGCACTAGGAAACAGACTGAGAAAGCAGAGAAAAAGTGTCTCCTGCAACCCGTTCCCTTGGTGCTAGATGAACGAACGTCTCTCCACTTGCTCAGTTCTGAGAGATAAGTGTGTGTGAAAGCCGTCCTTCACCTAGCTTGTTGGGAACACAAAGTTTCTTTTCAGTTGCAAACTCCATTCCATACATATATATGGGGAGGTACTAGCTCCAACACTGTTTGACAGTGAAAACTGCAGGAACTTCAAACCGGCACTAGGAAACAGACTGAGAAAGCAGAGAAATAGTGTCTCCTGCAACCCGTTCCCTTGGTGCTAGATGAACGAACGTCTCTCCACTTGCTCAGTTCTGAGAGATACGTGTGTGTGAAAGCCGTCCTTCACCTAGCTTGTTGAGAACACAAAGTTTCTTTTCAGTTGCAAACTCCATTCCATACATATATATGGGGAGGTACTAGCTCCAACTCGGTTTGACAGTGAAAACTGCAGGAACTTCAAACCGGCACTAGGAAACAGACTGAGAAAGCAGAGAAAAAGTGTCTCCTGCAACCCGTTCCCTTGGTGCTAGATGAACGAACGTCTCTCCACTTGCTCAGTTCTGAGAGATAAGTGTGTGTGAAAGCCGTCCTTCACCTAGCTTGTTGGGAACACAAAGTTTCTTTTCAGTTGCAAACTCCGTTCCATACATATATATGGGGAGGTACAAGCTCCAACTCGGTTTGACAGTGAAAACTGCAGGAACTTCAAACCGGCACTAGGAAACAGACTGAGAAAGCAGAGAAAAAGTGTCTCCTGCATCCCGTTCCCTTGGTGCTAGATGAACGAACGTCTCTCCACTTGCTCAGTTCTGAGAGATAAGTGTGTGTGAAAGCCGTCCTTCACCTAGCTTGTTGGGAACACAAAGTTTCTTTTCAGTTGCAAACTCCATTCCATACATATATATGGGGAGGTACAAGCTCCAACTCGGTTTTACAGTGAAAACTGCAGGAACTTCAAACCGGCACTAGGAAACAGACTGAGAAAGCAGAGAAAAAGTGTCTCCTGCAACCCGTTCCCTTGGTGCTAGTTGAACGAACGTCTCTCCACTTGCTCAGTTCTGAGAGATAAGTGTGTGTGAAAGCCGTCCTTCACCTAGCTTGTTGGGAACACAAAGTTTCTTTTCAGTTGCAAACTCCATTCCATACATATATATGGGTAGGTACTAGCTCCAACTCGGTTTGACAGTGAAAACTGCAGGAACTTCAAACCGGCACTAGGAAACAGACTGAGAAAGCAGAGAAAAAGTGTCTCCTGCAACCCATTCCCTTGGTGCTAGATGAACGAACGTCTCTCCACTTGCTCAGTTCTGAGAGATAAGTGTGTTTGAAAGCCATCCTTCACCTAGCTTGTTGGGAACACAAAGTTTCTTTTCAGTTGCAATCTCCATTCCATACATATATATGGGGAGGTACTAGCTCGAACTCGGTTTGACAGTGAAAACTGCAGGAACTTCAAACCGGCACTAGGAAACAGACTGAGAAAGCAGAGAAAAAGTGTCTCCTGCAACCCGTTCCCTTGGTGCTAGATGAACGAATGTCTCTCCACTTGCTCAGTTCTGAGAGATAAGTGTGTGTGAAAGCCGTCCTTCACCTAGCTTGTTGGGAACACAAAGTTTCTTTTCAGTTGCAAACTCCATTCCATACATATATATGGGGAGGTACTAGCTCCAAATCGGCTTGACAGTGAAAACTGCAGGAACTTCAAACCGGCACTAGGAAACAGACTGAGAAAGCAGAGAAAAAGTGTCTCCTGCAACCCGTTCCCTTGGTGCTAGATGAACGAACGTCTCTCCACTTGCTCAGTTCTGAGAGATAAGTGTGTGTGAAAGCCGTCCTTCACCTAGCTTGTTGGGAACACAAAGTTCCTTTTCATTTGCAAACTCCGTTCCATACATATATATGGGGAGGTACTAGCTCCAACTCGGTTTGACAGTGAAAACTGCAGGAACTTCAAACCGGCACTAGGAAACAGACTGAGAAAGCAGAGAAAAAGTGTCTCCTGCAACCCGTTCCCTTGGTGCTAGATGAACGAACGTCTCTCCACTTGCTCAGTTCTGAGAGATAAGTGTGTGTGAAAGCCGTACTTCACCTAGCTTGTTGGGAACACAAAGTTTCTTTTCAGTTGCAAACTCCATTCCATACATATATATGGGTAGGTACTAGCTCCAACTCGGTTTGACAGTGAAAACTGCAGGAACTTCAAACCGGCACTAGGAAACAGACTGAGAAAGCAGAGAAATAGTGTCTCCTGCAACCCGTTCCCTTGGTGCTAGATGAACGAACGTCTCTCCACTTGCTCAGTTCTGAGAGATAAGTGTGTGTGAAAGCCATCCTTCACCTAGCTTGTTGGGAACACAAAGTTTCTTTTCAGTTGCAAACTCCATTCCATACATATATATGGGGAGGTACTAGCTCCAACTCGGTTTGACAGTGAAAACTACAGGAACTTCAAACCGGCACTAGGAAACAGACTGAGAAATCAGAGAAAAAGTGTCTCCTGCAACCCGTTCCCTTGGTGCTAGATGAACGAACGTCTCTCCACTTGCTCAGTTCTGAGAGATAAGTGTGTGTGAAAGCCGTCCTTCACCTAGCTTGTTGGGAACACAAAGTTTCTTTTCAGTTGCAAACTCCATTCCATACATATATATGGGGAGGTACTAGCTCCAACTCGGTTTGACAGTAAAAACTGCAGGAACTTCAAACCGGCACTAGGAAACAGACTGAGAAAGCAGAGAAATAGTGTCTCCTGCAACCCGTTCCCTTGGTGCTAGATGAACGAATGTCTCTCCACTTGCTCAGTTCTGAGAGATAAGTGTGTGTGAAAGCCGTCCTTCACCTAGCTTGTTGGGAACACAAAGTTTCTTTTCAGTTGCAAACTCCATTCCATACATATATATGGGGAGGTACAAGCTCCAAATCGGCTTGACAGTGAAAACTGCAGGAACTTCAAACCGGCACTAGGAAACAGACTGAGAAATCAGAGAAAAAGTGTCTCCTGCAACCCGTTCCCTTGGTGCTAGATGAACGAACGTCTCTCCACTTGCTCAGTTCTGAGAGATAAGTGTGTGTGAAAGCCGTCCTTCACCTAGCTTGTTGGGAACACAAAGTTCCTTTTCAGTTGCAAACTCCATTCCATACATATATATGGGGAGGTACAAGCTCCAACTCGGTTTGACAGTGAAAACTGCAGGAACTTCAAACCGGCACTAGGAAACAGACTGAGAAAGCAGAGAAAAAGTGTCTCCTGCATCCCGTTCCCTTGGTGCTAGATGAACGAACGTCTCTCCACTTGCTCAGTTCTGAGAGATAAGTGTGTGTGAAAGCCGTCCTTCACCTAGCTTGTTGGGAACACAAAGTTTCTTTTCAGTTGCAAACTCCATTCCATACATATATATGGGGAGGTACAAGCTCCAACTCGGTTTTACAGTGAAAACTGCAGGAACTTCAAACCGGCACTAGGAAACAGACTGAGAAAGCAGAGAAAAAGTGTCTCCTGCAACCCGTTCCCTTGGTGCTAATTGAACGAACGTCTCTCCACTTGCTCAGTTCTGAGAGATAAGTGTGTGTGAAAGCCGTCCTTCACCTAGCTTGTTGGGAACACAAAGTTTCTTTTCATTTGCAAACTCCTTTGCATACATATATATGGGGAGGTACTAGCTCCAACACGGTTTGACAGTGAAAACTGCAGGAACTTCAAACCGGCACTAGGAAACAGACTGAGAAAGCAGAGAAAAAGTGTCTACTGCAACCCGTTCCCTTGGTGCTAGATGAACGAACGTCTCTCCACCTGCTCAGTTCTGAGAGATAAGTGTGTGTGAAAGCCGTCCTTCACCTAGCTTGTTGGGAACACAAAGTTTCTTTTCAGTTGCAAACTCCATTCCATACATATATATGGGGAGGTACTAGCTCCAACTCGGCTTGACAGTGAAAACTGCAGGAACTTCAAACCGGCACTAGGAAACAGACTGAGAAAGCAGAGAAAAAGTGTCTCCTGCAACCCGTTCCCTTGGTGCTAGATGAACGAACGTCTCTCCACTTCCTCAGTTCTGAGAGATAAGTGTGTGTGAAAGCCGTCCTTCACCTAGCTTGTTGGGAACACAAAGTTTCTTTTCAGTTGCAAACTCCATTCCATACATATATATGGGGAGGTAGTAGCTCCATCTCGGTTTGACAGTGAAAACTGCAGGAACTTCAAACCGGCACTAGGAAACAGACTGAGAAAGCAGAGAAAAAGTGTCTCCTGCAACCCGTTCCCTTGGTGCTAGATGAACGAACGTCTCTCCACTTGCTCAGTTCTGAGAGATAAGTGTGTGTGAAAGCCGTCCTTCACCTAGCTTGTTGGGAACACAAAGTTTCTTTTCAGTTGCAAACTCCATTCCATACATATATATGGGGAGGTAGTAGCTCCAACTCGGTTTGACAGTGAAAACTGCAGGAACTTCAAACCGGCACTAGGAAACAGACTGAGAAAGCAGAGAAAAAGTGTCTCCTGCAACCCGTTCCCTTGGTGCTAGATGAACGAACGTCTCTCCACTTGCTCAGTTCTGAGAGATAAGTGTGTGTGAAAGCCGTCCTTCACCTAGCTTGTTGGGAACACAAAGTTTCTTTTCAGTTGCAAACTCCATTCCATACATATATATGGGGAGGTACTAGCTCGAACTCGGTTTGACAGTGAAAACTGCAGGAACTTCAAACCGGCACTAGGAAACAGACTGAGAAAGCAGAGAAAAAGTGTCTCCTGCAAACCGTTCCCTTGGTGCTAGATGAACGAACGTCTCTCCACTTGCTCAGTTCTGAGAGATAAGTGTGTGTGAAAGCCGTCCTTCACCTAGCTTGTTGGGAACACAAAGTTTCTTTTCAGTTGCAAACTCCATTCCATACATATATATGGGGAGGTAGTAGCTCCAACTCGGTTTGACAGTGAAAACTGCAGGAACTTCAAACCGGCACTAGGAAACAGACTGAGAAAGCAGAGAAAAAGTGTCTCCTGCAACCCGTTCCCTTGGTGCTAGATGAACGAACGTCTCTCCACTTGCTCAGTTCTGAGAGATAAGTGTGTGTGAAAGCCGTCCTTCACCTAGCTTGTTGGGAACACAAAGTTTCTTTTCAGTTGCAAACTCCATTCCATACATATATATGGGGAGGTACTAGCTCGAACTCGGTTTGACAGTGAAAACTGCAGGAACTTCAAACCGGCACTAGGAAACAGACTGAGAAAGCAGAGAAAAAGTGTCTCCTGCAAACCGTTCCCTTGGTGCTAGATGAACGAACGTCTCTCCACTTGCTCAGTTCTGAGAGATAAGTGTGTGTGAAAGCCGTCCTTCACCTAGCTTGTTGGGAACACAAAGTTTCTTTTCAGTTGCAAACTCCATTCCATACATATATATGGGGAGGTAGTAGCTCCAACTCGGTTTGACAGTGAAAACTGCAGGAACTTCAAACCGGCACTAGGAAACAGACTGAGAAAGCAGAGAAAAAGTGTCTCCTGCAACCCGTTCCCTTGGTGCTAGATGAACGAACGTCTCTCCACTTGCTCAGTTCTGAGAGAAAAGTGTGTGTGAAAGCCGTCCTTCACCTAGCTTGTTGGGAACACAAAGTTTCTTTTCAGTTGCAAACTCCATTCCATACATATATATGGGGAGGTACTAGCTCCAAATCGGCTTGACAGTGAAAACTGCAGGAACTTCAAACCGGCACTAGGAAACAGACTGAGAAAGCAGAGAAAAAGTGTCTACTGCAACCCGTTCCCTTGGTGCTAGATGAACGAACGTCTCTCCACTTGCTCAGTTCTGAGAGATAAGTGTGTGTGAAAGCCGTCCTTCACCTAGCTTGTTGGGAACACAAAGTTTCTTTTCAGTTGCAAACTCCATTCCATACATATATATGGGGAGGTAGTAGCTCCAACTCGGTTTGACAGTGAAAACTGCAGGAACTTCAAACCGGCACTAGGAAACAGACTGAGAAAGCAGAGAAAAAGTGTCTCCTGCAACCCGTTCCCTTGGTGCTAGATGAACGAACGTCTCTCCACTTGCTCAGTTCTGAGAGAAAAGTGTGTGTGAAAGCCGTCCTTCACCTAGCTTGTTGGGAACACAAAGTTTCTTTTCAGTTGCAAACTCCATTCCATACATATATATGGGGAGGTACTAGCTCCAAATCGGCTTGACAGTGAAAACTGCAGGAACTTCAAACCGGCACTAGGAAACAGACTGAGAAAGCAGAGAAAAAGTGTCTCCTGCAACCCGTTCCCTTGGTGCTAGATGAACGAACGTCTCTCCACTTGCTCAGTTCTGAGAGATAAGTGTGTGTGAAAGCCGTCCTTCACCTAGCTTGTTGGGAACACAAAGTTTCTTTTCAGTTGCAAACTCCATTCCATACATATATATGGGGAGGTAGTAGCTCCAACTCGGCTTGACAGTGAAAACTGCAGGAACTTTAAACCGGCACTAGGAAACAGACTGAGAAAGCAGAGAAAAAGTGTCTCCTGCAACCCATTCCCTTGGTGCTAGATGAACGAACGTCTCTCCACTTGCTCAGTTCTGAGAGATAAGTGTGTGTGAAAGCCGTCCTTCACCTAGCTTGTTGGGAACACAAAGTTCCTTTTCAGTTGCAAACTCCATTCCATACATATATATGGGGAGGTAGTAGCTCCAACTCCGTTTGACAGTGAAAACTGCAGGAACTTCAAACCGGCACTAGGAAACAGACTGAGAAAGCAGAGAAAAAGTGTCTCCAGCAATCCGTTCCCTTGGTGCTAGATGAACGAACGTCTCTCCATTTGCTCAGTTCTGAGAGATAAGTGTGTGTGAAAGCCGTCCTTCACCTAGCTTGTTGGGAACACAAAGTTTCTTTTCAGTTGCAAACTCCATTCCATACATATATATGGGGAGGTAGTAGCTCCAACTCGGTTTGACAGTGAAAACTGCAGGAACTTCAAACCGGCACTAGGAAACAGACTGAGAAAGCAGAGAAAAAGTGTCTCCTGCAACCCGTTCCCTTGGTGCTAGATGAACGAACGTCTCTCCACTTGCTCAGTTCTGAGAGATAAGTGTGTGTGAAAGCCGTCCTTCACCTAGCTTGTTGGGAACACAAAGTTTCTTTTCAGTTGCAAACTCCATTCCATACATATATATGGGGAGGTACTAGCTCCAACACTGTTTGACAGTGAAAACTGCAGGAACTTCAAACCGGCACTAGGAAACAGACTGAGAAAGCAGAGAAAAAGTGTCTCCTGCAACCCGTTCCCCTGGTGCTAGATGAACGAACGTCTCTCCACTTGCTCAGTTCTGAGAGATAAGTGTGTGTGAAAGCCGTCCTTCACCTATCTTGTTGGGAACACAAAGTTTCTTTTCATTTGCAAACTCCATTCCATACACATATATGGGGAGGTACTAGCTCCAACTCGGTTTGACAGTGAAAACTGCAGGAACTTCAAACCGGCACTAGGAAACAGACTGAGAAATCAGAGAAATAGTGTCTCCTGCAACCAGTTCCCCTGGTGCTAGATGAACGAACGTCTCTCCACTTGCTCAGTTCTGAGAGATAAGTGTGTGTGAAAGCCGTCCTTCACCTAGCTTGTTGGGAACACAAAGTTTCTTTTCAGTTGCAAACTCCATTCCATACATATATATGGGGAGGTACTAGCTCCAACTCGGTTTGACAGTGAAAACTGCAGGAACTTCAAACCGGCACTAGGAAACAGACTGAGAAATCAGAGAAAAAGTGTCTCCTGCAACCCGTTCCCTTGGTGCTAGATGAACGAACGTCTCTCCACTTGCTCAGTTCTGAGAGATAAGTGTGTGTGAAAGCCGTCCTTCACCTAGCTTGTTGGGAACACAAAGTTTCTTTTCAGTTGCAAACTCCATTCCATACATATATATGGGGAGGTACAAGCTCCAACTCGGTTTGACAGTGAAAACTGCAGGAACTTCAAACCGGCACTAGGAAACAGACTGAGAAAGCAGAGAAAAAGTGTCTCCTGCATCCCGTTCCCTTGGTGCTAGATGAACGAACGTCTCTCCACTTGCTCAGTTCTGAGAGATAAGTGTGTGTGAAAGCCGTCCTTCACCTAGCTTGTTGGGAACACAAAGTTTCTTTTCAGTTGCAAACTCCATTCCATACATATATATGGGGAGGTAGTAGCTCCAACTCGGTTTGACAGTGAAAACTGCAGGAACTTCAAACCGGCACTAGGAAACAGACTGAGAAAGCAGAGAAAAAGTGTCTCCTGCAACCCGTTCCCTTGGTGCTAGATGAACGAACGTCTCTCCACTTGCTCAGTTCTGAGAGATAAGTGTGTGTGAAAGCCGTCCTTCACCTAGCTTGTTGGGAACACAAAGTTTCTTTTCAGTTGCAAACTCCATTCCATACATATATATGGGGAGGTAGTAGCTCCAACTCGGTTTGACAGTGAAAACTGCAGGAACTTTAAACCGGCACTAGGAAACAGACTGAGAAAGCAGAGAAAAAGTGTCTCCTGCAACCCATTCCCTTGGTGCTAGATGAACGAACGTCTCTCCACTTGCTCAGTTCTGAGAGATAAGTGTGTGTGAAAGCCGTCCTTCACCTAGCTTGTTGGGAACACAAAGTTTCTTTTCAGTTGCAAACTCCATTCCATACATATATATGGGGAGGTAGTAGCTCCAACTCCGTTTGACAGTGAAAACTGCAGGAACTTCAAACCGGCACTAGGAAACAGACTGAGAAAGCAGAGAAAAAGTGTCTCCAGCAATCCGTTCCCTTGGTGCTAGATGAACGAACGTCTCTCCATTTGCTCAGTTCTGAGAGATAAGTGTGTGTGAAAGCCGTGCTTCACCTAGCTTGTTGGGAACACAAAGTTTCTTTTCAGTTGCAAACTCCATTCCATACATATATATGGGGAGGTAGTAGCTCCAACTCGGTTTGACAGTGAAAACTGCAGGAACTTCAAACCGGCACTAGGAAACAGACTGAGAAAGCAGAGAAAAAGTGTCTCCTGCAACCCGTTCCCTTGGTGCTAGATGAACGAACGTCTCTCCACTTGCTCAGTTCTGAGAGATAAGTGTGTGTGAAAGCCGTCCTTCACCTAGCTTGTTGGGAACACAAAGTTTCTTTTCAGTTGCAAACTCCATTCCATACATATATATGGGGAGGTACTAGCTCCAACACTGTTTGACAGTGAAAACTGCAGGAACTTCAAACCGGCACTAGGAAACAGACTGAGAAAGCAGAGAAATAGTGTCTCCTGCAACCCATTCCCTTGGTGCTAGATGAACGAACGTCTCTCCACTTGCTCAGTTCTGAGAGATACGTGTGTGTGAAAGCCGTCCTTCACCTAGCTTGTTGAGAACACAAAGTTTCTTTTCAGTTGCAAACTCCATTCCATACATATATATGGGGAGGTACTAGCTCCAACTCGGTTTGACAGTGAAAACTGCAGGAACTTCAAACCGGCACTAGGAAACAGACTGAGAAAGCAGAGAAAAAGTGTCTCCTGCAACCCGTTCCCTTGGTGCTAGATGAACGAACGTCTCTCCACTTGCTCAGTTCTGAGAGATAAGTGTGTGTGAAAGCCGTCCTTCACCTAGCTTGTTGGGAACACAAAGTTTCTTTTCAGTTGCAAACTCCGTTCCATACATATATATGGGGAGGTACAAGCTCCAACTCGGTTTGACAGTGAAAACTGCAGGAACTTCAAACCGGCACTAGGAAACAGACTGAGAAAGCAGAGAAAAAGTGTCTCCTGCATCCCGTTCCCTTGGTGCTAGATGAACGAACGTCTCTCCACTTGCTCAGTTCTGAGAGATAAGTGTGTGTGAAAGCCGTCCTTCACCTAGCTTGTTGGGAACACAAAGTTTCTTTTCAGTTGCAAACTCCATTCCATACATATATATGGGGAGGTACAAGCTCCAACTCGGTTTTACAGTGAAAACTGCAGGAACTTCAAACCGGCACTAGGAAACAGACTGAGAAAGCAGAGAAAAAGTGTCTCCTGCAACCCGTTCCCTTGGTGCTAGTTGAACGAACGTCTCTCCACTTGCTCAGTTCTGAGAGATAAGTGTGTGTGAAAGCCGTCCTTCACCTAGCTTGTTGGGAACACAAAGTTTCTTTTCAGTTGCAAACTCCATTCCATACATATATATGGGTAGGTACTAGCTCCAACTCGGTTTGACAGTGAAAACTGCAGGAACTTCAAACCGGCACTAGGAAACAGACTGAGAAAGCAGAGAAAAAGTGTCTCCTGCAACCCATTCCCTTGGTGCTAGATGAACGAACGTCTCTCCACTTGCTCAGTTCTGAGAGATAAGTGTGTTTGAAAGCCATCCTTCACCTAGCTTGTTGGGAACACAAAGTTTCTTTTCAGTTGCAATCTCCATTCCATACATATATATGGGGAGGTACTAGCTCGAACTCGGTTTGACAGTGAAAACTGCAGGAACTTCAAACCGGCACTAGGAAACAGACTGAGAAAGCAGAGAAAAAGTGTCTCCTGCAACCCGTTCCCTTGGTGCTAGATGAACGAATGTCTCTCCACTTGCTCAGTTCTGAGAGATAAGTGTGTGTGAAAGCCGTCCTTCACCTAGCTTGTTGGGAACACAAAGTTTCTTTTCAGTTGCAAACTCCATTCCATACATATATATGGGGAGGTACTAGCTCCAAATCGGCTTGACAGTGAAAACTGCAGGAACTTCAAACCGGCACTAGGAAACAGACTGAGAAAGCAGAGAAAAAGTGTCTCCTGCAACCCCTTCCCTTGGTGCTAGATGAACGAACGTCTCTCCACTTGCTCAGTTCTGAGAGATAAGTGTGTGTGAAAGCCGTCCTTCACCTAGCTTGTTGGGAACACAAAGTTCCTTTTCATTTGCAAACTCCGTTCCATACATATATATGGGGAGGTACTAGCTCCAACTCGGTTTGACAGTGAAAACTGCAGGAACTTCAAACCGGCACTAGGAAACAGACTGAGAAAGCAGAGAAAAAGTGTCTCCTGCAACCCGTTCCCTTGGTGCTAGATGAACGAACGTCTCTCCACTTGCTCAGTTCTGAGAGATAAGTGTGTGTGAAAGCCGTACTTCACCTAGCTTGTTGGGAACACAAAGTTTCTTTTCAGTTGCAAACTCCATTCCATACATATATATGGGTAGGTACTAGCTCCAACTCGGTTTGACAGTGAAAACTGCAGGAACTTCAAACCGGCACTAGGAAACAGACTGAGAAAGCAGAGAAATAGTGTCTCCTGCAACCCGTTCCCTTGGTGCTAGATGAACGAACGTCTCTCCACTTGCTCAGTTCTGAGAGATAAGTGTGTGTGAAAGCCATCCTTCACCTAGCTTGTTGGGAACACAAAGTTTCTTTTCAGTTGCAAACTCCATTCCATACATATATATGGGGAGGTACTAGCTCCAACTCGGTTTGAGAGTGAAAACTACAGGAACTTCAAACCGGCACTAGGAAACAGACTGAGAAATCAGAGAAAAAGTGTCTCCTGCAACCCGTTCCCTTGGTGCTAGATGAACGAACGTCTCTCCACTTGCTCAGTTCTGAGAGATAAGTGTGTGTGAAAGCCGTCCTTCACCTAGCTTGTTGGGAACACAAAGTTTCTTTTCAGTTGCAAACTCCATTCCATACATATATATGGGGAGGTACTAGCTCCAACTCGGTTTGACAGTAAAAACTGCAGGAACTTCAAACCGGCACTAGGAAACAGACTGAGAAAGCAGAGAAATAGTGTCTCCTGCAACCCGTTCCCTTGGTGCTAGATGAACGAATGTCTCTCCACTTGCTCAGTTCTGAGAGATAAGTGTGTGTGAAAGCCGTCCTTCACCTAGCTTGTTGGGAACACAAAGTTTCTTTTCAGTTGCAAACTCCATTCCATACATATATATGGGGAGGTACAAGCTCCAAATCGGCTTGACAGTGAAAACTGCAGGAACTTCAAACCGGCACTAGGAAACAGACTGAGAAATCAGAGAAAAAGTGTCTCCTGCAACCCGTTCCCTTGGTGCTAGATGAACGAACGTCTCTCCACTTGCTCAGTTCTGAGAGATAAGTGTGTGTGAAAGCCGTCCTTCACCTAGCTTGTTGGGAACACAAAGTTCCTTTTCAGTTGCAAACTCCATTCCATACATATATATGGGGAGGTACAAGCTCCAACTCGGTTTGACAGTGAAAACTGCAGGAACTTCAAACCGGCACTAGGAAACAGACTGAGAAAGCAGAGAAAAAGTGTCTCCTGCATCCCGTTCCCTTGGTGCTAGATGAACGAACGTCTCTCCACTTGCTCAGTTCTGAGAGATAAGTGTGTGTGAAAGCCGTCCTTCACCTAGCTTGTTGGGAACACAAAGTTTCTTTTCAGTTGCAAACTCCATTCCATACATATATATGGGGAGGTACAAGCTCCAACTCGGTTTTACAGTGAAAACTGCAGGAACTTCAAACCGGCACTAGGAAACAGACTGAGAAAGCAGAGAAAAAGTGTCTCCTGCAACCCGTTCCCTTGGTGCTAATTGAACGAACGTCTCTCCACTTGCTCAGTTCTGAGAGATAAGTGTGTGTGAAAGCCGTCCTTCACCTAGCTTGTTGGGAACACAAAGTTTCTTTTCATTTGCAAACTCCTTTGCATACATATATATGGGGAGGTACTAGCTCCAACACGGTTTGACAGTGAAAACTGCAGGAACTTCAAACCGGCACTAGGAAACAGACTGAGAAAGCAGAGAAAAAGTGTCTCCTGCAACCCGTTCCCTTGGTGCTAGATGAACGAACGTCTCTCCACCTGCTCAGTTCTGAGAGATAAGTGTGTGTGAAAGCCGTCCTTCACCTAGCTTGTTGGGAACACAAAGTTTCTTTTCAGTTGCAAACTCCATTCCATACATATATATGGGGAGGTACTAGCTCCAACTCGGCTTGACAGTGAAAACTGCAGGAACTTCAAACCGGCACTAGGAAACAGACTGAGAAAGCAGAGAAAAAGTGTCTCCTGCAACCCGTTCCCTTGGTGCTAGATGAACGAACGTCTCTCCACTTCCTCAGTTCTGAGAGATAAGTGTGTGTGAAAGCCGTCCTTCACCTAGCTTGTTGGGAACACAAAGTTTCTTTTCAGTTGCAAACTCCATTCCATACATATATATGGGGAGGTAGTAGCTCCATCTCGGTTTGACAGTGAAAACTGCAGGAACTTCAAACCGGCACTAGGAAACAGACTGAGAAAGCAGAGAAAAAGTGTCTCCTGCAACCCGTTCCCTTGGTGCTAGATGAACGAACGTCTCTCCACTTGCTCAGTTCTGAGAGATAAGTGTGTGTGAAAGCCGTCCTTCACCTAGCTTGTTGGGAACACAAAGTTTCTTTTCAGTTGCAAACTCCATTCCATACATATATATGGGGAGGTAGTAGCTCCAACTCGGTTTGACAGTGAAAACTGCAGGAACTTCAAACCGGCACTAGGAAACAGACTGAGAAAGCAGAGAAAAAGTGTCTCCTGCAACCCGTTCCCTTGGTGCTAGATGAACGAACGTCTCTCCACTTGCTCAGTTCTGAGAGATAAGTGTGTGTGAAAGCCGTCCTTCACCTAGCTTGTTGGGAACACAAAGTTTCTTTTCAGTTGCAAACTCCATTCCATACATATATATGGGGAGGTACTAGCTCGAACTCGGTTTGACAGTGAAAACTGCAGGAACTTCAAACCAGCACTAGGAAACAGACTGAGAAAGCAGAGAAAAAGTGTCTCCTGCAAACCGTTCCCTTGGTGCTAGATGAACGAACGTCTCTCCACTTGCTCAGTTCTGAGAGATAAGTGTGTGTGAAAGCCGTCCTTCACCTAGCTTGTTGGGAACACAAAGTTTCTTTTCAGTTGCAAACTCCATTCCATACATATATATGGGGAGGTAGTAGCTCCAACTCGGTTTGACAGTGAAAACTGCAGGAACTTCAAACCGGCACTAGGAAACAGACTGAGAAAGCAGAGAAAAAGTGTCTCCTGCAACCCGTTCCCTTGGTGCTAGATGAACGAACGTCTCTCCACTTGCTCAGTTCTGAGAGATAAGTGTGTGTGAAAGCCGTCCTTCACCTAGCTTGTTGGGAACACAAAGTTTCTTTTCAGTTGCAAACTCCATTCCATACATATATATGGGGAGGTACTAGCTCGAACTCGGTTTGACAGTGAATACTGCAGGAACTTCAAACCGGCACTAGGAAACAGACTGAGAAAGCAGAGAAAAAGTGTCTCCTGCAAACCGTTCCCTTGGTGCTAGATGAACGAACGTCTCTCCACTTGCTCAGTTCTGAGAGATAAGTGTGTGTGAAAGCCGTCCTTCACCTAGCTTGTTGGGAACACAAAGTTTCTTTTCAGTTGCAAACTCCATTCCATACATATATATGGGGAGGTAGTAGCTCCAACTCGGTTTGACAGTGAAAACTGCAGGAACTTCAAACCGGCACTAGGAAACAGACTGAGAAAGCAGAGAAAAAGTGTCTCCTGCAACCCGTTCCCTTGGTGCTAGATGAACGAACGTCTCTCCACTTGCTCAGTTCTGAGAGAAAAGTGTGTGTGAAAGCCGTCCTTCACCTAGCTTGTTGGGAACACAAAGTTTCTTTTCAGTTGCAAACTCCATTCCATACATATATATGGGGAGGTACTAGCTCCAAATCGGCTTGACAGTGAAAACTGCAGGAACTTCAAACCGGCACTAGGAAACAGACTGAGAAAGCAGAGAAAAAGTGTCTCCTGCAACCCGTTCCCTTGGTGCTAGATGAACGAACGTCTCTCCACTTGCTCAGTTCTGAGAGATAAGTGTGTGTGAAAGCCGTCCTTCACCTAGCTTGTTGGGAACACAAAGTTTCTTTTCAGTTGCAAACTCCATTCCATACATATATATGGGGAGGTAGTAGCTCCAACTCGGTTTGACAGTGAAAACTGCAGGAACTTCAAACCGGCACTAGGAAACAGACTGAGAAAGCAGAGAAAAAGTGTCTCCTGCAACCCGTTCCCTTGGTGCTAGATGAACGAACGTCTCTCCACTTGCTCAGTTCTGAGAGAAAAGTGTGTGTGAAAGCCGTCCTTCACCTAGCTTGTTGGGAACACAAAGTTTCTTTTCAGTTGCAAACTCCATTCCATACATATATATGGGGAGGTACTAGCTCCAAATCGGCTTGACAGTGAAAACTGCAGGAACTTCAAACCGGCACTAGGAAACAGACTGAGAAAGCAGAGAAAAAGTGTCTCCTGCAACCCGTTCCCTTGGTGCTAGATGAACGAACGTCTCTCCACTTGCTCAGTTCTGAGAGATAAGTGTGTGTGAAAGCCGTCCTTCACCTAGCTTGTTGGGAACACAAAGTTTCTTTTCAGTTGCAAACTCCATTCCATACATATATATGGGGAGGTAGTAGCTCCAACTCGGCTTGACAGTGAAAACTGCAGGAACTTCAAACCGGCACTAGGAAACAGACTGAGAAAGCAGAGAAAAAGTGTCTCCTGCAACCCGTTCCCTTGGTGCTAGATGAACGAACGTCTCTCCACTTGCTCAGTTCTGAGAGATAATTGTGTGTGAAAGCCGTCCTTCACCTAGCTTGTTGGGAACACAAAGTTTCTTTTCAGTTGCAAACTTCATTCCATACATATATATGGGGAGGTAGTAGCTCCAACTCGGTTTGACAGTGAAAACTGCAGGAACTTCAAACCGGCACTAGGAAACAGACTGAGAAAGCAGAGAAAAAGTGTCTCCTGCAACCCGTTCCCTTGGTGCTAGATGAACGAACGTCTCTCCACTTGCTCAGTTCTGAGAGATAAGTGTGTGTGAAAGCCGTCCTTCACCTAGCTTGTTGGGAACACAAAGTTTCTTTTCAGTTGCAAACTCCATTCCATACATATATATGGGGAGGTACTAGCTCGAACTCGGTTTGACAGTGAAAACTGCAGGAACTTCAAACCGGCACTAGGAAACAGACTGAGAAAGCAGAGAAAAAGTGTCTCCTGCAAACCGTTCCCTTGGTGCTAGATGAACGAACGTCTCTCCACTTGCTCAGTTCTGAGAGATAAGTGTGTGTGAAAGCCGTCCTTCACCTAGCTTGTTGGGAACACAAAGTTTCTTTTCAGTTGCAAACTCCATTCCATACATATATATGGGGAGGTAGTAGCTCCAACTCGGTTTGACAGTGAAAACTGCAGGAACTTCAAACCGGCACTAGGAAACAGACTGAGAAAGCAGAGAAAAAGTGTCTCCTGCAACCCGTTCCCTTGGTGCTAGATGAACGAACGTCTCTCCACTTGCTCAGTTCTGAGAGAAAAGTGTGTGTGAAAGCCGTCCTTCACCTAGCTTGTTGGGAACACAAAGTTTCTTTTCAGTTGCAAACTCCATTCCATACATATATATGGGGAGGTACTAGCTCCAAATCGGCTTGACAGTGAAAACTGCAGGAACTTCAAACCGGCACTAGGAAACAGACTGAGAAAGCAGAGAAAAAGTGTCTCCTGCAACCCGTTCCCTTGGTGCTAGATGAACGAACGTCTCTCCACTTGCTCAGTTCTGAGAGATAAGTGTGTGTGAAAGCCGTCCTTCACCTAGCTTGTTGGGAACACAAAGTTTCTTTTCATTTGCAAACTCCGTTCCATACATATATATGGGGAGGTACTAGCTCCAACTCGGTTTGACAGTGAAAACTGCAGGAACTTCAAACCGGCACTAGGAAACAGACTGAGAAAGCAGAGAAAAAGTGTCTCCTGCAACCCGTTCCCTTGGTGCTAGATGAACGAACGTCTCTCCACTTGCTCAGTTCTGAGAGATAAGTGTGTGTGAAAGCCGTACTTCACCTAGCTTGTTGGGAACACAAAGTTTCTTTTCAGTTGCAAACTCCATTCCATACATATATATGGGTAGGTACTAGCTCCAACTCAGTTTGACAGTGAAAACTGCAGGAACTTCAAACCAGCACTAGGAAACAGACTGAGAAAGCAGAGAAAAAGTGTCTCCTGCAACCCGTTCCCTTGGTGCTAGATGAACGAACGTCTCTCCACTTGCTCAGTTCTGAGAGATAAGTGTGTGTGAAAGCCGTCCTTCACCTAGCTTGTTGGGAACACAAAGTTTCTTTTCAGTTGCAAACTCCATTCCATACATATATATGGGGAGGTAGTAGCTCCAACTCGGTTTTACAGTGAAAACTGCAGGAACTTCAAACCGGCACTAGGAAACAGAGTGAGAAAGCAGAGAAAAAGTGTCTCCTGCAACCCGTTCCCTTGGTGCTAGATGAACGAACGTCTCTCCACTTGCTCAGTTCTGAGAGATAAGTGTGTGTGAAAGCCGTCCTTCACCTAGCTTGTTGGGAACACAAAGTTTCTTTTCAGTTGCAAACTCCATTCCATACATATATATGGGGAGGTACTAGCTCCAACTCGGCTTGACAGTGAAAACTGCAGGAACTTCAAACCGGCACTAGGAAACAGACTGAGAAAGCAGAGAAAAAGTGTCTCCTGCAACCCGTTCCCTTGGTGCTAGATGAACGAACGTCTCTCCACTTCCTCAGTTCTGAGAGATAAGTGTGTGTGAAAGCCGTCCTTCACCTAGCTTGTTGGGAACACAAAGTTTCTTTTCAGTTGCAAACTCCATTCCATACATATATATGGGGAGGTACTAGCTCCAACTCGGCTTGACAGTGAAAACTGCAGGAACTTCAAACCGGCACTAGGAAACAGACTGAGAAAGCAGAGAAAAAGTGTCTCCTGCAACCCGTTCCCTTGGTGCTAGATGAACGAACGTCTCTCCACTTGCTCAGTTCTGAGAGATAAGTGTGTGTGAAAGCCGTCCTTCACCTAGCTTGTTGGGAACACAAAGTTTCTTTTCATTTGCAAACTCCTTTGCATACATATATATGGGGAGGTACTAGCTCCAACTCGGTTTGACAGTGAAAACTGCAGGAACTTCAAACCGGCACTAGGAAACAGACTGAGAAAGCAGAGAAAAAGTGTCTCCTGCAACCCGTTCCCTTGGTGCTAGATGAACGAACGTCTCTCCACTTGCTCAGTTCTGAGAGATAAGTGTGTGTGAAAGCCGTCCTTCACCTAGCTTGTTGGGAACACAAAGTTTCTTTTCATTTGCAAACTCCGTTCCATACATATATATGGGGAGGTACTAGCTCCAACTCGGTTTGACAGTGAAAACTGCAGGAACTTCAAACCGGCACTAGGAAACAGACTGAGAAAGCAGAGAAAAAGTGTCTCCTGCAACACGTTCCCTTGGTGCTAGATGAACGAACGTCTCTCCACTTGCTCAGTTCTGAGAGATAAGTGTGTGTGAAAGCCGTACTTCACCTAGCTTGTTGGGAACACAAAGTTTCTTTTCAGTTGCAAACTCCATTCCATACATATATATGGGTAGGTACTAGCTCCAACTCAGTTTGACAGTGAAAACTGCAGGAACTTCAAACCGGCACTAGGAAACAGACTGAGAAAGCAGAGAAAAAGTGTCTCCTGCAACCCGTTCCCTTGGTGCTAGATGAACGAACGTCTCTCCACTTGCTCAGTTCTGAGAGATAAGTGTGTGTGAAAGCCGTCCTTCACCTAGCTTGTTGGGAACACAAAGTTTCTTTTCAGTTGCAAACTCCATTCCATACATATATATGGGGAGGTAGTAGCTCCAACTCGGTTTTACAGTGAAAACTGCAGGAACTTCAAACCGGCACTAGGAAACAGAGTGAGAAAGCAGAGAAAAAGTGTCTCCTGCAACCCGTTCCCTTGGTGCTAGATGAACGAACGTCTCTCCACTTGCTCAGTTCTGAGAGATAAGTGTGTGTGAAAGCCGTCCTTCACCTAGCTTGTTGGGAACACAAAGTTTCTTTTCAGTTGCAAACTCCATTCCATACATATATAT
Organism: Camelus bactrianus; assembly: GCF_048773025.1. NCBI lineage: Eukaryota > Metazoa > Chordata > Mammalia > Artiodactyla > Camelidae > Camelus > Camelus bactrianus. The sequence goes on along the minus strand of NC_133573.1, from coordinate 4,729,947 downwards.
GGGGAGGTACTAGCTCCAACTCGGCTTGACAGTGAAAACTGCAGGAACTTCAAACCGGCACTAGGAAACAGACTGAGAAAGCAGAGAAAAAGTGTCTCCTGCAACCCGTTCCCTTGGTGCTAGATGAACGAACGTCTCTCCACTTCCTCAGTTCTGAGAGATAAGTGTGTGTGAAAGCCGTCCTTCACCTAGCTTGTTGGGAACACAAAGTTTCTTTTCAGTTGCAAACTCCATTCCATACATATATATGGGGAGGTACTAGCTCCAACTCGGCTTGACAGTGAAAACTGCAGGAACTTCAAACCGGCACTAGGAAACAGACTGAGAAAGCAGAGAAAAAGTGTCTCCTGCAACCCGTTCCCTTGGTGCTAGATGAACGAACGTCTCTCCACTTGCTCAGTTCTGAGAGATAAGTGTGTGTGAAAGCCGTCCTTCACCTAGCTTGTTGGGAACACAAAGTTTCTTTTCATTTGCAAACTCCTTTGCATACATATATATGGGGAGGTACTAGCTCCAACTCGGTTTGACAGTGAAAACTGCAGGAACTTCAAACCGGCACTAGGAAACAGACTGAGAAAGCAGAGAAAAAGTGTCTCCTGCAACCCGTTCCCTTGGTGCTAGATGAACGAACGTCTCTCCACTTGCTCAGTTCTGAGAGATAAGTGTGTGTGAAAGCCGTCCTTCACCTAGCTTGTTGGGAACACAAAGTTTCTTTTCAGTTGCAAACTCCATTCCATACATATATATGGGGAGGTAGTAGCTCCAACTCGGTTTGACAGTGAAAACTGCAGGAACTTCAAACCGGCACTAGGAAACAGACTGAGAAAGCAGAGAAAAAGTGTCTCCTGCAACCCGTTCCCTTGGTGCTAGATGAACGAACGTCTCTCCACTTGCTCAGTTCTGAGAGATAATTGTGTGTGAAAGCCATCCTTCACCTAGCTTGTTGGGAACACAAAGTTTATTTTCAGTTGCAAACTCCATTCCATACATATATATGGGGAGGTACTAGCTCCAACTCGGTTTGACAGTGAAAACTGCAGGAACTTCAAACCGGCACTAGGAAACAGACTGAGAAAGCAGAGAAATAGTGCCTCCTGCAACCCGTTCCCTTGGTGCTAGATGAACGAACGTCTCTCCACTTGCTCAGTTCTGAGAGATAAGTGTGTGTGAAAGCCGTCTTTCACCTAGCTTGTTGGGAACACAAAGTTTCTTTTCAGTTGCAAACTCCATTCCATACATATATATGGGGAGGTACTAGCTCCAACTCGGCTTGACAGTGAAAACTGCAGGAACTTCAAACCGGCACTAGGAAACAGACTGAGAAAGCAGAGAAAAAGTGTCTCCTGCAACCCGTTCCCTTGGTGCTAGATGAACGAACGTCTCTCCACTTCCTCAGTTCTGAGAGATAAGTGTGTGTGAAAGCCGTCCTTCACCTAGCTTGTTGGGAACACAAAGTTTCTTTTCAGTTGCAAACTCCATTCCATACATATATATGGGGAGGTAGTAGCTCCATCTCGGTTTGACAGTGAAAACTGCAGGAACTTCAAACCGGCACTAGGAAACAGACTGAGAAAGCAGAGAAAAAGTGTCTCCTGCAACCCGTTCCCTTGGTGCTAGATGAACGAACGTCTCTCCACTTCCTCAGTTCTGAGAGATAAGTGTGTGTGAAAGCCGTCCTTCACCTAGCTTGTTGGGAACACAAAGTTTCTTTTCAGTTGCAAACTCCATTCCATACATATATATGGGGAGGTACTAGCTCCAACTCGGCTTGACAGTGAAAACTGCAGGAACTTCAAACCGGCACTAGGAAACAGACTGAGAAAGCAGAGAAAAAGTGTCTCCTGCAACCCGTTCCCTTGGTGCTAGATGAACGAACGTCTCTCCACTTGCTCAGTTCTGAGAGATAAGTGTGTGTGAAAACCGTCCTTCACCTAGCTTGTTGGGAACACAAAGTTTCTTTTCAGTTGCAAACTCCATTCCATACATATATATGGGGAGGTAGTAGCTCCAACTCGGTTTGACAGTGAAAACTGCAGGAACTTCAAACCGGCACTAGGAAACAGACTGAGAAAGCAGAGAAAAAGTGTCTCCTGCAACCCGTTCCCTTGGTGCTAGATGAATGAACGTCTCTCCACTTGCTCAGTTCTGAGAGATAAGTGTGTGTGAAAGCCGTCCTTCACCTAGCTTGTTGGGAACACAAAGTTTCTTTTCAGTTGCAAACTCCATTCCATACATATATATGGGGAGGTACTAGCTCGAACTCGGTTTGACACTGAAAACTGCAGGAACTTCAAACCGGCACTAGGAACCAGACTGAGAAAGCAGAGAAAAAGTGTCTCCTGCAACCCGTTCCCTTGGTGCTAGATGAACGAACGTCTCTCCACTTGCTCAGTTCTGAGAGATAAGTGTGTGTGAAAGCCGTCCTTCACCTAGCTTGTTGGGAACACAAAGTTTCTTTTCATTTGCAAACTCCTTTGCATACATATATATGGGGAGGTACTAGCTCCAACTCGGTTTGACAGTGAAAACTGCAGGAACTTCAAACCGGCACTAGGAAACAGACTGAGAAAGCAGAGAAAAAGTGTCTCCTGCAACCCGTTCCCTTGGTGCTAGATGAACGAACGTCTCTCCACTTGCTCAGTTCTGAGAGATAAGTGTGTGTGAAAGCCGTCCTTCACCTAGCTTGTTGGGAACACAAAGTTTCTTTTCAGTTGCAAACTCCATTCCATACATATATATGGGGAGGTAGTAGCTCCAACTCGGTTTGACAGTGAAAACTGCAGGAACTTCAAACCGGCACTAGGAAACAGACTGAGAAAGCAGAGAAAAAGTGTCTCCTGCAACCCGTTCCCTTGGTGCTAGATGAACGAACGTCTCTCCACTTGCTCAGTTCTGAGATATAATTGTGTGTGAAAGCCATCCTTCACCTAGCTTGTTGGGAACACAAAGTTTATTTTCAGTTGCAAACTCCATTCCATACATATATATGGGGAGGTACTAGCTCCAACTCGGTTTGACAGTGAAAACTGCAGGAACTTCAAACCGGCACTAGGAAACAGACTGAGAAAGCAGAGAAATAGTGCCTCCTGCAACCCGTTCCCTTGGTGCTAGATGAACGAACGTCTCTCCACTTGCTCAGTTCTGAGAGATAAGTGTGTGTGAAAGCCGTCTTTCACCTAGCTTGTTGGGAACACAAAGTTTCTTTTCAGTTGCAAACTCCATTCCATACATATATATGGGGAGGTACTAGCTCCAACTCGGCTTGACAGTGAAAACTGCAGGAACTTCAAACCGGCACTAGGAAACAGACTGAGAAAGCAGAGAAAAAGTGTCTCCTGCAACCCGTTCCCTTGGTGCTAGATGAACGAACGTCTCTCCACTTCCTCAGTTCTGAGAGATAAGTGTGTGTGAAAGCCGTCCTTCACCTAGCTTGTTGGGAACACAAAGTTTCTTTTCAGTTGCAAACTCCATTCCATACATATATAAGGGGAGGTAGTAGCTCCATCTCGGTTTGACAGTGAAAACTGCAGGAACTTCAAACCGGCACTAGGAAACAGACTGAGAAAGCAGAGAAAAAGTGTCTCCTGCAACCCGTTCCCTTGGTGCTAGATGAACGAACGTCTCTCCACTTGCTCAGTTCTGAGAGATAAGTGTGTGTGAAAGCCGTCCTTCACCTAGCTTGTTGGGAACACAAAGTTTCTTTTCAGTTGCAAACTCCATTCCATACATATATATGGGGAGGTACTAGCTCCAACTCGGTTTGACAGTGAAAACTGCAGGAACTTCAAACCGGCACTAGGAAACAGACTGAGAAAGCAGAGAAAAAGTGTCTCCTGCAACCCGTTCCCTTGGTGCTAGATGAACGAACGTCTCTCCACTTGCTCAATTCTGAGAGATAAGTGTGTGTGAAAGACGTCCTTCACCTAGCTTGTTGGGAACACAAAGTTTCTTTTCAGTTGCAAACTCCATTCCATACATATATATGGGGAGGTACTAGCTCCAACTCGGTTTGACAGTGAAAACTGCAGGAACTTCAAACCGGCACTAGGAAACAGACTGAGAAAGCAGAGAAAAAGTGTCTCCTGCAACCCGTTCCCTTGGTGCTAGATGAACGAACGTCTCTCCACTTGCTCAGTTCTGAGAGATAAGTGTGTGTGAAAGCCGTCCTTCACCTAGCTTGTTGGGAACACAAAGTTTCTTTTCAGTTGCAAACTCCATTCCATACATATATATGGGGAGGTAGTAGCTCCAACTCGGTTTGACAGTGAAAACTGCAGGAACTTCAAACCGGCACTAGGAAACAGACTGAGAAAGCAGAGAAAAAGTGCCTCCTGCAACCCGTTCCCTTGGTGCTAGATGAACGAACGTCTCTCCACTTGCTCAGTTCTGAGAGATAAGTGTGTGTGAAAGCCGTCCTTCACCTAGCTTGTTGGAAACACAAAGTTTCTTTTCAGTTGCAAACTCCATTCTATACATATATATGGGGAGGTACTAGCTCCAACTCGGCTTGACAGTGAAAACTGCAGGAACTTCAAACCGGCACTAGGAAACAGACTGAGAAAGCAGAGAAAATGTGTCTCCTGCAACCCGTTCCCTTGGTGCTAGATGAACGAACGTCTCTCCACTTGCTCAGTTCTGAGAGATAAGTGTGTGTGAAAGCCGTCCTTCACCTAGCTTGTTGGGAACACAAAGTTTCTTTTCATTTGCAAACTCCTTTGCATACATATATATGGGGAGGTACTAGCTCCAACTCGGTTTGACAGTGAAAACTGCAGGAACTTCAAACCGGCACTAGGAAACAGACTGAGAAAGCAGAGAAAAAGTGTCTCCTGCAACCCGTTCCCTTGGTGCTAGATGAACGAACGTCTCTCCACTTGCTCAGTTCTGAGAGATAAGTGTGTGTGAAAGCCGTCCTTCACCTAGCTTGTTGGGAACACAAAGTTTCTTTTCAGTTGCAAACTCCATTCCATACATATATATGGGTAGGTACTAGCTCTAACTCGGTTTGACAGTGAAAACTGCAGGAACTTCAAACCGGCACTAGGAAACAGACTGAGAAAGCAGAGAAAATGTGTCTCCTGCAACCCGTTCCCTTGGTGCTAGATGAACGAACGTCTCTCCACTTGCTCAGTTCTGAGAGATAAGTGTGTGTGAAAGCCGTCCTTCACCTATCTTGTTGGGAACACAAAGTTTCTTTTCAGTTACAAACTCCATTCCATACATATATATGGGGAGGTAGTAGCTCCAACTCGGTTTGACAGTGAAAACTGCAGGAACTTCAAACCGGCACTAGGAAACAGACTGAGAAAGCAGAGAAAAAGTGTCTCCTGCAACCCGTTCCCTTGGTGCTAGATGAACGAACGTCTCTCCACTTGCTCAGTTCTGAGAGATAAGTGTGTGTGAAAGCCGTCCTTCACCTAGCTTGTTGGGAACACAAAGTTTCTTTTCAGTTGCAAACTCCATTCCATACATATATATGGGGAGGTACTAGCTCGAACTCGGTTTGACAGTGAAAACTGCAGGAACTTCAAACCGGCACTAGGAAACAGACTGAGAAAGCAGAGAAAAAGTGTCTCCTGCAACCCGTTCCCTTGGTGCTAGATGAACGAACGTCTCTCCACTTGCTCAGTTCTGAGAGATAAGTGTGTGTGAAAGCCGTCCTTCACCTAGCTTGTTGGGAACACAAAGTTTCTTTTCAGTTGCAAACTCCATTCCATACATATATATGGGGAGGTAGTAGCTCCAACTCGGTTTGACAGTGAAAACACCAGGAACTTCAAACCGGCACTAGGAAACAGACTGAGAAAGCAGAGAAAAAGTGTCTCCTGCAACCCGTTCCCTTGGTGCTAGATGAACGAACGTCTCTCCACTTGCTCAGTTCTGAGAGATAAGTGTGGGTGAAAGCCGTCCTTCACCTAGCTTGTTGGGAACACAAAGTTTCTTTTCTGTTGCAAACTCCATTCCATACACATATATGGGGAGGTACAAGCTCCAACTCGGTTTGACAGTGAAAACTGCAGGAACTTCAAACCGGCACTAGGAACCAGACTGAGAAAGCAGAGAAAAAGTGCCTCCTGCAACCCGTTCCCTTGGTGCTAGATGAACGAACGTCTCTCCACTTGCTCAGTTCTGAGAGATAAGTGTGTGTGAAAGCCGTCCTTCATCTAGCTTGTTGGGAACACAAAGTTTCTTTTCAGTTGCAAACTCCATTCCATACATATATATGGGTAGGTAGTAGCTCCAACTCGGTTTGACAGTGAAAACTGCAGGAACTTCAAACCGGCACTAGGAAACAGACTGAGAAAGCAGAGAAAAAGTGTCTCCTGCAACCCGTTCCCTTGGTGCTAGATGAACGAACGTCTCTCCACTTGCTCAGTTCTGAGAGATAAGTGTGTGTGAAAGCCGTCCTTCACCTAGCTTGTTGGGAACACAAAGTTTCTTTTCAGTTGCAAACTCCATTCCATACATATATATGGGGAGGTAGTAGCTCCAACTCGGTTTGACAGTGAAAACTGCAGGAACTTCAAACCGGCACTAGGAAACAGACTGAGAAAGCAGAGAAAAAGTGTCCCCTGCAACCCGTTCCCTTGGTGCTAGATGAACGAACGTCTCTCCACTTGCTCAGTTCTGAGAGATAAGCGTGTGTGAAAGCCGTCCTTCACCTAGCTTGTTGGGAACACAAAGTTTCTTTTCAGTTGCAAGCTGCATTCCATACATATATATGGGTAGGTACTAGCTCCAACTCGGTTTGACAGTGAAAACTGCAGGAACTTCAAACCGGCACTAGGAAACAGACTGAGAAAGCAGAGAAAAAGTGTCTCCTGCAACCCGTTCCCTTGGTGCTAGATGAACGAACGTCTCTCCACTTTCTCAGTTCTGAGAGATAAGAGTGTGTGAAAGCCGTCTTTCACATAGCTTGTTCGGAACACAAAGTTTCTTTTCAGTTGCAAACTCCATTCCATACATATATATGGGGAGGTTCTAGCTCCAACTCGGTTTGACAGTGAAAACTGCAGGAACTTCAAACCGGCACTAGGAAACAGACTGAGAAAGCAGAGAAAAAGTGTCTCCTGCAACCCGTTCCCTTGGTGCTAGATGAACGAACGTCTCTCCACTTGCTCAGTTCTGAGAGATAAGTGTGTGTGAAAGCCGTCCTTCACCTAGCTTGTTGGGAACACAAAGTTTCTTTTCAGTTGCAAACTCCATTCCATACATATATATGGGGAGGTACAAGCTCGAACTCGGTTTGACAGTGAAAACTGCAGGAACTTCAAACCGGCACTAGGAAACAGACTGAGAAAGCAGAGAAAAAGTGTCTCCTGCAACCCGTTCCTTTGGTGCTAGATGAACGAACGTCTCTCCACTTGCTCAGTTCTGAGAGATAAGTGTGTGTGAAAGCCGTCCTTCACCTAGCTTGTTGGGAACACAAAGTTTCTTTTCAGTTGCAAACTCCATTCCATACATATATATGGGGAGGTACTAGCTCCAACTCGGTTTGACAGTGAAAATTGCCGGAACTTCAAACCGGCACTAGGAAACAGACTGAGAAAGCAGAGAAAATGTGTCTCCTGCAACCCGTTCCCTTGGTGCTAGATGAACGAACGTCTCTCCACTTGCTCAGTTCTGAGAGATAAGTGTGTGTGAAAGCCGTCCTTCACCTAGCTTGTTGGGAACACAAAGTTTCTTTTCAGTTGCAAACTCCATTCCATACATATATATGGGGAGGTAGTAGCTCCAACTCGGTTTGACAGTGAAAACTGCAGGAACTTCAAACCGGCACTAGGAAACGGACTGAGAAAGCAGAGAAAAAGTGTCTCCTGCAACCCGTTCCTTTGGTGCTAGATGAACGAACGTCTCTCCACTTGCTCAGTTCTGAGAGATAAGTGTGTGTGAAAGCCGTCCTTCACCTAGCTTGTTGGGAACACAAAGATTCTTTTCAGTTGCAAACTCCATTCCATACATATATATGGGGAGGTACTAGCTCCAACTCGGTTTGACAGTGAAAACTGCCGGAACTTCAAACCGGCACTAGGAAACAGACTGAGAAAGCAGAGAAAAAGTGTCTCCTGCAACCCGTTCCCTTGGTGCTAGATGAACGAACGTCTCTCCACTTGCTCAGTTCTGAGAGATAAGTGTGTGTGAAAGCCGTCCTTCACCTAGCTTGTTGGGAACACAAAGTTTCTTTTCAGTTGCAAACTCCATTCCATACATATATATGGGGAGGTAGTAGCTCCAACTCGGTTTGACAGTGAAAACTCCAGGAACTTCAAACCGGCACTAGGAAACAGACTGAGAAAGCAGAGAAAAAGTGTCTCCTGCAACCCGTTCCCTTGGTGCTAGATGAACGAACGTCTCTCCACTTGCTCAGTTCTGAGAGATAAGTGTGTGTGAAAGCCGTCCTTCACCTAGCTTGTTGGGAACACAAAGTTTCTTTTCAGTTGCAAACTCCATTCCATACATATATATGGGGAGGTAGTAGCTCCAACTCGGTTTGACAGTGAAAACTGCAGGAACTTCAAACCGGCACTAGGAAACAGACTGAGAAAGCAGAGAAAAAGTGTCCCCTGCAACCCGTTCCCTTGGTGCTAGATGAACGAACGTCTCTCCACTTGCTCAGTTCTGAGAGATAAGCGTGTGTGAAAGCCGTCCTTCACCTAGCTTGTTGGGAACACAAAGTTTCTTTTCAGTTGCAAGCTGCATTCCATACATATATATGGGTAGGTACTAGCTCCAACTCGGTTTGACAGTGAAAACTGCAGGAACTTCAAACCGGCACTAGGAAACAGACTGAGAAAGCAGAGAAAAAGTGTCTCCTGCAACCCGTTCCCTTGGTGCTAGATGAACGAACGTCTCTCCACTTTCTCAGTTCTGAGAGATAAGAGTGTGTGAAAGCCGTCTTTCACATAGCTTGTTCGGAACACAAAGTTTCTTTTCAGTTGCAAACTCCATTCCATACATATATATGGGGAGGTTCTAGCTCCAACTCGGTTTGACAGTGAAAACTGCAGGAACTTCAAACCGGCACTAGGAAACAGACTGAGAAAGCAGAGAAAAAGTGTCTCCTGCAACCCGTTCCCTTGGTGCTAGATGAACGAACGTCTCTCCACTTGCTCAGTTCTGAGAGATAAGTGTGTGTGAAAGCCGTCCTTCACCTAGCTTGTTGGGAACACAAAGTTTCTTTTCAGTTGCAAACTCCATTCCATACATATATATGGGGAGGTACAAGCTCGAACTCGGTTTGACAGTGAAAACTGCAGGAACTTCAAACCGGCACTAGGAAACAGACTGAGAAAGCAGAGAAAAAGTGTCTCCTGCAACCCGTTCCTTTGGTGCTAGATGAACGAACGTCTCTCCACTTGCTCAGTTCTGAGAGATAAGTGTGTGTGAAAGCCGTCCTTCACCTAGCTTGTTGGGAACACAAAGTTTCTTTTCAGTTGCAAACTCCATTCCATACATATATATGGGGAGGTACTAGCTCCAACTCGGTTTGACAGTGAAAATTGCCGGAACTTCAAACCGGCACTAGGAAACAGACTGAGAAAGCAGAGAAAATGTGTCTCCTGCAACCCGTTCCCTTGGTGCTAGATGAACGAACGTCTCTCCACTTGCTCAGTTCTGAGAGATAAGTGTGTGTGAAAGCCGTCCTTCACCTAGCTTGTTGGGAACACAAAGTTTCTTTTCAGTTGCAAACTCCATTCCATACATATATATGGGGAGGTAGTAGCTCCAACTCGGTTTGACAGTGAAAACTGCAGGAACTTCAAACCGGCACTAGGAAACGGACTGAGAAAGCAGAGAAAAAGTGTCTCCTGCAACCCGTTCCTTTGGTGCTAGATGAACGAACGTCTCTCCACTTGCTCAGTTCTGAGAGATAAGTGTGTGTGAAAGCCGTCCTTCACCTAGCTTGTTGGGAACACAAAGATTCTTTTCAGTTGCAAACTCCATTCCATACATATATATGGGGAGGTACTAGCTCCAACTCGGTTTGACAGTGAAAACTGCCGGAACTTCAAACCGGCACTAGGAAACAGACTGAGAAAGCAGAGAAAAAGTGTCTCCTGCAACCCGTTCCCTTGGTGCTAGATGAACGAACGTCTCTCCACTTGCTCAGTTCTGAGAGATAAGTGTGTGTGAAAGCCGTCCTTCACCTAGCTTGTTGGGAACACAAAGTTTCTTTTCAGTTGCAAACTCCATTCCATACATATATATGGGGAGGTAGTAGCTCCAACTCGGTTTGACAGTGAAAACTCCAGGAACTTCAAACCGGCACTAGGAAACAGACTGAGAAAGCAGAGAAAAAGTGTCTCCTGCAACCCGTTCCCTTGGTGCTAGATGAACGAACGTCTCTCCACTTGCTCAGTTCTGAGAGATAAGTGTGTGTGAAAGCCGTCCTTCACCTAGCTTGTTGGGAACACAAAGTTTCTTTTCAGTTGCAAACTCCATTCCATACACATATAAGGGGAGGTACAAGCTCCAACTCGGTTTGACAGTGAAAACTGCAGGAACTTCAAACCGGCACTAGGAACCAGACTGAGAAAGCAGAGAAAAAGTGTCTCCTGCAACCCGTTCCCTTGGTGCTAGATGAACGAACGTCTCTCCACTTGCTCAGTTCTGAGAGATAAGTGTGTGTGAAAGCCGTCCTTCACCTAGCTTGTTGGGAACACAAAGTTTCTTTTCAGTTGCAAACTCCATTCCATACATATATATGGGTAGGTAGTAGCTCCAACTCGGTTTGACAGTGAAAACTGCAGGAACTTCAAACCGGCACTAGGAAACAGACTGAGAAAACAGAGAAATAGTGTCTCCTGCAACCCGTTCCCTTGGTGCTAGATGAACGAACGTCTCTCCACTTGCTCAGTTCTGAGAGATAAGTGTGTGTGAAAGCCGTCCTTCACCTAGCTTGTTGGGAACACAAAGTTTCTTTTCAGTTGCAAACTGCATTCCATACATATATAAGGGTAGGTACTAGCTCCAACTCGGTTTGACAGTGAAAACTGCAGGAACTTCAAACCGGCACTAGGAAACAGACTGAGAAAGCAGAGAAAAAGTGTCTCCTGCAACCCGTTCCCTTTGTGCTAGATGAACGAACGTCTCTCCACTTGCTCAGTTCTGAGAGGTAAGTGTGTGTGAAAGCCGTCCTTCACCTAGCTTGTTGGGAACACAAAGTTTCTTTTCATTTGCAAACTCCATTCCATACATATATATGGGGAGGTACTAGCTCCAACTCGGTTTGTCAGTGAAAACTGCAGGAACTTCAAACAGGCACTAGGAAACAGACTGAGAAAGCAGAGAAAATGTGTCTCCTGCAACCCGTTCCCTTGGTGCTAGATGAACGAACGTCTCTCCACTTGCTCAGTTCTGAGAGATAAGTGTGTGTGAAAGCCGTCCTTCACCTATCTTGTTGGGAACACAAAGTTTCTTTTCAGTTACAAACTCCATTCCATACATATATATGGGGAGGTACTAGCTCCAACTCGGTTTGACAGTGAAAACTGCAGGAACTTCAAACCGGCACTAGGAAACAGACTGAGAAAGCAGAGAAAAAGTGTCTCCTGCAACCCGTTCCCTTGGTGCTAGATGAACGAACGTCTCTCCACTTGCTCAGTTCTGAGAGATAAGTGTGTGTGAAAGCCGTCCTTCACCTAGCTTGTTGGGAACACAAAGTTTCTTTTCAGTTGCAAACTCCATTCCATACATATATATGGGGAGGTACTAGCTCGAACTCGGTTTGACAGTGAAAACTGCAGGAACTTCAAACCGGCACTAGGAAACAGACTGAGAAAGCAGAGAAAAAGTGTCTCCTGCAACCCGTTCCTTTGGTGCTAGATGAACGAACGTCTCTCCACTTGCTCAGTTCTGAGAGATAAGAGTGGGTGAAAGCCGTCCTTCACCTAACTTGTTGGGAACACAAAGTTTCTTTTCAGTTGCAAACTCCATTCCATACATATATATGGGGAGGTAGTAGCTCCAACTCGGTTTGACAGTGAAAACTCCAGGAACTTCAAACCGGCACTAGGAAACAGACTGAGAAAGCAGAGAAAAAGTGTCTCCTGCAACCCGTTCCCTTGGTGCTAGATGAACGAACGTCTCTCCTCTTGCTCAGTTCTGAGAGATAAGTGTGGGTGAAAGCCGTCCTTCACCTAGCTTGTTGGGAACACAAAGTTTCTTTTCAGTTGCAAACTCCATTCCATACATATATATTGGGAGGTAGAAGCTCCAACTCGGTTTGACAGTGAAAACTGCAGGAACTTCAAACCGGCACTAGGAACCAGACTGAGAAAGCAGAGAAAAAGTGTCTCCTGCAACCCGTTCCCTTGGTGCTAGAAGAACGAACGTCTCTCCACTTGCTCAATTCTGAGAGATAAGTGTGTGTGAAAGCCGTCCTTCACCTAGCTTGTTGGGAACACAAAGTTTCTTTTCAGTTGCAAACTCCATTCCATACATATATATGGGTAGGTAGTAGCTCCAACTCGGTTTGACAGTGAAAACTGCAGGAACTTCAAACCGGCACTAGGAAACAGACTGAGAAAGCAGAGAAAAAGTGTCTCCTGCAACCCGTTCCCTTGGTGCTAGATGAACGAACGTCTCTCCACTTGCTCAGTTCTGAGAGATAAGTGTGTGTGAAAGCCGTCCTTCACCTAGCTTGTTGGGAACACAAAGTTTCTTTTCAGTTGCAAACTCCATTCCATACATATATATGGGGAGGTAGTAGCTCCAACTCGGTTTGACAGTGAAAACTACAGGAACTTCAAACCGGCACTAGGAAACAGACTGAGAAAGCAGAGAAAAAGTGCCTCCTGCAAACCGTTCCCTTGGTGCTAGATGAACGAACGTCTCTCCACTTGCTCAGTTCTGAGAGATAAGTGTGTGTGAAAGCCGTCCTTCACCTAGCTTGTTGGGAACACAAAGTTTCTTTTCAGTTGCAAACTCCATTCCATACATATATATGGGTAGGTACTAGCTCCAACTCGGTTTTACAGTGAAAACTGCAGGAACTTCAAATCGGCACTAGGAAACAGACTGAGAAAGCAGAGAAAAAGTGTCTCCTGCAACCCGTTCCCTTGGTGCTAGATGAACGAACGTCTCTCCACTTTCTCAGTTCTGAGAGATAAGAGTGTGTGAAAGCCGTCCTTCACCTTGCTTGTTGGGAACACAAAGTTTCTTTTCAGTTGCAAACTCCATTCCATACATATATATGGGGAGGTTCTAGCTCCAACTCGGTTTGACAGTGAAAACTGCAGGAACTTCAAACCGGCACTAGGAAACAGACTGAGAAAGCAGAGAAAAAGTGTCTCCTGCAACCCGTTCCCTTGGTGCTAGATGAACGAACGTCTCTCCACTTGCTCAGTTCTGAGAGATAAGTGTGTGTGAAAGCCGTCCTTCACCTAGCTTGTTGGGAACACAAAGTTTCTTTTCAGTTGCAAACTCCATTCCATACATATATATGGGTAGGTAGTAGCTCCAACTCGGTTTGACAGTGAAAACTGCAGGAACTTCTAACCGGCACTAGGAAACAGACTGAGAAAGCAGAGAAAATGTGTCTCCTGCACCCGTTCCCTTGGTGCTAGATGAACGAACGTCTCTCCACTTGCTCAGTTCTGTGAGATAAGTGTGTGTGAAAGCCGTCCTTCACCTATCTTGTTGGGAACACAAAGTTTCTTTTCAGTTACAAACTCCATTCCATACATATATATGGGGAGGTAGTAGCTCCAACTCGGTTTGACAGTGAAAACTGCAGGAACTTCAAACCGGCACTATGAAACAGACTGAGAAAGCAGAGAAAATGTGTCTCCTGCAACCCGTTCCCTTGGTGCTAGATGAACGAACGTCTCTCCACTTGCTCAGTTCTGAGAGATAAGTGTGTGTGAAAGCCGTCCTTCACCTAGCTTGTTGGGAACACAAAGTTTCTTTTCAGTTGCAAACTCCATTCCATACATATATATGGGGAGGTACTAGCTCCAACTCGGTTTGACAGTGAAAACTGCAGGAACTTCAAACCGGCACTAGGAAACGGACTGAGAAAGCAGAGAAAAAGTGTCTCCTGCAACCCGTTCCTTTGGTGCTAGATGAACGAACGTCTCTCCACTTGCTCAGTTCTGAGAGATAAGTGTGTGTGAAAGCCGTCCTTCACCTAGCTTGTTGGGAACACAAAGTTTCTTTTCAGTTGCAAACTCCATTCCATACATATATATGGGGAGGTACTAGCTCCAACTCGGTTTGACAGTGAAAACTGCCGGAACTTCAAACCGGCACTAGGAACCAGACTGAGAAAGCATAGAAAAAGTGTCTCCTGCAACCCGTTCCCTTGGTGCTAGATGAACGAACGTCTCTCCACTTGCTCAGTTCTGAGAGATAAGTGTGTGTGAAAGCCGTCCTTCACCTAGCTTGTTGGGAACACAAAGTTTCTTTTCAGTTGCAAACTCCATTCCATACATATATATGGGGAGGTAGTAGCTCCAACTCGGTTTGACAGTGAAAACTCCAGGAACTTCAAACCGGCACTAGGAAACAGACTGAGAAAGCAGAGAAAAAGTGTCTCCTGCAACCCGTTCCCTTGGTGCTAGATGAACGAACGTCTCTCCACTTGCTCAGTTCTGAGAGATATGTGTGTGTGAAAGCCGTCCTTCACCTAGCTTGTTGGGAACACAAAGTTTCTTTTCAGTTGCAAACTCCATTCCATACACATATAAGGGGAGGTACAAGCTCCAACTCGGTTTGACAGTGAAAACTGCAGGAACTTCAAACCGGCACTAGGAACCAGACTGAGAAAGCAGAGAAAAAGTGTCTCCTGCAACCCGTTCCCTTGGTGCTAGATGAACGAACGTCTCTCCACTTGCTCAGTTCTGAGAGATAAGTGTGTGTGAAAGCCGTCCTTCACCTAGCTTGTTGGGAACACAAAGTTTCTTTTCAGTTGCAAACTCCATTCCATACATATATATGGGGAGGTACTAGCTCCAACTCGGTTTGACAGTGAAAACTGCAGGAACTTCAAACCGGCACTAGGAAACAGACTGAGAAAGCAGAGAAAAAGTGTCTCCTGCAACCCGTTCCCTTGGTGCTAGATGAACGAACGTCTCTCCACTTGCTCAGTTCTGAGAGATAAGTGTGTGTGAAAGCCGTCCTTCACCTAGCTTGTTGGGAACACAAAGTTTCTTTTCATTTGCAAACTCCTTTCCATACATATATATGGGGAGGTACTAGCTCCAACACTGTTTGACAGTGAAAACTGCAGGAACTTCAAACCGGCACTAGGAAACAGACTGAGAAAGCAGAGAAAAAGTGTCCCCTGCAAACCGTTCCCTTGGTGCTAGATGAACGAACGTCTCTCCACTTGCTCAGTTCTGAGAGATAAGCGTGTGTGAAAGCCATCCTTCACCTAGCTTGTTGGGAACACAAAGTTTCTTTTCAGTTGCAAACTCCATTCCATACATATATATTGGTAGGTACTAGCTCCAACTCGGTTTGACAGTGAAAACTGCAGGAACTTCAAACCGGCACTAGGAAACAGACTGAGAAAGCAGAGAAGAAGTGTCTCCTGCAACCCGTTCCCTTGGTGCTAGTTGAACGAACGTCTCTCCACTTGCTCAGTTCTGAGAGATAAGTGTGTGTGAAAGCCGTCCTTCACCTAGCTTGTTGGGAACACAAAGTTTCTTTTCAGTTGCAAACTCCATTCCATACATATATATGGGGAGGTACTAGCTCCAACTCGGTTTGACAGTGAAAACTGCAGGAACTTCAAACCGGCACTAGGAAACAGACTGAGAAAGCAGAGAAAAAGTGTCTCCTGCAACCCGTTCCCTTGGTGCTAGATGAACGAACGTCTCTCCACTTGCTCAGTTCTGAGAGATAAGTGTGTGTGAAAGCCGTCCTTCACGTAGCTTGTTGGGAACACAAAGTATCTTTTCAGTTGCAAACTCCATTCCATACATATATATGGGTAGGTAGTAGCTCCAACTCGGTTTGACAGTGAAAACTGCAGGAACTTCAAACCGGCACTAGGAAACAGACTGAGAAAGCAGAGAAAAAGTGTCTCCTGCAACCCGTTCCCTTGGTGCTAGATGAACGAACGTCTCTCCACTTGCTCAGTTCTGAGAGATAAGTGTGTGTGAAAGCCGTCCTTCACCTATCTTGTTGGGAACACAAAGTTTCTTTTCAGTTACAAACTCCATTCCATACATATATATGGGGAGGTAGTAGCTCCAACTCGGTTTTACAGTGAAAACTGCAGGAACTTCAAACCGGCACTAGGAAACAGACTGAGAAAGCAGAGAAAAAGTGTCTCCTGCAACCCGTTCCCTTGGTGCTAGATGAACGAACGTCTCTCCACTTGCTCAGTTCTGAGAGATAAGTGTGTGTGAAAGCCGTCCTTCACCTAGCTTGTTGGGAACACAAAGTTTCTTTTCAGTTGCAAACTCCATTCCATACATATATATGGGGAGGTACTAGCTCGAACTCGGTTTGACAGTGAAAACTGCAGGAACTTCAAACCGGCACTAGGAAACAGACTGAGAAAGCAGAGAAAAAGTGTCTCCTGCAACCCGTTCCCTTGGTGCTACATGAACGAACGTCTCTCCACTTGCTCAGTTCTGAGAGATAAGTGTGTGTGAAAGCCGTCCTTCACCTAGCTTGTTGGGAACACAAAGTTTCTTTTCAGTTGCAAACTCCATTCCATACATATATATTGGTAGGTAGTAGCTCCAACTCGGTTTGACAGTGAAAACTGCAGGAACTTCAAACCGGCACTAGGAAACAGACTGAGAAAGCAGAGAAAAAGTGTCTCCTGCAACCCGTTCCCTTGGTGCTACATGAACGAACGTCTCTCCACTTGCTCAGTTCTGAGAGATAAGTGTGTGTGAAAGCCGTCCTTCACGTAGCTTGTTGGGAACACAAAGTTTCTTATCAGTTGAAAACTCCATTCCATACATATATATGGGGAGGTACTAGCTCCAACTCGGTTTGACAGTGAAAACTGCAGGAACTTCAAACCGGCACTAGGAAACAGACTGAGAAAGCAGAGAAATAGTGTCTCCTGCAACCCGTTCCCTTGGTGCTAGATGAACGAACGTCTCTCCACTTGCTCAGTTCTGAGAGATAAGTGTGTGTGAAAGCCGTCCTTCACCTAGCTTGTTGGGAACACAAAGTTTCTTTTCAGTTGCAAACTCCATTCCATACATATATATGGGGAGGTACTAGCTCGAACTCGGTTTGACAGTGAAAACTGCAGGAACTTCAAACCGGCACTAGGAAACAGACTGAGAAAGCAGAGAAAAAGTGTCTCCTGCAACCCGTTCCCTTGGTGCTACATGAACGAACGTCTCTCCACTTGCTCAGTTCTGAGAGATAAGTGTGTGTGAAAGCCGTCCTTCACCTAGCTTGTTGGGAACACAAAGTTTCTTTTCAGTTGCAAACTCCATTCCATACATATATATTGGTAGGTAGTAGCTCCAACTCGGTTTGACAGTGAAAACTGCAGGAACTTCAAACCGGCACTAGGAAACAGACTGAGAAAGCAGAGAAAAAGTGTCTCCTGCAACCCGTTCCCTTGGTGCTACATGAACGAACGTCTCTCCACTTGCTCAGTTCTGAGAGATAAGTGTGTGTGAAAGCCGTCCTTCACGTAGCTTGTTGGGAACACAAAGTTTCTTATCAGTTGAAAACTCCATTCCATACATATATATGGGGAGGTACTAGCTCCAACTCGGTTTGACAGTGAAAACTGCAGGAACTTCAAACCGGCACTAGGAAACAGACTGAGAAAGCAGAGAAATAGTGTCTCCTGCAACCCGTTCCCTTGGTGCTAGATGAACGAACGTCTCTCCACTTGCTCAGTTCTGAGAGATAAGTGTGTGTGAAAGCCGTCCTTCACCTAGCTTGTTGGGAACACAAAGTTTCTTTGCAGTTGCAAACTGCATTCCATACTTATATACGGGGAGGTACTAGCTCCAACACTGTTTGACAGTGAAAACTGCAGGAACTTCAAACCGGCACTAGGAAACAGACTGAGAAAGCAGAGAAAAAGTGTCTCCTGCAACCCGTTCCCTTGGTGCTAGATGAACGAACGTCTCTCCACTTGCTCAGTTCTGAGAGGTAAGTGTGTGTGAAAGCCGTCCTTCACCTAGCTTGTTGGGAACACAAAGTTTCTTTTCATTTGCAAACTCCATTCCATACATATATATGGGGAGGTACTAGCTCCAACTCGGTTTGACAGTGAAAACTGCAGGAACTTCAAACCGGCACTAGGAAACAGACTGAGAAAGCAGAGAACAAGTGTCTCCTGCAAACCGTTCCCTTGGTGCTAGATGAACGAACGTCTCTCCACTTGCTCAGTTCTGAGAGATAAGTGTGTGTGAAAGCCGTCCTTCACCTAGCTTGTTGGGAACACAAAGTTTCTTTTCAGTTGCAAACTCCATTCCATACATATATATGGGGAGGTACTAGCTCCAACTCGGCTTGACAGTGAAAACTGCAGGAACTTCAAACCGGCACTAGGAAACAGACTGAGAAAGCAGAGAAAAAGTGTCTCCTGCAACCCGTTCCCTTGGTGCTAGATGAACGAACGTCTCTCCACTTTCTCAGTTCTGAGAGAAAAGAGTGTGTGAAAGCCGTCCTTCACCTAGCTTGTTGGGAACACAAAGTTTCTTTGCAGTTGCAAACTCCATTCCATACATATATATGGGGAGGTAGAAGCTCCAACTCGGTTTGACAGTGAAAACTGCAGGAACTTCAAACCGGCACTAGGAAACAGACTGAGAAAGCAGAGAAAAAGTGTCTCCTGCAACCCGTTCCCTTGGTGCTAGATGAACGAACGTCTCTCCACTTGCTCAGTTCTGAGAGATAAGTGTGTGTGAAAGCCGTCCTTCACCTAGCTTGTTGGGAACACAAAGTTTCTTTTCAGTTGCAAACTCCATTCCATACATATATATGGGGAGGTACTAGCTCCAACTCGGTTTGACAGTGAAAACTGCAGGAACTTCAAACCGGCACTAGGAAACAGACTGAGAAAGCAGAGAAAAAGTGTCTCCTGCAACCCGTTCCCTTGGTGCTAGATGAACGAACGTCTCTCCACTTGCTCAGTTCTGAGAGATAAGTGTGTGTGAAAGCCGTCCTTCACCTAGCTTGTTGGGAACACAAAGTTTCTTTTCAGTTGCAAACTCCATTCCATACATATATATGGGGAGGTACTAGCTCCAACACTGTTTGACAGTGAAAACTGCAGGAACTTCAAACCGGCACTAGGAAACAGACTGAGAAAGCAGAGAAATAGTGTCTCCTGCAACCCGTTCCCTTGGTGCTAGATGAACGAACGTCTCTCCACTTGCTCACTTCTGAGAGATAAGTGTGTGTGAAAGCCGTCCTTCACCTAGCTTGTTGGGAACACAAAGTTTCTTTTCAGTTGCAAACTCCATTCCATACATATATATGGGGAGGTAGTAGCTCCAACTCGGTTTGACAGTGAAAACTGCAGGAACTTCAAACCGGCACTAGGAAACAGACTGAGAAATCAGAGAAAAAGTGTCTCCTGCAACCCGTTCCCTTGGTGCTAGATGAACGAACGTCTCTCCACTTGCTCAGTTCTGAGAGATATGTGTGTGTGAAAGCCGTCCTTCACCTAGCTTGTTGGGAACACAAAGTTTCTTTTCAGTTGCAAACTCCATTCCATACATATATATGGGGAGGTACAAGCTCCAACTCGGTTTGACAGTGAAAACTGCAGGAACTTCAAACCGGCACTAGGAAACAGACTGAGAAAGCAGAGAAAAAGTGTCTCCTGCAACCCGTTCCCTTGGTGCTAGATGAACGAACGTCTCTCCACTTGCTCAGTTCTGAGAGATAAGTGTGTGTGAAAGCCGTCCTTCACGTAGATTGTTGGGAACACAAAGTTTCTTTTCAGTTGCAAACTCCATTCCATACATATATATGGGGAGGTACTAGCTCCAACTCGGTTTGACAGTGAAAACTGCAGGAACTTCAAACCGGCACTAGGAAACAGACTGAGAAATCAGAGAAAAAGTGTCTCCTGCAACCCGTTCCCTTGGTGCTAGATGAACGAACGTCTCTCCACTTGCTCAGTTCTGAGAGATAAGTGTGTGTGAAAGCCGTCCTTCACCTAGCTTGTTGGGAACACAAAGTTTCTTTGCAGATGCAAACTCCATTCCATACATATATATGGGGAGGTACTAGCTCCAACTCGGTTTGACATTGAAAACTGCAGGAACTTCAAACCGGCACTAGGAAACAGACTGAGAAAGCAGAGAAAAAGTGTCTCCTGCAACCCGTTCCCTTGGTGCTAGATGAACGAACGTCTCTCCACATGCTCAGTTCTGAGAGATAAGTGTGTGTGAAAGCCGTCCTTCACCTAGCTTGTTGGGAACACAAAGTTTCTTTTCAGTTGCAAACTCCATTCCATACATATATATGGGGAGGTACAAGCTCCAACTCGGTTTGACAGTGAAAACTGCAGGAACTTCAAACCGGCACTAGGAAACAGACTGAGAAAGCAGAGAAAAAGTGTCTCCTGCAACCCGTTCCCTTGGTGCTAGATGAACGAACGTCTCTCCACTTGCTCAGTTCTGAGAGATAAGTGTGTGTGAAAGCCGTCCTTCACCTAGCTTGTTGGGAACACAAAGTTTCTTTTCAGTTGCAAACTCCATTCCATACATATATATGGGGAGGTAGTAGCTCCAACTCGGTTTGACAGTGAAAACTGCAGGAACTTCAAACCGGCACTAGGAAACAGACTGAGAAAGCAGAGAAAAAGTGTCTCCTGTAAACCGTTCCCTTGGTGCTAGATGAATGAACGTCTCTCCACTTGCTCAGTTCTGAGAGATAAGTGTGTGTGAAAGCCGTCCTTCACCTAGCTTGTTGGGAACACAAAGTTTCTTTTCAGTTGCAAACTCCATTCCATACACATATATGGGGAGGTACAAGCTCCAACTCGGTTTGACAGTGAAAACTGCAGGAACTTCAAACCGGCACTAGGAAACAGACTGAGAAAGCAGAGAAAAAGTGTCTCCTGCAACCCGTTCCCTTGGTGCTAGATGAACGAACGTCTCTCCACTTGCTCAGTTCTGAGAGATAAGTGTGTGTGAAAGCCGTCCTTCACCTAACTTGTTGGGAACACAAAGTTTCTTTTCAGTTGCAAACTCCATTCCATACATATATATGGGGAGGTAGTAGCTCCAACTCGGTTTGACAGTGAAAACTGCAGGAACTTCAAACCGGCACTAGGAAACAGACTGAGAAAGCAGAGAAAAAGTGTCTCCTGCAACCCGTTCCCTTGGTGCTACATGAACGAACGTCTCTCCACTTGCTCAGTTCTGAGAGATAAGTGTGTGTGAAAGCCGTCCTTCACCTAGCTTGTTGGGAACACAAAGTTTCTTTGCAGTTGCAAACTCCATTCCATACTTATATATGGGGAGGGTCTAGCTCCAACACTGTTTGACAGTGAAAACTGCAGGAACTTCAAACCGGCACTAGGAAACAGACTGAGAAAGCAGAGAAATAGTGTCTCCTGCAACCCGTTCCCTTGGTGCTAGATGAACGAACGTCTCTCCACTTGCTCAGTTCTGAGAGATAAGTGTGTGTGAAAGCCGTCCTTCACCTAGCTTGTTGGGAACACAAAGTTTCTTTTCAGTTGCAAACTCCATTCCATACATACATATGGGGAGGTACTAGCTCCAACTCGGTTTGACAGTGTAAACTGCAGGAACTTCAAACCGGCACTAGGAAACAGACTGAGAAAGCAGAGAAAAAGTGTCTCCTGCAACCCGTTACCTTGGTGCTTGTTGAACGAACGTCTCTCCACTTGGTCAGTTCTGAGAGATAAGTGGGTGTGAAAGCAGTGCTTCACCCAGCTTGTTGGGAACTCAAAGTTTCTTTTCAGTTGCAAATTCCATTCCATACATATATATGGGGAGGTAGTAGCTCCAACTCGGTTTGACAGTGAAAACTGCAGGAACTTCAAACCGGCACTAGGAAACAGACTGAGAAAGCAGAGAAAAAGTGTCTCCTGCAACCCGTTCCCTTGGTGCTAGATGAACGAACGTCTCTCCACTTGCTCAGTTCTGAGAGATAAGTGTGTGTGAAAGCCGTCCTTCACCTATCTTGTTGGGAACACAAAGTTTCTTTTCAGTTACAAACTCCATTCCATACATATATATGGGGAGGTAGTAGCTCCAACTCGGTTTTACAGTGAAAACTGCAGGAACTTCAAACCGGCACTAGGAAACAGACTGAGAAAGCAGAGAAAAAGTGTCTCCTGCAACCCGTTCCCTTGGTGCTAGATGAACGAACGTCTCTCCACTTGCTCAGTTCTGAGAGATAAGTGTGTGTGAAAGCCGTCCTTCACGTAGCTTGTTGGGAACACAAAGTATCTTTTCAGTTGCAAACTCCATTCCATACATATATATGGGTAGGTAGTAGCTCCAACTCGGTTTGACAGTGAAAACTGCAGGAACTTCAAACCGGCACTAGGAAACAGACTGAGAAAGCAGAGAAAAAGTGTCTCCTGCAACCCGTTCCCTTGGTGCTAGATGAACGAACGTCTCTCCACTTGCTCAGTTCTGAGAGATAAGTGTGTGTGAAAGCCGTCCTTCACCTATCTTGTTGGGAACACAAAGTTTCTTTTCAGTTACAAACTCCATTCCATACATATATATGGGGAGGTAGTAGCTCCAACTCGGTTTTACAGTGAAAACTGCAGGAACTTCAAACCGGCACTAGGAAACAGACTGAGAAAGCAGAGAAAAAGTGTCTCCTGCAACCCGTTCCCTTGGTGCTAGATGAACGAACGTCTCTCCACTTGCTCAGTTCTGAGAGATAAGTGTGTGTGAAAGCCGTCCTTCACCTAGCTTGTTGGGAACACAAAGTTTCTTTTCAGTTGCAAACTCCATTCCATACATATATATGGGGAGGTACTAGCTCGAACTCGGTTTGACAGTGAAAACTGCAGGAACTTCAAACCGGCACTAGGAAACAGACTGAGAAAGCAGAGAAAAAGTGTCTCCTGCAACCCGTTCCCTTGGTGCTACATGAACGAACGTCTCTCCACTTGCTCAGTTCTGAGAGATAAGTGTGTGTGAAAGCCGTCCTTCACCTAGCTTGTTGGGAACACAAAGTTTCTTTTCAGTTGCAAACTCCATTCCATACATATATATTGGTAGGTAGTAGCTCCAACTCGGTTTGACAGTGAAAACTGCAGGAACTTCAAACCGGCACTAGGAAACAGACTGAGAAAGCAGAGAAAAAGTGTCTCCTGCAACCCGTTCCCTTGGTGCTACATGAACGAACGTCTCTCCACTTGCTCAGTTCTGAGAGATAAGTGTGTGTGAAAGCCGTCCTTCACGTAGCTTGTTGGGAACACAAAGTTTCTTATCAGTTGAAAACTCCATTCCATACATATATATGGGGAGGTACTAGCTCCAACTCGGTTTGACAGTGAAAACTGCAGGAACTTCAAACCGGCACTAGGAAACAGACTGAGAAAGCAGAGAAATAGTGTCTCCTGCAACCCGTTCCCTTGGTGCTAGATGAACGAACGTCTCTCCACTTGCTCAGTTCTGAGAGATAAGTGTGTGTGAAAGCCGTCCTTCACCTAGCTTGTTGGGAACACAAAGTTTCTTTGCAGTTGCAAACTGCATTCCATACTTATATATGGGGAGGTACTAGCTCCAACACTGTTTGACAGTGAAAACTGCAGGAACTTCAAACCGGCACTAGGAAACAGACTGAGAAAGCAGAGAAAAAGTGTCTCCTGCAACCCGTTCCCTTGGTGCTAGATGAACGAACGTCTCTCCACTTGCTCAGTTCTGAGAGGTAAGTGTGTGTGAAAGCCGTCCTTCACCTAGCTTGTTGGGAACACAAAGTTTCTTTTCATTTGCAAACTCCATTCCATACATATATATGGGGAGGTACTAGCTCCAACTCGGTTTGACAGTGAAAACTGCAGGAACTTCAAACCGGCACTAGGAAACAGACTGAGAAAGCAGAGAACAAGTGTCTCCTGCAAACCGTTCCCTTGGTGCTAGATGAACGAACGTCTCTCCACTTGCTCAGTTCTGAGAGATAAGTGTGTGTGAAAGCCGTCCTTCACCTAGCTTGTTGGGAACACAAAGTTTCTTTTCAGTTGCAAACTCCATTCCATACATATATATGGGGAGGTACTAGCTCCAACTCGGCTTGACAGTGAAAACTGCAGGAACTTCAAACCGGCACTAGGAAACAGACTGAGAAAGCAGAGAAAAAGTGTCTCCTGCAACCCGTTCCCTTGGTGCTAGATGAACGAACGTCTCTCCACTTTCTCAGTTCTGAGAGAAAAGAGTGTGTGAAAGCCGTCCTTCACCTAGCTTGTTGGGAACACAAAGTTTCTTTGCAGTTGCAAACTCCATTCCATACATATATATGGGGAGGTAGAAGCTCCAACTCGGTTTGACAGTGAAAACTGCAGGAACTTCAAACCGGCACTAGGAAACAGACTGAGAAAGCAGAGAAAAAGTGTCTCCTGCAACCCGTTCCCTTGGTGCTAGATGAACGAACGTCTCTCCACTTGCTCAGTTCTGAGAGATAAGTGTGTGTGAAAGCCGTCCTTCACCTAGCTTGTTGGGAACACAAAGTTTCTTTTCAGTTGCAAACTCCATTCCATACATATATATGGGGAGGTACTAGCTCCAACTCGGTTTGACAGTGAAAACTGCAGGAACTTCAAACCGGCACTAGGAAACAGACTGAGAAAGCAGAGAAAAAGTGTCTCCTGCAACCCGTTCCCTTGGTGCTAGATGAACGAACGTCTCTCCACTTGCTCAGTTCTGAGAGATAAGTGTGTGTGAAAGCCGTCCTTCACCTAGCTTGTTGGGAACACAAAGTTTCTTTTCAGTTGCAAACTCCATTCCATACATATATATGGGGAGGTACTAGCTCCAACACTGTTTGACAGTGAAAACTGCAGGAACTTCAAACCGGCACTAGGAAACAGACTGAGAAAGCAGAGAAATAGTGTCTCCTGCAACCCGTTCCCTTGGTGCTAGATGAACGAACGTCTCTCCACTTGCTCACTTCTGAGAGATAAGTGTGTGTGAAAGCCGTCCTTCACCTAGCTTGTTGGGAACACAAAGTTTCTTTTCAGTTGCAAACTCCATTCCATACATATATATGGGGAGGTAGTAGCTCCAACTCGGTTTGACAGTGAAAACTGCAGGAACTTCAAACCGGCACTAGGAAACAGACTGAGAAATCAGAGGAAAAGTGTCTCCTGCAACCCGTTCCCTTGGTGCTAGATGAACGAACGTCTCTCCACTTGCTCAGTTCTGAGAGATATGTGTGTGTGAAAGCCGTCCTTCACCTAGCTTGTTGGGAACACAAAGTTTCTTTTCAGTTGCAAACTCCATTCCATACATATATATGGGGAGGTACAAGCTCCAACTCGGTTTGACAGTGAAAACTGCAGGAACTTCAAACCGGCACTAGGAAACAGACTGAGAAAGCAGAGAAAAAGTGTCTCCTGCAACCCGTTCCCTTGGTGCTAGATGAACGAACGTCTCTCCACTTGCTCAGTTCTGAGAGATAAGTGTGTGTGAAAGCCGTCCTTCACGTAGATTGTTGGGAACACAAAGTTTCTTTTCAGTTGCAAACTCCATTCCATACATATATATGGGGAGGTACTAGCTCCAACTCGGTTTGACAGTGAAAACTGCAGGAACTTCAAACCGGCACTAGGAAACAGACTGAGAAATCAGAGAAAAAGTGTCTCCTGCAACCCGTTCCCTTGGTGCTAGATGAACGAACGTCTCTCCACTTGCTCAGTTCTGAGAGATAAGTGTGTGTGAAAGCCGTCCTTCACCTAGCTTGTTGGGAACACAAAGTTTCTTTGCAGATGCAAACTCCATTCCATACATATATATGGGGAGGTACTAGCTCCAACTCGGTTTGACATTGAAAACTGCAGGAACTTCAAACCGGCACTAGGAAACAGACTGAGAAAGCAGAGAAAAAGTGTCTCCTGCAACCCGTTCCCTTGGTGCTAGATGAACGAACGTCTCTCCACATGCTCAGTTCTGAGAGATAAGTGTGTGTGAAAGCCGTCCTTCACCTAGCTTGTTGGGAACACAAAGTTTCTTTTCAGTTGCAAACTCCATTCCATACATATATATGGGGAGGTACAAGCTCCAACTCGGTTTGACAGTGAAAACTGCAGGAACTTCAAACCGGCACTAGGAAACAGACTGAGAAAGCAGAGAAAAAGTGTCTCCTGCAACCCGTTCCCTTGGTGCTAGATGAACGAACGTCTCTCCACTTGCTCAGTTCTGAGAGATAAGTGTGTGTGAAAGCCGTCCTTCACCTAGCTTGTTGGGAACACAAAGTTTCTTTTCAGTTGCAAACTCCATTCCATACATGTATATGGGGAGGTACAAGCTCCAACTCGGTTTGACAGTGAAAACTGCAGGAACTTCAAACCGGCACTAGGAAACAGACTGAGAAAGCAGAGAAATAGTGTCTCCTGCAACCCGTTCCCTTGGTGCTAGATGAACGAACGTCTCTCCACTTGCTCAGTTCTGAGAGATAATTGTGTGTGAAAGCCGTCCTTCACCTAGCTTGTTGGGAACACAAAGTTTCTTTTCAGTTGCAAACTCCATTCCATACATATATATGGGGAGGTAGTAGCTCCAACTCGGTTTGACAGTGAAAACTGCAGGAACTTCAAACCGGCACTAGGAAACAGACTGAGAAAGCAGAGAAAAAGTGTCTCCTGTAAACCGTTCCCTTGGTGCTAGATGAATGAACGTCTCTCCACTTGCTCAGTTCTGAGAGATAAGTGTGTGTGAAAGCCGTCCTTCACCTAGCTTGTTGGGAACACAAAGTTTCTTTTCAG
Source organism: Camelus bactrianus (assembly GCF_048773025.1). NCBI lineage: Eukaryota > Metazoa > Chordata > Mammalia > Artiodactyla > Camelidae > Camelus > Camelus bactrianus. Next base: position 4,703,084 of record NC_133573.1, on the reverse strand, counting down.
TTGCAAACTCCATTCCATACACATATATGGGGAGGTACAAGCTCCAACTCGGTTTGACAGTGAAAACTGCAGGAACTTCAAACCGGCACTAGGAAACAGACTGAGAAAGCAGAGAAAAAGTGTCTCCTGCAACCCGTTCCCTTGGTGCTAGATGAACGAACGTCTCTCCACTTGCTCAGTTCTGAGAGATAAGTGTGTGTGAAAGCCGTCCTTCACCTAACTTGTTGGGAACACAAAGTTTCTTTTCAGTTGCAAACTCCATTCCATACATATATATGGGGAGGTAGTAGCTCCAACTCGGTTTGACAGTGAAAACTGCAGGAACTTCAAACCGGCACTAGGAAACAGACTGAGAAAGCAGAGAAAAAGTGTCTCCTGCAACCCGTTCCCTTGGTGCTACATGAACGAACGTCTCTCCACTTGCTCAGTTCTGAGAGATAAGTGTGTGTGAAAGCCGTCCTTCACCTAGCTTGTTGGGAACACAAAGTTTCTTTGCAGTTGCAAACTCCATTCCATACTTATATATGGGGAGGGTCTAGCTCCAACACTGTTTGACAGTGAAAACTGCAGGAACTTCAAACCGGCACTAGGAAACAGACTGAGAAAGCAGAGAAATAGTGTCTCCTGCAACCCGTTCCCTTGGTGCTAGATGAACGAACGTCTCTCCACTTGCTCAGTTCTGAGAGATAAGTGTGTGTGAAAGCCGTCCTTCACCTAGCTTGTTGGGAACACAAAGTTTCTTTTCAGTTGCAAACTCCATTCCATACATATATATGGGGAGGTAGTAGCTCCAACTCGGTTTGACAGTGAAAACTGCAGGAACTTCAAACCGGCACTAGGAAACAGACTGAGAAAGCAGAGAAAAAGTGTCTCCTGTAAACCGTTCCCTTGGTGCTAGATGAATGAACGTATCTCCACTTGCTCAGTTCTGAGAGATAAGTGTGTGTGAAAGCCGTCCTTCACCTAGCTTGTTGGGAACACAAAGTTTCTTTTCAGTTGCAAACTCCATTCCATACACATATATGGGGAGGTACAAGCTCCAACTCGGTTTGACAGTGAAAACTGCAGGAACTTCAAACCGGCACTAGGAAACAGACTGAGAAAGCAGAGAAAAAGTGTCTCCTGCAACCCGTTCCCTTGGTGCTAGATGAACGAACGTCTCTCCACTTGCTCAGTTCTGAGAGATAAGTGTGTGTGAAAGCCGTCCTTCACCTAACTTGTTGGGAACACAAAGTTTCTTTTCAGTTGCAAACTCCATTCCATACATATATATGGGGAGGTAGTAGCTCCAACTCGGTTTGACAGTGAAAACTGCAGGAACTTCAAACCGGCACTAGGAAACAGACTGAGAAAGCAGAGAAAAAGTGTCTCCTGCAACCCGTTCCCTTGGTGCTAGATGAACGAACGTCTCTCCACTTGCTCAGTTCTGAGAGATAAGTGTGTGTGAAAGCCGTCCTTCACCTAACTTGTTGGGAACACAAAGTTTCTTTTCAGTTGCAAACTCCATTCCATACATATATATGGGGAGGTAGTAGCTCCAACTCGGTTTGACAGTGAAAACTGCAGGAACTTCAAACCGGCACTAGGAAACAGACTGAGAAAGCAGAGAAAAAGTGTCTCCTGCAACCCGTTCCCTTGGTGCTAGATGAACGAACGTCTCTCCACTTGCTCAGTTCTGAGAGATAAATGTGTGTGAAAGCCGTACTTCACATAGCTTGTTGGGAACACAAAGTTTCTTTTCAGTGGCAAACTCCATTCCATACATATATATGGGGAGGTAGTAGCTCCAACTCTGTTTGACAGTGAAAACTGCAGGAACTTCAAACCGGCACTAGGAAACAGACTGAGAAAGCAGAGAAAAAGTGTCTCCTGCAACCCGTTCCCTTGGTGCTACATGAACGAACGTCTCTCCACTTGCTCAGTTCTGAGAGATAAGTGTGTGTGAAAGCCGTCCTTCACCTAGCTTGTTGGGAACACAAAGTTTCTTTGCAGTTGCAAACTCCATTCCATACTTATATATGGGGAGGGTCTAGCTCCAACACTGTTTGACAGTGAAAACTGCAGGAACTTCAAACCGGCACTAGGAAACAGACTGAGAAAGCAGAGAAATAGTGTCTCCTGCAACCCGTTCCCTTGGTGCTAGATGAACGAACGTCTCTCCACTTGCTCAGTTCTGAGAGATAAGTGTGTGTGAAAGCCGTCCTTCACCTAGCTTGTTGGGAACACAAAGTTTCTTTGCAGTTGCAAACTCCATTCCATACTTATATATGGGGAGGTACTAGCTCCAACACTGTTTGACAGTGAAAACTGCAGGAACTTCAAACCGGCACTAGGAAACAGACTGAGAAAGCAGAGAAATAGTGTCTCCTGCAACCCGTTCCCTTGGTGCTAGATGAACGAACGTCTCTCCACTTGCTCAGTTCTGAGAGATAAGTGTGTGTGAAAGCCGTCCTTCACCTAGCTTGTTGGGAACACAAAGTTTCTTTTCAGTTGCAAACTCCATTCCATACATATATATGGGGAGGTACTAGCTCCAACTCGGTTTGACAGTGAAAACTGCAGGAACTTCAAACCGGCACTAGGAAACAGACTGAGAAATCAGAGAAAAAGTGTCTCCTGCAACCCGTTCCCTTGGTGCTAGATGAACGAACGTCTCTCCACTGGCTCAGTTCTGAGAGATAAGTGTGTGTGAAAGCCGTCCTTCACCTAGCTTGTTGGGAACACAAAGTTTCTTTTCAGTTGCAAACTCCATTCCATACATATATATGGGGAGGTACTAACTCCAACTCGGTTTTACAGTGAAAACTGCAGGAACTTCAAACCGGCACTAGGAAACAGACTGAGAAAGCAGAGAAAAAGTGTCTCCTGCAAACCGTTCCCTTGGTGCTAGATGAACGAACGTCTCTCCACTTGCTCAGTTCTGAGAGATAAGTGTGTGTGAAAGCCGTCCTTCACCTAGCTTGTTGGGAACACAAAGTTTCTTTTCAGTTGCAAACTCCATTCCATACATATATATGGGGAGGTAGTAGCTCCAACTCGGTTTGACAGTGAAAACTGCAGGAACTTCAAACCGGCACTAGGAAACAGACTGAGAAAGCAGAGAAAAAGTGTCTCCTGCAACCCGTTCCCTTGGTGCTAGATGAACGAACGTCTCTCCACTTGCTCAGTTCTGAGAGATAATTGTGTGTGAAAGCCGTACTTCACATAGCTTGTTGGGAACACAAAGTTTCTTTTCAGTGGCAAACTCCATTCCATACATATATATGGGGAGGTAGTAGCTCCAACTCTGTTTGACAGTGAAAACTGCAGGAACTTCAAACCGGCACTAGGAAACAGACTGAGAAAGCAGAGAAAAAGTGTCTCCTGCAACCCGTTCCCTTGGTGCTACATGAACGAACGTCTCTCCACTTGCTCAGTTCTGAGAGATAAGTGTGTGTGAAAGCCGTCCTTCACCTAGCTTGTTGGGAACACAAAGTTTCTTTGCAGTTGCAAACTCCATTCCATACTTATATATGGGGAGGGTCTAGCTCCAACACTGTTTGACAGTGAAAACTGCAGGAACTTCAAACCGGCACTAGGAAACAGACTGAGAAAGCAGAGAAATAGTGTCTCCTGCAACCCGTTCCCTTGGTGCTAGATGAACGAACGTCTCTCCACTTGCTCAGTTCTGAGAGATAAGTGTGTGTGAAAGCCGTCCTTCACCTAGCTTGTTGGGAACACAAAGTTTCTTTGCAGTTGCAAACTCCATTCCATACTTATATATGGGGAGGTACTAGCTCCAACACTGTTTGACAGTGAAAACTGCAGGAACTTCAAACCGGCACTAGGAAACAGACTGAGAAAGCAGAGAAATAGTGTCTCCTGCAACCCGTTCCCTTGGTGCTAGATGAACGAACGTCTCTCCACTTGCTCAGTTCTGAGAGATAAGTGTGTGTGAAAGCCGTCCTTCACCTAGCTTGTTGGGAACACAAAGTTTCTTTTCAGTTGCAAACTCCATTCCATACATATATATGGGGAGGTACTAGCTCCAACTCGGTTTGACAGTGAAAACTGCAGGAACTTCAAACCGGCACTAGGAAACAGACTGAGAAATCAGAGAAAAAGTGTCTCCTGCAACCCGTTCCCTTGGTGCTAGATGAACGAACGTCTCTCCACTGGCTCAGTTCTGAGAGATAAGTGTGTGTGAAAGCCGTCCTTCACCTAGCTTGTTGGGAACACAAAGTTTCTTTTCAGTTGCAAACTCCATTCCATACATATATATGGGGAGGTACTAGCTCCAACTCGGTTTTACAGTGAAAACTGCAGGAACTTCAAACCGGCACTAGGAAACAGACTGAGAAAGCAGAGAAAAAGTGTCTCCTGCAACCCGTTCCCTTGGTGCTAGATGAACGAACGTCTCTCCACTTGCTCAGTTCTGAGAGATAAGTGTGTGTGAAAGCCGTCCTTCACCTAGCTTGTTGGGAACACAAAGTTTCTTTGCAGTTGCAAACTCCATTCCATACTTATATATGGGGAGGTACTAGCTCCAACACTGTTTGACAGTGAAAACTGCAGGAACTTCAAACCGGCACTAGGAAACAGACTGAGAAAGCAGAGAAATAGTGTCTCCTGCAACCCGTTCCCTTGGTGCTAGATGAACGAACGTCTCTCCACTTGCTCAGTTCTGAGAGATAAGTGTGTGTGAAAGCCGTCCTTCACCTAGCTTGTTGGGAACACAAAGTTTCTTTTCAGTTGCAAACTCCATTCCATACATATATATGGGGAGGTACTAGCTCCAACTCGGTTTGACAGTGAAAACTGCAGGAACTTCAAACCGGTACTAGGAAACAGACTGAGAAATCAGAGAAAAAGTGTCTCCTGCAACCCGTTCCCTTGGTGCTAGATGAACGAACGTCTCTCCACTTGCTCAGTTCTGAGAGATATGTGTGTGTGAAAGCCGTCCTTCACCTAGCTTGTTGGGAACACAAAGTTTCTTTTCAGTTGCAAACTCCATTCCATACATATATATGGGGAGGTACTAGCTCCAACTCGGTTTGACAGTGAAAACTGCAGGAACTTCAAACCGGCACTAGGAAACAGACTGAGAAAGCAGAGAAAAAGTGTCTCCTGCAACCCGTTCCCTTGGTGCTAGATGAACGAAAGTCTCTCCACTTGCTCAGTTCTGAGAGATAAGTGTGTGTGAAAGCCGTCCTTCACGTAGATTGTTGGGAACACAAAGTTTCTTTTCAGTTGCAAACTCCATTCCATACATATATATGGGGAGGTACTAGCTCCAACTCGGTTTGACAGTGAAAACTGCAGGAACTTCAAACCGGCACTAGGAAACATACTGAGAAAGCAGAGAAAAAGTGTCTCCTGCAACCCGTTCCCTTGGTGCTAGATGAACGAACGTCTCTCCACTTGCTCAGTTCTGAGAGATAAGTGTGTGTGAAAGCCGTCCTTCACCTAGCTTGTTGGGAACACAAAGTTTCTTTTCAGTTGCAAACTCCATTCCATACATATATATGGGGAGGTAGTAGCTCCATCTCGGTTTGACAGTGAAAACTGCAGGAACTTCAAACCGGCACTAGGAAACAGACTGAGAAAGCAGAGAAAAAGTGTCTCCTGCAACCCATTCCCTTGGTGCTAGATGAAAGAACGTCTCTCCACTTGCTCAGTTCTGAGAGATAAGTGTGTGTGAAAGCCGTCCTTCACCTAGCTTGTTGGGAACACAAAGTTTCTTTTCAGTTGCAAACTCCATTCCATACATATATATGGGGAGGTACTAGCTCCAACTCGGCTTGACAGTGAAAACTGCAGGAACTTCAAACCGGCACTAGGAAACAGACTTAGAAAGCAGAGAAAAAATGTCTCCTGCAACCCGTTCCCTTGGTGCTAGATGAACGAACGTCTCTCCACTTGCTCAGTTCTGAGAGATAATTGTGTGTGAAAGCCGTCCTTCACCTAGCTTGTTGGGAACACAAAGTTTCTTTTCAGTTGCAAACTTCATTCCATACATATATATGGGGAGGTAGTAGCTCCAACTCGGTTTGACAGTGAAAACTCCAGGAACTTCAAACCGGCACTAGGAAACAGACTGAGAAATCAGAGAAAAAGTGTCTCCTGCAACCCGTTCCCTTGGTGCTAGATGAACGAACGTCTCTCCACTTGCTCAGTTCTGAGAGATAAGTGTGTGTGAAAGCCGTCCTTCACCTAGCTTGTTGGGAACACAAAGTTTCTTTTCAGTTGCAAACTCCATTCCATACACATATATGGGGAGGTACAAGCTCCAACTCGGGTTGACAGTGAAAACTGCAGGAACTTCAAACCGGCACTAGGAAACAGACTGAGAAAGCAGAGAAAAAGTGTCTCCTGCAACCCGTTCCCTTGGTGCTAGATGAACGAACGTCTCTCCACTTGCTCAGTTCTGAGAGATAAGTGTGTGTGAAAGCCGTCCTTCACCTAACTTGTTGGGAACACAAAGTTTCTTTTCAGTTGCAAACTCCATTCCATACATATATATGGGTAGGTAGTAGCTCCAACTCGGTTTGACAGTGAAAACTGCAGGAACTTCAAACCGGCACTAGGAAACAGACTGAGAAAGCAGAGAAAAAGTGTCTCCTGCAAACCGTTCCCTTGGTGCTAGATCAACGAACGTCTCTCCACTGGCTCAGTTCTGAGAGATAAGTGTGTGTGAAAGCCGTCCTTCACCTAGCTTGTTGGGAACACAAAGTTTCTTTTCAGTTGCAAACTCCATTCCATACATATATATGGGGAGGTAGTAGCTCCAACTCTGTTTGACAGTGAAAACTGCAGGAACTTCAAACCGGCACTAGGAAACAGACTGAGAAAGCAGAGAAAAAGTGTCTCCTGCAACCCGTTCCCTTGGTGCTAGATGAACGAACGTCTCTCCACTTGCTCAGTTCTGAGAGATAAGTGTGTGTGAAAGCCGTCCTTCACCTAGCTTGTTGGGAACACAAAGTTTCTTTGCAGTTGCAAACTCCATTCCATACTTATATATGGGGAGGGTCTAGCTCCAACTCGGTTTGACAGTGAAAACTGCAGGAACTTCAAACCTGCACTAGGAAACAGACTGAGAAAGCAGAGAAATAGTGTCTCCTGCAACCCGTTCCCTTGGTGCTAGATGAACGAACGTCTCTCCACTTGCTCAGTTCTGAGAGATAAGTGTGTGTGAAAGCCGTCCTTCACCTAGCTTGTTGGGAACACAAAGTTTCTTTGCAGTTGCAAACTCCATTCCATACTTATATATGGGGAGGTACTAGCTCCAACTCGGTTCGACAGTGAAAACTGCAGGAACTTCAAACCGGCACTAGGAAACAGACTGAGAAAGCAGAGAAATAGTGTCTCCTGCAACCCGTTCCCTTGGTGCTAGATGAACGAACGTCTCTCCACTTGCTCAGTTCTGAGAGATAAGTGTGTGTGAAAGCCGTCCTTCACCTAGCTTGTTGGGAACACAAAGTTTCTTTTCAGTTGCAAACTCCATTCCATACATATATATGGGGAGGTACTAGCTCCAACTCGGTTTGACAGTGAAAACTGCAGGAACTTCAAACCGGTACTAGGAAACAGACTGAGAAATCAGAGAAAAAGTGTCTCCTGCAACCCCTTCCCTTGGTGCTAGATGAACGAACGTCTCTCCACTTGCTCAGTTCTGAGAGATAAGTGTGTGTGAAAGCCGTCCTTCACCTAGCTTGTTGGGAACACAAAGTTTCTTTTCAGTTGCAAACTCCATTCCATACATATATATGGGGAGGTACTAGCTCCAACTCGGTTTGACAGTGAAAACTGCAGGAACTTCAAACCGGTACTAGGAAACAGACTGAGAAATCAGAGAAAAAGTGTCTCCTGCAACCCGTTCCCTTGGTGCTAGATGAACGAACGTCTCTCCACTTGCTCAGTTCTGAGAGATAAGTGTGTGTGAAAGCCGTCCTTCACCTAGCTTGTTGGGAACACAAAGTTTCTTTTCAGTTGCAAACTCCATTCCATACATATATATGGGGAGGTACTAGCTCCAACTCGGTTTGACAGTGAAAACTGCAGGAACTTCAAACCGGCACTAGGAAACAGACTGAGAAAGCAGAGAAAAAGTGTCTCCTACAACCCGTTCCCTTGGTGCTAGATGAACGAACGTCTCTCCACTTGCTCAGTTCTGAGAGATAAGTGTGTGTGAAAGCCGTCCTTCACCTAGCTTGTTGGGAACACAAAGTTTCTTTTCAGTTGCAAACTCCATTCCATACATATATATGGGGAGGTAGTAGCTCCATCTCGGTTTGACAGTGAAAACTGCAGGAACTTCAAACCGGCACTAGGAAACAGACTGAGAAAGCAGAGAAAAAGTGTCTCCTGCAACCCATTCCCTTGGTGCTAGATGAACGAACGTCTCTCCACTTGCTCAGTTCTGAGAGATAAGTGTGTGTGAAAGCCATCCTTCACCTAGCTTGTTGGGAACACAAAGTTTCTTTTCATTTGCAAACTCCATTCCATACATATATATGGGGAGGTACTAGCTCGAACTCGGTTTGACAGTGAAAACTGCAGGAACTTCAAACTGGCACTAGGAAACAGACTGAGAAATCAGAGAAAAAGTGTCTCCTGCAACCCGTTCCCTTGGTGCTAGATGAACGAACGTCTCTCCACTTGCTCAGTTCTGAGAGATAAGTGTGTGTGAAAGCCGTCCTTCACCTAGCTTGTTGGGAACACAAAGTTTCTTTTCAGTTGCAAACTCCATTCCATACATATATATGGGGAGGTACTAGCTCTAACTCGGTTTGACAGTGAAAACTGCAGGAACTTCAAACCGGCACTAGGAAACAGACTGAGAAAGCAGAGAAAAAGTGTCTCCTGCAACCCGTTCCCTTGGTGCTAGATGAACGAACGTCTCTCCACTTGCTCAGTTCTGAGAGATAAGTGTGTGTGAAAGCCGTCCTTCACCTAGCTTGTTGGGAACACAAAGTTTCTTTTCAGTTGCAAACTCCATTCCATACACATATATGGGGAGGTACAAGCTCCAACTCGGTTTGACAGTGAAAACTGCAGGAACTTCAAACCGGCACTAGGAAACAGACTGAGAAAGCAGAGAAAAAGTGTCTCCTGCAACCCGTTCCCTTGGTGCTAGATGAACGAACGTCTCTCCACTTGCTCAGTTCTGAGAGATAAGTGTGTGTGAAAGCCGTCCTTCACCTAGCTTGTTGGGAACACAAAGTTTCTTTTCAGTTGCAAACTCCATTCCATACACATATATGGGGAGGTACAAGCTCCAACTCGGTTTGACAGTGAAAACTGCAGGAACTTCAAACCGGCACTAGGAAACAGACTGAGAAAGCAGAGAAAAAGTGTCTCCTGCAACCCGTTCCCTTGGTGCTAGATGAACGAACGTCTCTCCACTTGCTCAGTTCTGAGAGATAAGTGTGTGTGAAAGCCGTCCTTCACCTAACTTGTTGGGAACACAAAGTTTCTTTTCAGTTGCAAACTCCATTCCATACATATATATGGGTAGGTAGTAGCTCCAACTCTGTTTGACAGTGAAAACTGCAGGAACTTCAAACCGGCACTAGGAAACAGACTGAGAAAGCAGAGAAAAAGTGTCTCCTGCAACCCGTTCCCTTGGTGCTAGATGAACGAACGTCTCTCCACTTGCTCAGTTCTGAGAGATAAGTGTGTGTGAAAGCCGTCCTTCACCTAGCTTGTTGGGAACACAAAGTTTCTTTGCAGTTGCAAACTCCATTCCATACTTATATATGGGGAGGGTCTAGCTCCAACTCGGTTTGACAGTGAAAACTGCAGGAACTTCAAACCGGCACTAGGAAACAGACTGAGAAAGCAGAGAAATAGTGTCTCCTGCAACCCGTACCCTTGGTGCTAGATGAACGAACGTCTCTCCACTTGCTCAGTTCTGAGAGATAAGTGTGTGAAAGCCGTCCTTCACCTAGCTTGTTGGGAACACAAAGTTTCTTTGCAGTTGCAAACTCCATTCCATACTTATATATGGGGAGGTACTAGCTCCAACTCGGTTCGACAGTGAAAACTGCAGGAACTTCAAACCGGCACTAGGAAACAGACTGAGAAAACAGAGAAATAGTGTCTCCTGCAACCCGTTCCCTTGGTGCTAGATGAACGAACGTCTCTCCACTTGCTCAGTTCTGAGAGATAAGTGTGTGTGAAAGCCGTCCTTCACCTAGCTTGTTGGGAACACAAAGTTTCTTTTCAGTTGCAAACTCCATTCCATACATATATATGGGGAGGTACTAGCTCCAACTCGGTTTGACAGTGAAAACTGCAGGAACTTCAAACCGGTACTAGGAAACAGACTGAGAAATCAGAGAAAAAGTGTCTCCTGCAACCCGTTCCCTTGGTGCTAGATGAACGAACGTCTCTCCACTTGCTCAGTTCTGAGAGATATGTGTGTGTGAAAGCCGTCCTTCACCTAGCTTGTTGGGAACACAAAGTTTCTTTTCAGTTGCAAACTCCATTCCATACATATATATGGGGAGGTACTAGCTCCAACTCGGTTTGACAGTGAAAACTGCAGGAACTTCAAACCGGTACTAGGAAACAGACTGAGAAATCAGAGAAAAAGTGTCTCCTGCAACCCGTTCCCTTGGTGCTAGATGAACGAACGTCTCTCCACTTGCTCAGTTCTGAGAGATAAGTGTGTGTGAAAGCCGTCCTTCACCTAGCTTGTTGGGAACACAAAGTTTCTTTTCAGTTGCAAACACCATTCCATACATATATATGGGGAGGTACTAGCTCCAACTCGGTTTGACAGTGAAAACTGCAGGAACTTCAAACCGGCACTAGGAAACAGACTGAGAAAGCAGAGAAAAAGTGTCTCCTGCAACCCGTTCCCTTGGTGCTAGATGAACGAACGTCTCTCCACTTGCTCAGTTCTGAGAGATAAGTGTGTGTGAAAGCCGTCCTTCACCTAGCTTGTTGGGAACACAAAGTTTCTTTGCAGATGCAAACTCCATTCCATACATATATATGGGGAGGTACTAGCTCCAACTCGGTTTGACATTGAAAACTGCAGGAACTTCAAACCGGCACTAGGAAACAGACTGAGAAAGCAGAGAAAAAGTGTCTCCTGCAACCCGTTCCCTTGGTGCTAGATGAACGAACGTCTCTCCACATGCTCAGTTCTGAGAGATAAGTGTGTGTGAAAGCCGTCCTTCACCTAGCTTGTTGGGAACACAAAGTTTCTTTTCAGTTGCAAACTCCATTCCATACATATATATGGGGAGGTACAAGCTCCAACTCGGTTTGACAGTGAAAACTGCAGGAACTTCAAACCGGCACTAGGAAACAGACTGAGAAAGCAGAGAAAAAGTGTCTCCTGCAACCCGTTCCCTTGGTGCTAGATGAACGAACGTCTCTCCACTTGCTCAGTTCTGAGAGATAAGTGTGTGTGAAAGCCGTCCTTCACCTAGCTTGTTGGGAACACAAAGTTTCTTTTCAGTTGCAAACTCCATTCCATACATGTATATGGGGAGGTACAAGCTCCAACTCGGTTTGACAGTGAAAACTGCAGGAACATCAAACCGGCACTAGGAAACAGACTGAGAAAGCAGAGAAATAGTGTCTCCTGCAACCCGTTCCCTTGGTGCTAGATGAACGAACGTCTCTCCACTTGCTCAGTTCTGAGAGATAATTGTGTGTGAAAGCCGTCCTTCACCTAGCTTGTTGGGAACACAAAGTTTCTTTTCAGTTGCAAACTCCATTCCATACATATATATGGGGAGGTAGTAGCTCCAACTCGGTTTGACAGTGAAAACTGCAGGAACTTCAAACCGGCACTAGGAAACAGACTGAGAAAGCAGAGAAAAAGTGTCTCCTGTAAACCGTTCCCTTGGTGCTAGATGAATGAACGTCTCTCCACTTGCTCAGTTCTGAGAGATAAGTGTGTGTGAAAGCCGTCCTTCACCTAGCTTGTTGGGAACACAAAGTTTCTTTTCAGTTGCAAACTCCATTCCATACACATATATGGGGAGGTACAAGCTCCAACTCGGTTTGACAGTGAAAACTGCAGGAACTTCAAACCGGCACTAGGAAACAGACTGAGAAAGCAGAGAAAAAGTGTCTCCTGCAACCCGTTCCCTTGGTGCTAGATGAACGAACGTCTCTCCACTTGCTCAGTTCTGAGAGATAAGTGTGTGTGAAAGCCGTCCTTCACCTAACTTGTTGGGAACACAAAGTTTCTTTTCAGTTGCAAACTCCATTCCATACATATATATGGGGAGGTAGTAGCTCCAACTCGGTTTGACAGTGAAAACTGCAGGAACTTCAAACCGGCACTAGGAAACAGACTGAGAAAGCAGAGAAAAAGTGTCTCCTGCAACCCGTTCCCTTGGTGCTAGATGAACGAACGTCTCTCCACTTGCTCAGTTCTGAGAGATAAATGTGTGTGAAAGCCGTACTTCACATAGCTTGTTGGGAACACAAAGTTTCTTTTCAGTGGCAAACTCCATTCCATACATATATATGGGGAGGTAGTAGCTCCAACTCTGTTTGACAGTGAAAACTGCAGGAACTTCAAACCGGCACTAGGAAACAGACTGAGAAAGCAGAGAAAAAGTGTCTCCTGCAACCCGTTCCCTTGGTGCTACATGAACGAACGTCTCTCCACTTGCTCAGTTCTGAGAGATAAGTGTGTGTGAAAGCCGTCCTTCACCTAGCTTGTTGGGAACACAAAGTTTCTTTGCAGTTGCAAACTCCATTCCATACTTATATATGGGGAGGGTCTAGCTCCAACACTGTTTGACAGTGAAAACTGCAGGAACTTCAAACCGGCACTAGGAAACAGACTGAGAAAGCAGAGAAATAGTGTCTCCTGCAACCCGTTCCCTTGGTGCTAGATGAACGAACGTCTCTCCACTTGCTCAGTTCTGAGAGATAAGTGTGTGTGAAAGCCGTCCTTCACCTAGCTTGTTGGGAACACAAAGTTTCTTTTCAGTTGCAAACTCCATTCCATACATATATATGGGGAGGTAGTAGCTCCAACTCGGTTTGACAGTGAAAACTGCAGGAACTTCAAACCGGCACTAGGAAACAGACTGAGAAAGCAGAGAAAAAGTGTCTCCTGTAAACCGTTCCCTTGGTGCTAGATGAATGAACGTATCTCCACTTGCTCAGTTCTGAGAGATAAGTGTGTGTGAAAGCCGTCCTTCACCTAGCTTGTTGGGAACACAAAGTTTCTTTTCAGTTGCAAACTCCATTCCATACACATATATGGGGAGGTACAAGCTCCAACTCGGTTTGACAGTGAAAACTGCAGGAACTTCAAACCGGCACTAGGAAACAGACTGAGAAAGCAGAGAAAAAGTGTCTCCTGCAACCCGTTCCCTTGGTGCTAGATGAACGAACGTCTCTCCACTTGCTCAGTTCTGAGAGATAAGTGTGTGTGAAAGCCGTCCTTCACCTAACTTGTTGGGAACACAAAGTTTCTTTTCAGTTGCAAACTCCATTCCATACATATATATGGGGAGGTAGTAGCTCCAACTCGGTTTGACAGTGAAAACTGCAGGAACTTCAAACCGGCACTAGGAAACAGACTGAGAAAGCAGAGAAAAAGTGTCTCCTGCAACCCGTTCCCTTGGTGCTAGATGAACGAACGTCTCTCCACTTGCTCAGTTCTGAGAGATAAGTGTGTGTGAAAGCCGTCCTTCACCTAACTTGTTGGGAACACAAAGTTTCTTTTCAGTTGCAAACTCCATTCCATACATATATATGGGGAGGTAGTAGCTCCAACTCGGTTTGACAGTGAAAACTGCAGGAACTTCAAACCGGCACTAGGAAACAGACTGAGAAAGCAGAGAAAAAGTGTCTCCTGCAACCCGTTCCCTTGGTGCTAGATGAACGAACGTCTCTCCACTTGCTCAGTTCTGAGAGATAAATGTGTGTTAAAGCCGTACTTCACATAGCTTGTTGGGAACACAAAGTTTCTTTTCAGTGGCAAACTCCATTCCATACATATATATGGGGAGGTAGTAGCTCCAACTCTGTTTGACAGTGAAAACTGCAGGAACTTCAAACCGGCACTAGGAAACAGACTGAGAAAGCAGAGAAAAAGTGTCTCCTGCAACCCGTTCCCTTGGTGCTACATGAACGAACGTCTCTCCACTTGCTCAGTTCTGAGAGATAAGTGTGTGTGAAAGCCGTCCTTCACCTAGCTTGTTGGGAACACAAAGTTTCTTTGCAGTTGCAAACTCCATTCCATACTTATATATGGGGAGGGTCTAGCTCCAACACTGTTTGACAGTGAAAACTGCAGGAACTTCAAACCGGCACTAGGAAACAGACTGAGAAAGCAGAGAAATAGTGTCTCCTGCAACCCGTTCCCTTGGTGCTAGATGAACGAACGTCTCTCCACTTGCTCAGTTCTGAGAGATAAGTGTGTGTGAAAGCCGTCCTTCACCTAGCTTGTTGGGAACACAAAGTTTCTTTGCAGTTGCAAACTCCATTCCATACTTATATATGGGGAGGTACTAGCTCCAACACTGTTTGACAGTGAAAACTGCAGGAACTTCAAACCGGCACTAGGAAACAGACTGAGAAAGCAGAGAAATAGTGTCTCCTGCAACCCGTTCCCTTGGTGCTAGATGAACGAACGTCTCTCCACTTGCTCAGTTCTGAGAGATAAGTGTGTGTGAAAGCCGTCCTTCACCTAGCTTGTTGGGAACACAAAGTTTCTTTTCAGTTGCAAACTCCATTCCATACATATATATGGGGAGGTACTAGCTCCAACTCGGTTTGACAGTGAAAACTGCAGGAACTTCAAACCGGCACTAGGAAACAGACTGAGAAATCAGAGAAAAAGTGTCTCCTGCAACCCGTTCCCTTGGTGCTAGATGAACGAACGTCTCTCCACTGGCTCAGTTCTGAGAGATAAGTGTGTGTGAAAGCCGTCCTTCACCTAGCTTGTTGGGAACACAAAGTTTCTTTTCAGTTGCAAACTCCATTCCATACATATATATGGGGAGGTACTAACTCCAACTCGGTTTTACAGTGAAAACTGCAGGAACTTCAAACCGGCACTAGGAAACAGACTGAGAAAGCAGAGAAAAAGTGTCTCCTGCAACCCGTTCCCTTGGTGCTAGATGAACGAACGTCTCTCCACTTGCTCAGTTCTGAGAGATAAGTGTGTGTGAAAGCCGTCCTTCACCTAGCTTGTTGGGAACACAAAGTTTCTTTTCAGTTGCAAACTCCATTCCATACATATATATGGGGAGGTAGTAGCTCCAACTCGGTTTGACAGTGAAAACTGCAGGAACTTCAAACCGGCACTAGGAAACAGACTGAGAAAGCAGAGAAAAAGTGTCTCCTGCAACCCGTTCCCTTGGTGCTAGATGAACGAACGTCTCTCCACTTGCTCAGTTCTGAGAGATAATTGTGTGTGAAAGCCGTACTTCACATAGCTTGTTGGGAACACAAAGTTTCTTTTCAGTGGCAAACTCCATTCCATACATATATATGGGGAGGTAGTAGCTCCAACTCTGTTTGACAGTGAAAACTGCAGGAACTTCAAACCGGCACTAGGAAACAGACTGAGAAAGCAGAGAAAAAGTGTCTCCTGCAACCCGTTCCCTTGGTGCTACATGAACGAACGTCTCTCCACTTGCTCAGTTCTGAGAGATAAGTGTGTGTGAAAGCCGTCCTTCACCTAGCTTGTTGGGAACACAAAGTTTCTTTGCAGTTGCAAACTCCATTCCATACTTATATATGGGGAGGGTCTAGCTCCAACACTGTTTGACAGTGAAAACTGCAGGAACTTCAAACCGGCACTAGGAAACAGACTGAGAAAGCAGAGAAATAGTGTCTCCTGCAACCCGTTCCCTTGGTGCTAGATGAACGAACGTCTCTCCACTTGCTCAGTTCTGAGAGATAAGTGTGTGTGAAAGCCGTCCTTCACCTAGCTTGTTGGGAACACAAAGTTTCTTTGCAGTTGCAAACTCCATTCCATACTTATATATGGGGAGGTACTAGCTCCAACACTGTTTGACAGTGAAAACTGCAGGAACTTCAAACCGGCACTAGGAAACAGACTGAGAAAGCAGAGAAATAGTGTCTCCTGCAACCCGTTCCCTTGGTGCTAGATGAACGAACGTCTCTCCACTTGCTCAGTTCTGAGAGATAAGTGTGTGTGAAAGCCGTCCTTCACCTAGCTTGTTGGGAACACAAAGTTTCTTTTCAGTTGCAAACTCCATTCCATACATATATATGGGGAGGTACTAGCTCCAACTCGGTTTGACAGTGAAAACTGCAGGAACTTCAAACCGGCACTAGGAAACAGACTGAGAAATCAGAGAAAAAGTGTCTCCTGCAACCCGTTCCCTTGGTGCTAGATGAACGAACGTCTCTCCACTGGCTCAGTTCTGAGAGATAAGTGTGTGTGAAAGCCGTCCTTCACCTAGCTTGTTGGGAACACAAAGTTTCTTTTCAGTTGCAAACTCCATTCCATACATATATATGGGGAGGTACTAGCTCCAACTCGGTTTTACAGTGAAAACTGCAGGAACTTCAAACCGGCACTAGGAAACAGACTGAGAAAGCAGAGAAAAAGTGTCTCCTGCAACCCGTTCCCTTGGTGCTAGATGAACGAACGTCTCTCCACTTGCTCAGTTCTGAGAGATAAGTGTGTGTGAAAGCCGTCCTTCACCTAGCTTGTTGGGAACACAAAGTTTCTTTGCAGTTGCAAACTCCATTCCATACTTATATATGGGGAGGTACTAGCTCCAACACTGTTTGACAGTGAAAACTGCAGGAACTTCAAACCGGCACTAGGAAACAGACTGAGAAAGCAGAGAAATAGTGTCTCCTGCAACCCGTTCCCTTGGTGCTAGATGAACGAACGTCTCTCCACTTGCTCAGTTCTGAGAGATAAGTGTGTGTGAAAGCCGTCCTTCACCTAGCTTGTTGGGAACACAAAGTTTCTTTTCAGTTGCAAACTCCATTCCATACATATATATGGGGAGGTACTAGCTCCAACTCGGTTTGACAGTGAAAACTGCAGGAACTTCAAACCGGTACTAGGAAACAGACTGAGAAATCAGAGAAAAAGTGTCTCCTGCAACCCGTTCCCTTGGTGCTAGATGAACGAACGTCTCTCCACTTGCTCAGTTCTGAGAGATATGTGTGTGTGAAAGCCGTCCTTCACCTAGCTTGTTGGGAACACAAAGTTTCTTTTCAGTTGCAAACTCCATTCCATACATATATATGGGGAGGTACTAGCTCCAACTCGGTTTGACAGTGAAAACTGCAGGAACTTCAAACCGGCACTAGGAAACAGACTGAGAAAGCAGAGAAAAAGTGTCTCCTGCAACCCGTTCCCTTGGTGCTAGATGAACGAAAGTCTCTCCACTTGCTCAGTTCTGAGAGATAAGTGTGTGTGAAAGCCGTCCTTCACGTAGATTGTTGGGAACACAAAGTTTCTTTTCAGTTGCAAACTCCATTCCATACATATATATGGGGAGGTACTAGCTCCAACTCGGTTTGACAGTGAAAACTGCAGGAACTTCAAACCGGCACTAGGAAACATACTGAGAAAGCAGAGAAAAAGTGTCTCCTGCAACCCGTTCCCTTGGTGCTAGATGAACGAACGTCTCTCCACTTGCTCAGTTCTGAGAGATAAGTGTGTGTGAAAGCCGTCCTTCACCTAGCTTGTTGGGAACACAAAGTTTCTTTTCAGTTGCAAACTCCATTCCATACATATATATGGGGAGGTAGTAGCTCCATCTCGGTTTGACAGTGAAAACTGCAGGAACTTCAAACCGGCACTAGGAAACAGACTGAGAAAGCAGAGAAAAAGTGTCTCCTGCAACCCATTCCCTTGGTGCTAGATGAAAGAACGTCTCTCCACTTGCTCAGTTCTGAGAGATAAGTGTGTGTGAAAGCCGTCCTTCACCTAGCTTGTTGGGAACACAAAGTTTCTTTTCAGTTGCAAACTCCATTCCATACATATATATGGGGAGGTACTAGCTCCAACTCGGCTTGACAGTGAAAACTGCAGGAACTTCAAACCGGCACTAGGAAACAGACTTAGAAAGCAGAGAAAAATTGTCTCCTGCAACCCGTTCCCTTGGTGCTAGATGAACGAACGTCTCTCCACTTGCTCAGTTCTGAGAGATAATTGTGTGTGAAAGCCGTCCTTCACCTAGCTTGTTGGGAACACAAAGTTTCTTTTCAGTTGCAAACTTCATTCCATACATATATATGGGGAGGTAGTAGCTCCAACTCGGTTTGACAGTGAAAACTCCAGGAACTTCAAACCGGCACTAGGAAACAGACTGAGAAATCAGAGAAAAAGTGTCTCCTGCAACCCGTTCCCTTGGTGCTAGATGAACGAACGTCTCTCCACTTGCTCAGTTCTGAGAGATAAGTGTGTGTGAAAGCCGTCCTTCACCTAGCTTGTTGGGAACACAAAGTTTCTTTTCAATTGCAAACTCCATTCCATACACATATATGGGGAGGTACAAGCTCCAACTCGGGTTGACAGTGAAAACTGCAGGAACTTCAAACCGGCACTAGGAAACAGACTGAGAAAGCAGAGAAAAAGTGTCTCCTGCAACCCGTTCCCTTGGTGCTAGATGAACGAACGTCTCTCCACTTGCTCAGTTCTGAGAGATAAGTGTGTGTGAAAGCCGTCCTTCACCTAACTTGTTGGGAACACAAAGTTTCTTTTCAGTTGCAAACTCCATTCCATACATATATATGGGTAGGTAGTAGCTCCAACTCGGTTTGACAGTGAAAACTGCAGGAACTTCAAACCGGCACTAGGAAACAGACTGAGAAAGCAGAGAAAAAGTGTCTCCTGCAAACCGTTCCCTTGGTGCTAGATCAACGAACGTCTCTCCACTGGCTCAGTTCTGAGAGATAAGTGTGTGTGAAAGCCGTCCTTCACCTAGCTTGTTGGGAACACAAAGTTTCTTTTCAGTTGCAAACTCCATTCCATACATATATATGGGGAGGTAGTAGCTCCAACTCTGTTTGACAGTGAAAACTGCAGGAACTTCAAACCGGCACTAGGAAACAGACTGAGAAAGCAGAGAAAAAGTGTCTCCTGCAACCCGTTCCCTTGGTGCTAGATGAACGAACGTCTCTCCACTTGCTCAGTTCTGAGAGATAAGTGTGTGTGAAAGCCGTCCTTCACCTAGCTTGTTGGGAACACAAAGTTTCTTTGCAGTTGCAAACTCCATTCCATACTTATATATGGGGAGGGTCTAGCTCCAACTCGGTTTGACAGTGAAAACTGCAGGAACTTCAAACCTGCACTAGGAAACAGACTGAGAAAGCAGAGAAATAGTGTCTCCTGCAACCCGTTCCCTTGGTGCTAGATGAACGAACGTCTCTCCACTTGCTCAGTTCTGAGAGATAAGTGTGTGTGAAAGCCGTCCTTCACCTAGCTTGTTGGGAACACAAAGTTTCTTTGCAGTTGCAAACTCCATTCCATACTTATATATGGGGAGGTACTAGCTCCAACTCGGTTCGACAGTGAAAACTGCAGGAACTTCAAACCGGCACTAGGAAACAGACTGAGAAAGCAGAGAAATAGTGTCTCCTGCAACCCGTTCCCTTGGTGCTAGATGAACGAACGTCTCTCCACTTGCTCAGTTCTGAGAGATAAGTGTGTGTGAAAGCCGTCCTTCACCTAGCTTGTTGGGAACACAAAGTTTCTTTTCAGTTGCAAACTCCATTCCATACATATATATGGGGAGGTACTAGCTCCAACTCGGTTTGACAGTGAAAACTGCAGGAACTTCAAACCGGTACTAGGAAACAGACTGAGAAATCAGAGAAAAAGTGTCTCCTGCAACCCGTTCCCTTGGTGCTAGATGAACGAACGTCTCTCCACTTGCTCAGTTCTGAGAGATAAGTGTGTGTGAAAGCCGTCCTTCACCTAGCTTGTTGGGAACACAAAGTTTCTTTTCAGTTGCAAACTCCATTCCATACATATATATGGGGAGGTACTAGCTCCAACTCGGTTTGACAGTGAAAACTGCAGGAACTTCAAACCGGTACTAGGAAACAGACTGAGAAATCAGAGAAAAAGTGTCTCCTGCAACCCGTTCCCTTGGTGCTAGATGAACGAACGTCTCTCCACTTGCTCAGTTCTGAGAGATAAGTGTGTGTGAAAGCCGTCCTTCACCTAGCTTGTTGGGAACACAAAGTTTCTTTTCAGTTGCAAACTCCATTCCATACATATATATGGGGAGGTACTAGCTCCAACTCGGTTTGACAGTGAAAACTGCAGGAACTTCAAACCGGCACTAGGAAACAGACTGAGAAAGCAGAGAAAAAGTGTCTCCTGCAACCCGTTCCCTTGGTGCTAGATGAACGAACGTCTCTCCACTTGCTCAGTTCTGAGAGATAAGTGTGTGTGAAAGCCGTCCTTCACCTAGCTTGTTGGGAACACAAAGTTTCTTTTCAGTTGCAAACTCCATTCCATACATATATATGGGGAGGTAGTAGCTCCATCTCGGTTTGACAGTGAAAACTGCAGGAACTTCAAACCGGCACTAGGAAACAGACTGAGAAAGCAGAGAAAAAGTGTCTCCTGCAACCCATTCCCTTGGTGCTAGATGAACGAACGTCTCTCCACTTGCTCAGTTCTGAGAGATAAGTGTGTGTGAAAGCCATCCTTCACCTAGCTTGTTGGGAACACAAAGTTTCTTTTCATTTGCAAACTCCATTCCATACATATATATGGGGAGGTACTAGCTCGAACTCGGTTTGACAGTGAAAACTGCAGGAACTTCAAACTGGCACTAGGAAACAGACTGAGAAATCAGAGAAAAAGTGTCTCCTGCAACCCGTTCCCTTGGTGCTAGATGAACGAACGTCTCTCCACTTGCTCAGTTCTGAGAGATAAGTGTGTGTGAAAGCCGTCCTTCACCTAGCTTGTTGGGAACACAAAGTTTCTTTTCAGTTGCAAACTCCATTCCATACATATATATGGGGAGGTACTAGCTCTAACTCGGTTTGACAGTGAAAACTGCAGGAACTTCAAACCGGCACTAGGAAACAGACTGAGAAAGCAGAGAAAAAGTGTCTCCTGCAACCCGTTCCCTTGGTGCTAGATGAACGAACGTCTCTCCACTTGCTCAGTTCTGAGAGATAAGTGTGTGTGAAAGCCGTCCTTCACCTAGCTTGTTGGGAACACAAAGTTTCTTTTCAGTTGCAAACTCCATTCCATACACATATATGGGGAGGTACAAGCTCCAACTCGGTTTGACAGTGAAAACTGCAGGAACTTCAAACCGGCACTAGGAAACAGACTGAGAAAGCAGAGAAAAAGTGTCTCCTGCAACCCGTTCCCTTGGTGCTAGATGAACGAACGTCTCTCCACTTGCTCAGTTCTGAGAGATAAGTGTGTGTGAAAGCCGTCCTTCACCTAGCTTGTTGGGAACACAAAGTTTCTTTTCAGTTGCAAACTCCATTCCATACACATATATGGGGAGGTACAAGCTCCAACTCGGTTTGACAGTGAAAACTGCAGGAACTTCAAACCGGCACTAGGAAACAGACTGAGAAAGCAGAGAAAAAGTGTCTCCTGCAACCCGTTCCCTTGGTGCTAGATGAACGAACGTCTCTCCACTTGCTCAGTTCTGAGAGATAAGTGTGTGTGAAAGCCGTCCTTCACCTAACTTGTTGGGAACACAAAGTTTCTTTTCAGTTGCAAACTCCATTCCATACATATATATGGGTAGGTAGTAGCTCCAACTCTGTTTGACAGTGAAAACTGCAGGAACTTCAAACCGGCACTAGGAAACAGACTGAGAAAGCAGAGAAAAAGTGTCTCCTGCAACCCGTTCCCTTGGTGCTAGATGAACGAACGTCTCTCCACTTGCTCAGTTCTGAGAGATAAGTGTGTGTGAAAGCCGTCCTTCACCTAGCTTGTTGGGAACACAAAGTTTCTTTGCAGTTGCAAACTCCATTCCATACTTATATATGGGGAGGTTCTAGCTCCAACTCGGTTTGACAGTGAAAACTGCAGGAACTTCAAACCGGCACTAGGAAACAGACTGAGAAAGCAGAGAAATAGTGTCTCCTGCAACCCGTACCCTTGGTGCTAGATGAACGAACGTCTCTCCACTTGCTCAGTTCTGAGAGATAAGTGTGTGTGAAAGCCGTCCTTCACCTAGCTTGTTGGGAACACAAAGTTTCTTTGCAGTTGCAAACTCCATTCCATACTTATATATGGGGAGGTACTAGCTCCAACTCGGTTCGACAGTGAAAACTGCAGGAACTTCAAACCGGCACTAGGAAACAGACTGAGAAAACAGAGAAATAGTGTCTCCTGCAACCCGTTCCCTTGGTGCTAGATGAACGAACGTCTCTCCACTTGCTCAGTTCTGAGAGATAAGTGTGTGTGAAAGCCGTCCTTCACCTAGCTTGTTGGGAACACAAAGTTTCTTTTCAGTTGCAAACTCCATTCCATACATATATATGGGGAGGTACTAGCTCCAACTCGGTTTGACAGTGAAAACTGCAGGAACTTCAAACCGGTACTAGGAAACAGACTGAGAAATCAGAGAAAAAGTGTCTCCTGCAACCCGTTCCCTTGGTGCTAGATGAACGAACGTCTCTCCACTTGCTCAGTTCTGAGAGATAAGTGTGTGTGAAAGCCGTCCTTCACCTAGCTTGTTGGGAACACAAAGTTTCTTTTCAGTTGCAAACTCCATTCCATACATATATATGGGGAGGTACTAGCTCCAACTCGGTTTGACAGTGAAAACTGCAGGAACTTCAAACCGGTACTAGGAAACAGACTGAGAAATCAGAGAAAAAGTGTCTCCTGCAACCCGTTCCCTTGGTGCTAGATGAACGAACGTCTCTCCACTTGCTCAGTTCTGAGAGATAAGTGTGTGTGAAAGCCGTCCTTCACCTAGCTTGTTGGGAACACAAAGTTTCTTTTCAGTTGCAAACACCATTCCATACATATATATGGGGAGGTACTAGCTCCAACTCGGTTTGACAGTGAAAACTGCAGGAACTTCAAACCGGCACTAGGAAACAGACTGAGAAAGCAGAGAAAAAGTGTCTCCTGCAACCCGTTCCCTTGGTGCTAGATGAACGAACGTCTCTCCACTTGCTCAGTTCTGAGAGATAAGTGTGTGTGAAAGCCGTCCTTCACCTAGCTTGTTGGGAACACAAAGTTTCTTTTCAGTTGCAAACTCCATTCCATACATATATATGGGGAGGTAGTAGCTCCATCTCGGTTTGACAGTGAAAACTGCAGGAACTTCAAACCGGCACTAGGAAACAGACTGAGAAAGCAGAGAAAAAGTGTCTCCTGCAACCCATTCCCTTGGTGCTAGATGAACGAACGTCTCTCCACTTGCTCAGTTCTGAGAGATAAGTGTGTGTGAAAGCCATCCTTCACCTAGCTTGTTGGGAACACAAAGTTTCTTTTCATTTGCAAACTCCATTCCATACATATATATGGGGAGGTACTAGCTCGAACTCGGTTTGACAGTGAAAACTGCAGGAACTTCAAACTGGCACTAGGAAACAGACTGAGAAAGCAGAGAAAAAGTGTCTCCTGCAACCCGTTCCCTTGGTGCTAGATGAACGAACGTCTCTCCACTTGCTCAGTTCTGAGAGATATTTGCGTGTGAAAGCCGTCCTTCACCTAGCTTGTTGGGAACACAAAGTTTCTTTTCATTTGCAAACTCCATTCCATACATATATATGGGGAGGTAGTAGCTCCAACTCGGTTTGACAGTGAAAACTGCAGGAACTTCAAACAGGCACTAGGAAACAGACTGAGAAAGCAGAGAAAAAGTGTCTCCTGCAACCCGTTCCCTTGGTGCTAGATGAACGAACGTCTCTCCACTTGCTCAGTTCTGAGAGATAAGTGTGTGTGAAAGCCGTCCTTCACCTAGCTTGTTGGGAACACAAAGTTTCTTTTCAGTTGCAAACTCCATTCCAAACATATATATGGGGAGGTACTAGCTCCAACTCGGCTTGACAGTGAAAACTGCAGAAACTTCAAACCGGCACTAGGAAACAGACTGAGAAAGCAGAGAAAAAGTGTCTCCTGCAACCCGTTCCCTTGGTGCTAGATGAACGAACGTCTCTCCACTTGCTCAGTTCTGAGAGATAATTGTGTGTGAAAGCCGTCCTTCACCTAGCTTGTTGGGAACACAAAGTTTCTTTTCAGTTGCAAACTTCATTCCATACATATATATGGGGAGGTAGTAGCTCCAACTCGGTTTGACAGTGAAAACTCCAGGAACTTCAAACCGGCACTAGGAAACAGACTGAGAAAGCAGAGAAAAAGTGTCTCCTGCAACCCGTTCCCTTGGTGCTAGATGAACGAACGTCTCTCCACTTGCTCAGTTCTGAGAGATAAGTGTGTGTGAAAGCCGTCCTTCACCTAGCTTGTTGGGAACACAAAGTTTCTTTTCAGTTGCAAACTCCATTCCATACACATATATGGGGAGGTACAAGCTCCAACTCGGTTTGACAGTGAAAACTGCAGGAACTTCAAACCGGCACTAGGAAACAGACTGAGAAAGCAGAGAAAAAGTGTCTCCTGCAAACCGTTCCCTTGGTGCTAGATGAACGAACGTCTCTCCACTTGCTCAGTTCTGAGAGATAAGAGTGGGTGAAAGCCGTCCTTCACCTAACTTGTTGGGAACACAAAGTTTCTTTTCAGTGGCAAACTCCATTCCATACATATATATGGGGAGGTAGTAGCTCCAACTCGGTTTGACAGTGAAAACTGCAGGAACTTCAAACCGGCACTAGGAAACAGACTGAGAAAGCAGAGAAATAGTGTCTCCTGCAACCCGTTCCCTTGGTGCTAGATGAACGAACGTCTCTCCACTTGCTCAGTTCTGAGAGATAAGTGTGTGTGAAAGCCGTTCTTCACCTAGCTTGTTGGGAACACAAAGTTTCTTTGCAGTTGCAAACTCCATTCCATACATATATATGGGGAGGTACTAGCTCCAACACTGTTTGACAGTGAAAACTGCAGGAACTTCAAACCGGCACTAGGAAACAGACTGAGAAAGCAGAGAAATAGTGTCTCCTGCAACCCGTTCCCTTGGTGCTAGATGAACGAACGTCTCTCCACTTGCTCAGTTCTGAGAGATAAGTGTGTGTAAAAGCCATCCTTCACCTAGCTTGTTGGGAACACAAAGTTTCTTTTCAGTTGCAAACTCCATTCCATACATATATATGGGGAGGTACTAGCTCCAACTCGGTTTGACAGTGAAAACTGAAGGAACTTCAAACCGGCACTAGGAAACAGACTGAGAAAGCAGAGAAAAAGTGTCTCCTGCAACCCGTTCCCTTGGTGCTAGATGAACGAACGTCTCTCCACTTGCTCAGTTCTGAGAGATAATTGCGTGTGAAAGCCGTCCTTCACCTAGCTTGTTGGGAACACAAAGTTTCTTTTCAGTTGCAAACTCCATTCCATACATATATATGGGGAGGTACTAGCTCCAACTCGGTTTGACAGTGAAAACTGAAGGAACTTCAAACCGGCACTAGGAAACAGACTGAGAAAGCAGAGAAAAAGTATCTCCTGCAACCCGTTCCCTTGGTGCTAGATGAACGAACGTCTCTCCACTTGCTCAGTTCTGAGAGATAATTGCGTGTGAAAGCCGTCCTTCACCTAGCTTGTTGGGAACACAAAGTTTCTTTTCATTTGCAAACTCCATTCCATACATATATATGGGGAGGTACTAGCTCGAACTCGGTTTGACAGTGAAAACTGAAGGAACTTCAAACCGGCACTAGGAAACAGACTGAGAAAGCAGAGAAAAAGTGTCTCCTGCAACCCGTTCCCTTGGTGCTAGATGAACGAACGTCTCTCCACTTGCTCAGTTCTGAGAGATAATTGCGTGTGAAAGCCGTCCTTCACCTAGCTTGTTGGGAACACAAAGTTTCTTTTCAGTTGCAAACTCCATTCCATACATATATATGGGGAGGTAGTAGCTCCAACTCGGCTTGACAGTGAAAACTGCAGGAACTTCAAACCGGCACTAGGAAACAGACTGAGAAAGCAGAGAAAAAGTGTCTCCTGCAACCCGTTCCCTTGGTGCTAGATGAACGAACGTCTCTCCACTTGCTCAGTTCTGAGAGATAATTGTGTGTGAAAGCCGTCCTTCACCTAGCTTGTTGGGAACACAAAGTTTCTTTTCAGTTGCAAACTTCATTCCATACATATATATGGGGAGGTAGTAGCTCCAACTCGGTTTGACAGTGAAAACTGCAGGAACTTCAAACCGGCACTAGGAAACAGACTGAGAAAGCAGAGAAAAAGTGTCTCCTGCAACCCGTTCCCTTGGTGCTAGATGAACGAACGTCTCTCCACTTGCTCAGTTCTGAGAGATAAGTGTGTGTGAAAGCCGTCCTTCACCTAGCTTGTTGGGAACACAAAGTTTCTTTTCAGTTGCAAACTCCATTCCATACACATATATGGGGAGGTACAAGCTCCAACTCGGTTTGACAGTGAAAACTGCAGGAACTTCAAACCGACACTAGGAAACAGACTGAGAAAGCAGAGAAAAAGTGTCTCCTGCAACCCGTTCCCTTGGTGCTAGATGAACGAACGTCTCTCCACTTGCTCAGTTCTGAGAGATAAGAGTGGGTGAAAGCCGTCCTTCACCTAACTTGTTGGGAACACAAAGTTTCTTTTCAGTTGCAAACTCCATTCCATACATATATATGGGTAGGTACTAGCTCCAACTCGGTTTGACAGTGAAAACTGCAGGAACTTCAAACCGGTACTAGGAAACAGACTGAGAAATCAGAGAAAAAGTGTCTCCTGCAACCCGTTCCCTTGGTGCTAGATGAACGAACGTCTCTCCACTTGCTCAGTTCTGAGAGATAAGTGTGTGTGAAAGCCGTCCTTCACCTAGCTTGTTGGGAACACAAAGTTTCTTTTCAGTGGCAAACTCCATTCCATACATATATATGGGGAGGTACTAGCTCCAACTCGGTTTGACAGTGAAAACTGCAGGAACTTCAAACCGGCACTAGGAAACAGACTGAGAAAGCAGAGAAAAAGTGTCTCCTGCAACCCGTTTCCTTGGTGCTACATGAACGAACGTCTCTCCACTTGCTCAGTTCTGAGAGATAAGTGTGTGTGAAAGCCGTCCTTCACCTATCTTGTTGGGAACACAAAGTTTCTTTGCAGTTGCAAACTCCATTCCATACTTATATATGGGGAGGTACTAGCTCCAACACTGTTTGACAGTGAAAACTGCAGGAACTTCAAACCGGCACTAGGAAACAGACTGAGAAAGCAGAGAAAAAGTGTCTCCTGCAACCCGTTCCCTTGGTGCTAGATGAACGAACGTCTCTCCACTTGCTCAGTTCTGAGAGATAAGTGTGTGTGAAAGCCGTCCTTCACCTAGCTTGTTGGGAACAAAAGTTTCTTTTCAGTTGCAAACTCCATTCCATACATATATATGGGGAGGTACTAGCTCGAACTCGGTTTGACAGTGAAAACTGCAGGAACTTCAAACTGGCACTAGGAAACAGACTGAGAAAGCAGAGAAATAGTGTCTCCTGCAACCCGTTCCCTTGGTGCTAGATGAACGAACGTCTCTCCACTTGCTCAGTTCTGAGAGATAAGTGTGTGTAAAAGCCATCCTTCACCTAGCTTGTTGGGAACACAAAGTTTCTTTTCAGTTGCAAACTCCATTCCATACATATATATGGGGAGGTACTAGCTCCAACTCGGCTTGACAGTGAAAACTGCAGGAACTTCAAACCGGCACTAGGAAACAGACTGAGAAAGCAGAGAAAAAGTGTCTCCTGCAACCCGTTCCCTTGGTGCTAGATGAACGAACGTCTCTCCACTTGCTCAGTTCTGAGAGATAATTGTGTGTGAAAGCCGTCCTTCACCTAGCTTCTTGGGAACACAAAGTTTCTTTTCAGTTGCAAACTCCATTCCATACATATATATGGGGAGGTAGTAGCTCCAACTCGGTTTGACAGTGAAAACTCCAGGAACTTCAAACCGGCACTAGGAAACAGACTGAGAAAGCAGAGAAAAAGTGTCTCCTGCAACCCGTTCCCTTGGTGCTAGATGAACGAACGTCTCTCCACTTGCTCAGTTCTGAGAGATAAGTGTGTGTGAAAGCCGTCCTTCACCTAGCTTGTTGGGAACACAAAGTTTCTTTTCAGTTGCAAACTCCATTCCATACACATATATGGGGAGGTACAAGCTCCAACTCGGTTTGACAGTGAAAACTGCAGGAACTTCAAACCGGCACTAGGAAAAAGACTGAGAAAGCAGAGAAAAAGTGTCTCCTGCAACCCGTTCCCTTGGTGCTAGATGAACGAACGTCTCTCCACTTGCTCAGTTCTGAGAGATAAGAGTGGGTGAAAGCCGTCCTTCACCTAACTTGTTGGGAACACAAAGTTTCTTTTCAGTTGCAAACTCCATTCCATACATATATATGGGTAGGTAGTAGCTCCAACTCGGTTTGACAGTGAAAACTGCAGGAACTTCAAACCGGCACTAGGAAACAGACTGAGAAAGCAGAGAAAAAGTGTCTCCTGCAACCCGTTCCCTTGGTGCTAGATGAACGAACGTCTCTCCACTTGCTCAGTTCTGAGAGATAATTGCGTGTGAAAGCCGTCCTTCACCTAGCTTGTTGGGAACAGAAAGTTTCTTTTCATTTGCAAACTCCATTCCATACATATATATGGGGAGGTACTAGCTCGAACTCGGTTTGACAGTGAAAACTGAAGGAACTTCAAACCGGCACTAGGAAACAGACTGAGAAAGCAGAGAAAAAGTGTCTCCTGCAACCCGTTCCCTTGGTGCTAGATGAACGAACGTCTCTCCACTTGCTCAGTTCTGGGAGATAATTGCGTGTGAAAGCCGTCCTTCACCTAGCTTGTTGGGAACACAAAGTTTCTTTTCAGTTGCAAACTCCATTCCATACATATATATGGGGAGGTAGTAGCTCCAACTCGGCTTGACAGTGAAAACTGCAGGAACTTCAAACCGGCACTAGGAAACAGACTGAGAAAGCAGAGAAAAAGTGTCTCCTGCAACCCGTTCCCTTGGTGCTAGATGAACGAACGTCTCTCCACTTGCTCAGTTCTGAGAGATAATTGTGTGTGAAAGCCGTCCTTCACCTAGCTTGTTGGGAACACAAAGTTTCTTTTCAGTTGCAAACTTCATTCCATACATATATATGGGGAGGTAGTAGCTCCAACTCGGTTTGACAGTGAAAACTGCAGGAACTTCAAACCGGCACTAGGAAACAGACTGAGAAAGCAGAGAAAAAGTGTCTCCTGCAACCCGTTCCCTTGGTGCTAGATGAACGAACGTCTCTCCACTTGCTCAGTTCTGAGAGATAAGTGTGTGTGAAAGCCGTCCTTCACCTAGCTTGTTGGGAACACAAAGTTTCTTTTCAGTTGCAAACTCCATTCCATACACATATATGGGGAGGTACAAGCTCCAACTCGGTTTGACAGTGAAAACTGCAGGAACTTCAAACCGACACTAGGAAACAGACTGAGAAAGCAGAGAAAAAGTGTCTCCTGCAACCCGTTCCCTTGGTGCTAGATGAACGAACGTCTCTCCACTTGCTCAGTTCTGAGAGATAAGAGTGGGTGAAAGCCGTCCTTCACCTAACTTGTTGGGAACACAAAGTTTCTTTTCAGTTGCAAACTCCATTCCATACATATATATGGGTAGGTACTAGCTCCAACTCGGTTTGACAGTGAAAACTGCAGGAACTTCAAACCGGTACTAGGAAACAGACTGAGAAATCAGAGAAAAAGTGTCTCCTGCAACCCGTTCCCTTGGTGCTAGATGAACGAACGTCTCTCCACTTGCTCAGTTCTGAGAGATAAGTGTGTGTGAAAGCCGTCCTTCACCTAGCTTGTTGGGAACACAAAGTTTCTTTTCAGTGGCAAACTCCATTCCATACATATATATGGGGAGGTACTAGCTCCAACTCGGTTTGACAGTGAAAACTGCAGGAACTTCAAACCGGCACTAGGAAACAGACTGAGAAAGCAGAGAAAAAGTGTCTCCTGCAACCCGTTTCCTTGGTGCTACATGAACGAACGTCTCTCCACTTGCTCAGTTCTGAGAGATAAGTGTGTGTGAAAGCCGTCCTTCACCTATCTTGTTGGGAACACAAAGTTTCTTTGCAGTTGCAAACTCCATTCCATACTTATATATGGGGAGGTACTAGCTCCAACACTGTTTGACAGTGAAAACTGCAGGAACTTCAAACCGGCACTAGGAAACAGACTGAGAAAGCAGAGAAAAAGTGTCTCCTGCAACCCGTTCCCTTGGTGCTAGATGAACGAACGTCTCTCCACTTGCTCAGTTCTGAGAGATAAGTGTGTGTGAAAGCCGTCCTTCACCTAGCTTGTTGGGAACAAAAGTTTCTTTTCAGTTGCAAACTCCATTCCATACATATATATGGGGAGGTACTAGCTCGAACTCGGTTTGACAGTGAAAACTGCAGGAACTTCAAACTGGCACTAGGAAACAGACTGAGAAAGCAGAGAAATAGTGTCTCCTGCAACCCGTTCCCTTGGTGCTAGATGAACGAACGTCTCTCCACTTGCTCAGTTCTGAGAGATAAGTGTGTGTAAAAGCCATCCTTCACCTAGCTTGTTGGGAACACAAAGTTTCTTTTCAGTTGCAAACTCCATTCCATACATATATATGGGGAGGTACTAGCTCCAACTCGGCTTGACAGTGAAAACTGCAGGAACTTCAAACCGGCACTAGGAAACAGACTGAGAAAGCAGAGAAAAAGTGTCTCCTGCAACCCGTTCCCTTGGTGCTAGATGAACGAACGTCTCTCCACTTGCTCAGTTCTGAGAGATAATTGTGTGTGAAAGCCGTCCTTCACCTAGCTTCTTGGGAACACAAAGTTTCTTTTCAGTTGCAAACTCCATTCCATACATATATATGGGGAGGTAGTAGCTCCAACTCGGTTTGACAGTGAAAACTCCAGGAACTTCAAACCGGCACTAGGAAACAGACTGAGAAAGCAGAGAAAAAGTGTCTCCTGCAACCCGTTCCCTTGGTGCTAGATGAACGAACGTCTCTCCACTTGCTCAGTTCTGAGAGATAAGTGTGTGTGAAAGCCGTCCTTCACCTAGCTTGTTGGGAACACAAAGTTTCTTTTCAGTTGCAAACTCCATTCCATACACATATATGGGGAGGTACAAGCTCCAACTCGGTTTGACAGTGAAAACTGCAGGAACTTCAAACCGGCACTAGGAAACAGACTGAGAAAGCAGAGAAAAAGTGTCTCCTGCAACCCGTTCCCTTGGTGCTAGATGAACGAACGTCTCTCCACTTGCTCAGTTCTGAGAGATAAGAGTGGGTGAAAGCCGTCCTTCACCTAACTTGTTGGGAACACAAAGTTTCTTTTCAGTTGCAAACTCCATTCCATACATATATATGGGTAGGTAGTAGCTCCAACTCGGTTTGACAGTGAAAACTGCAGGAACTTCAAACCGGCACTAGGAAACAGACTGAGAAAGCAGAGAAAAAGTGTCTCCTGCAACCCGTTCCCTTGGTGCTAGATGAACGAACGTCTCTCCACTTGCTCAGTTCTGAGAGATAAGTGTGTGTGAAAGCCGTCCTTCACCTAGCTTGTTGGGAACACAAAGTTTCTTTTCAGTTGCAAACTCCATTCCATACATATATATGGGGAGGTACTAGCTCCAACTCGGCTTGACAGTGAAAACTGCAGGAACTTCAAACCGGCACTAGGAAACAGACTGAGAAAGCAGAGAAAAAGTGTCTCCTGCAACCCGTTCCCTTGGTGCTAGATGAACGAACGTCTCTCCACTTGCTCAGTTCTGAGAGATAATTGTGTGTGAAAGCCGTCCTTCACCTAGCTTGTTGGGAACACAAAGTTTCTTTTCAGTTGCAAACTTCATTCCATACATATATATGGGGAGGTAGTAGCTCCAACTCGGTTTGACAGTGAAAACTCCAGGAACTTCAAACCGGCACTAGGAAACAGACTGAGAAAGCAGAGAAAAAGTGTCTCCTGCAACCCGTTCCCTTGGTGCTAGATGAACGAACGTCTCTCCACTTGCTCAGTTCTGAGAGATAAGTGTGTGTGAAAGCCGTCCTTCACCTAGCTTGTTGGGAACACAAAGTTTCTTTTCAGTTGCAAACTCCATTCCATACATATATATGGGTAGGTAGTAGCTCCAACTCGGTTTGACAGTGAAAACTGCAGGAACTTCAAACCGGCACTAGGAAACAGACTGAGAAAGCAGAGAAAAAGTGTCTCCTGCAACCCGTTCCCTTGGTGCTAGATGAACGAACGTCTCTCCACTTGCTCAGTTCTGAGAGATAAGTGTGTGTGAAAGCCGTCCTTCACCTAGCTTGTTGGGAACACAAAGTTTCTTTTCAGTTGCAAACTCCATTCCATACATATATATGGGGAGGTACTAGCTCCAACTCGGTTTGACAGTGAAAACTGAAGGAACTTCAAACTGGCACTAGGAAACAGACTGAGAAAGCAGAGAAAAAGTGTCTCCTGCAACCCGTTCCCTTGGTGCTAGATGAACGAACGTCTCTCCACTTGCTCAGTTCTGAGAGATAATTGCGTGTGAAAGCCGTCCTTCACCTAGCTTGTTGGGAACACAAAGTTTCTTTTCAGTTGCAAACTCCATTCCATACATATATATGGGGAGGTACTAGCTCCAACTCGGTTTGACAGTGAAAACTGAAGGAACTTCAAACTGGCACTAGGAAACAGACTGAGAAAGCAGAGAAAAAGTGTCTCCTGCAACCCGTTCCCTTGGTGCTAGATGAACGAACGTCTCTCCACTTGCTCAGTTCTGAGAGATAATTGCGTGTGAAAGCCGTCCTTCACCTAGCTTGTTGGGAACACAAAGTTTCTTTTCATTTGCAGACTCCATTCCATACATATATATGGGGAGGTACTAGCTCGAACTCGGTTTGACAGTGAAAACTGAAGGAACTTCAAACTGGCACTAGGAAACAGACTGAGAAAGCAGAGAAAAAGTGTCTCCTGCAACCCGTTCCCTTGGTGCTAGATGAACGAACGTCTCTCCACTTGCTCAGTTCTGAGAGATAATTGCGTGTGAAAGCCGTCCTTCACCTAGCTTGTTGGGAACACAAAGTTTCTTTTCAGTTGCAAACTCCATTCCATACATATATATGGGGAGGTACTAGCTCCAACTCGGCTTGACAGTGAAAACTGCAGGAACTTCAAACCGGCACTAGGAAACAGACTGAGAAAGCAGAGAAAAAGTGTCTCCTGCAACCCGTTCCCTTGGTGCTAGATGAACGAACGTCTCTCCACTTGCTCAGTTCTGAGAGATAATTGTGTGTGAAAGCCGTCCTTCACCTAGCTTGTTGGGAACACAAAGTTTCTTTTCAGTTGCAAACTTCATTCCATACATATATATGGGGAGGTAGTAGCTCCAACTCGGTTTGACAGTGAAAACTCCAGGAACTTCAAACCGGCACTAGGAAACAGACTGAGAAAGCAGAGAAAAAGTGTCTCCTGCAACCCGTTCCCTTGGTGCTAGATGAACGAACGTCTCTCCACTTGCTCAGTTCTGAGAGATAAGTGTGTGTGAAAGCCGTCCTTCACCTAGCTTGTTGGGAACACAAAGTTTCTTTTCAGTTGCAAACTCCATTCCATACACATATATGGGGAGGTACAAGCTCCAACTCGGTTTGACAGTGAAAACTGCAGGAACTTCAAACCGGCACTAGGAAACAGACTGAGAAAGCAGAGAAAAAGTGTCTCCTGCAACCCGTTCCCTTGGTGCTAGATGAACGAACGTCTCTCCACTTGCTCAGTTCTGAGAGATAAGAGTGGGTGAAAGCCGTCCTTCACCTAACTTGTTGGGAACACAAAGTTTCTTTTCAGTTGCAAACTCCATTCCATACATATATATGGGTAGGTAGTAGCTCCAACTCGGTTTGACAGTGAAAACTGCAGGAACTTCAAACCGGCACTAGGAAACAGACTGAGAAAGCAGAGAAAAAGTGTCTCCTGCAAACCGTTCCCTTGGTGCTAGATGAACGAACGTCTATCCACTTGCTCAGTTCTGAGAGATAAGTGTGTGTGAAAGCCGTCCTTCACCTAGCTTGTTGGGAACACAAAGTTTCTTTTCAGTGGCAAACTCCATTCCATACATATATATGGGGAGGTAGTAGCTCCAACTCGGTTTGACAGTGAAAACTGCAGGAACTTCAAACCGGCACTAGGAAACAGACTGAGAAAGCAGAGAAAAAGTGTCTCCTTCAACCCGTTTCCTTGGTGCTACATGAACGAACGTCTCTCCACTTGCTCAGTTCTGAGAGATAAGTGTGTGTGAAAGCCGTCCTTCACTTATCTTGTTGGGAACACAAAGTTTCTTTGCAGTTGCAAACTCCATTCCATACTTATATATGGGGAGGTACTAGCTCCAACACTGTTTGACAGTGAAAACTGCAGGAACTTCAAACCGGCACTAGGAAACAGACTGAGAAAGCAGAGAAAAAGTGTCTCCTGCAACCCGTTCCCTTGGTGCTAGATGAACGAACGTCTCTCCACTTGCTCAGTTCTGAGAGATAAGTGTGTGTGAAAGCCGTCCTTCACCTAGCTTGTTGGGAACACAAAGTTTCTTTTCAGTTGCAAACTCCATTCCATACATATATATGGGTAGGTAGTAGCTCCAACTCGGTTTGACAGTGAAAACTGCAGGAACTTCAAACCGGCACTAGGAAACAGACTGAGAAAGCAGAGAAAAAGTGTCTCCTGCAACCCGTTCCCTTGGTGCTAGATGAACGAACGTCTCTCCACTTGCTCAGTTCTGAGAGATAAGTGTGTGTGAAAGCCGTCCTTCACCTAGCTTGTTGGGAACACAAAGTTTCTTTTCAGTGGCAAACTCCATTCCATACATATATATGGGGAGGTAGTATCTCCAACTCGGTTTGACAGTGAAAACTGCAGGAACTTCAAACCGGCACTAGGAAACAGACTGAGAAAGCAGAGAAAAAGTGTCTCCTGCAACCCGTTCCCTTGGTGCTACATGAACGAACGTCTCTCCACTTGCTCAGTTCTGAGAGATAAGTGTGTGTGAAAGCCGTCCTTCACCTAGCTTGTTGGGAACACAAAGTTTCTTTGCAGTTGCAAACTCCATTCCATACTTATATATGGGGAGGTACTAGCTCCAACACTGTTTGACAGTGAAAACTGCAGGAACTTCAAACCGGCACTAGGAAACAGACTGAGAAAGCAGAGAAAAAGTGTCTCCTGCAACCCGTTCCCTTGGTGCTAGATGAACGAACGTCTCTCCACTTGCTCAGTTCTGAGAGATAAGTGTGTGTGAAAGCCGTCCTTCACCTAGCTTGTTGGGAACACAAAGTTTCTTTTCAGTGGCAAACTCCATTCCATACATATATATGGGGAGGTAGTAGCTCCAACTCGGTTTGACAGTGAAAACTGCAGGAACTTCAAACCGGCACTAGGAAACAGACTGAGAAAGCAGAGAAAAAGTGTCTCCTGCAACCCGTTCCCTTGGTGCTAGATGAACGAAAGTCTCTCCACTTGCTCAGTTCTGAGAGATAAGTGTGTGTGAAAGCCGTACTTCACCTAGCTTGTTGGGAACACAAAGTTTCTTTTCAGTGGCAAACTCCATTCCATACATATATATGGGGAGGTAGTAGCTCCAACTCGGTTTGACAGTGAAAACTGCAGGAACTTCAAACCGGCACTAGGAAACAGACTGAGAATGCAGAGAAAAAGTGTCTCCTGCAACCCGTTCCCTTGGTGCTAGATGAACGAAAGTCTCTCCACTTGCTCAGTTCTGAGAGATAAGTGTGTGTGAAAGCCGTACTTCACCTAGCTTGTTGGGAACACAAAGTTTCTTTTCAGTTGCAAACTCCATTCCATACATATATATGGGGAGGTACTAGCTCCAACTCGGTTTGACAGTGAAAACTGCAGGATCTTCAAACCGGCACTAGGAAACAGACTGAGAAATCAGAGAAAAAGTGTCTCCTGCAACCCGTTCCCTTCGTGCTACAAAAACGAACGTCTCTCCACTTGCTCAGTTCTGAGAGATAAGTGTGTGTGAAAGCCGTCCTTCACCTAGCTTGTTGGGAACACAAAGTTTCTTTTCAGTTGCAAACTCCATTCCATACATATATATGGGGAGGTAGTAGCTCCAACTCGGTTTGACAGTGAAAACTGCAGGAACTTCAAACCGGCACTAGGAAACAGACTGAGAAAGCAGAGAAAAAGTGTCTCCTGCAACCCGTTCCCTTGGTGCTAGATGAACGAACGTCTCTCCACTTGCTCAGTTCTGAGAGATAAGTGTGTGTGAAAGCCGTCCTTCACCTAGCTTGTTGGGAACACAAAGTTTCTTTTCAGTTGCAAACTCCATTCCATACATATATATGGGGAGGTACTAGCTCGAACCCGGTTTGACAGTGAAAACTGCAGGAACTTCAAACCGGCACTAGGAAACAGACTGAGAAAGCAGAGAAAAAGTGTCTCCTGCAACCCGTTCCCTTGGTGCTAGATGAACGAACGTCTCTCCACTTGCTCAGTTCTGAGAGATAATTGCGTGTGAAAGCCGTCCTTCACCTAGCTTGATGGGAACACAAAGTTTCTTTTCATTTGCAAACTCCATTCCATACATATATATGGGGAGGTAGTAGCTCGAACTCGGTTTGACAGTGAAAACTGCAGGAACTTCAAACTGGCACTAGGAAACAGACTGAGAAAGCAGAGAAAAAGTGTCTCCTGCAACCCGTTCCCTTGGTTCTAGATGAACGAACGTCTCTCCACTTGCTCAGTTCTGAGAGATAATTGCGTGTGAAAGCCGTCCTTCACCTAGTTGTTGGGAACACAAAGTTTCTTTTCAGTTGCAAACTCCATTCCATACATATATATGGGGAGGTACTAGCTCCAACTCGGTTTTACAGTGAAAACTGCAGGAACTTCAAACCGGCACTAGGAAACAGACTGAGAAAGCAGAGAAAAAGTGTCTCCTGCAAACCGTTCCCTTGGTGCTAGATGAACGAACGTCTCTCCACTTGCTCAGTTCTGAGAGATAAGAGTGGGTGAAAGCCGTCCTTCACCTAACTTGTTGGGAACACAAAGTTTCTTTTCAGTTGCAAACTCCATTCCATACATATATATGGGTAGGTAGTAGCTCCAACTCGGTTTGACAGTGAAAACTGCAGGAACTTCAAACCGGCACTAGGAAACAGACTGAGAAAGCAGAGAAAAAGTGTCTCCTGCAACCCGTTCCCTTGGTGCTAGATGAACGAACGTCTCTCCACTTGCTCAGTTCTGAGAGATAAGAGTGGGTGAAAGCCGTCCTTCACCTAGCTTGTTGGGAACACAAAGTTTCTTTTCAGTGGCAAACTCCATTCCATACATATATATGGGGAGGTAGTAGCTCCAACTCGGTTTGACAGTGAAAACTGCAGGAACTTCAAACCGGCACTAGGAAACAGACTGAGAAAGCAGAGAAAAAGTGTCTCCTGCAACCCGTTCCCTTGGTGCTGCATGAACGAACGTCTCTCCACTTGCTAAGTTCTGAGGGATAAGTGTGTGTGAAAGCCGTCCTTCACTTAGCTTGTTGGGAACACAAAGTTTCTTTTCAGTTGCAAACTCCATTCCATACAAATATATGGGTAGGTACTAGCTCCAACTCGGTTTGACTGTGAAAACTGCAGGAACTTCAAACCGGCACTAGGAAACAGACTGAGAAAGCAGAGAAATAGTGTCTCCTGCAACCCGTTCCCTTGGTGCTACATGAACGAACGTCTCTCCACTTGCTCAGTTCTGAGAGATAAGTGTGTGCGAAAGCCGTCCTTCACCTAGCTTGTTGGGAACACAAAGTTTCTTTTCAGTTGCAAACTCCATTCCATACGTATATATGGGGAGGTACTAGCTCCAACTCGGTTTGACAGTGAAAACTGCAGGAACTTCAAACCGGCACTAGGAAACAGACTGAGAAAGCAGAGAAAAAGTGTCTCCTGCAACCCGTTCCCTTGGTGCTAGATGAACGAACGTCTCTCCACTTGCTCAGTTCTGAGAGATAAGTGTGTGTGAAAGCCGTCCTTCACCTATCTTGTTGGGAACACAAAGTTTCTTTTCAGTTGCAAACTCCATTCCATACACATATATGGGGAGGTACAAGCTCCAACTCGGTTTGACAGTGAAAACTGCAGGAACTTCAAACCGGCACTAGGAAACAGACTGAGAAAGCAGAGAAAAAGTGTCTCCTGCAACCCGTTCCCTTGGTGCTAGATGAACGAACGTCTCTCCACTTGCTCAGTTCTGAGAGATAAGAGTGGGTGAAAGCCGTCCTTCACCTAGCTTGTTGGGAACACAAAGTTTCTTTTCAGTTGCAAACTCCATTCCATACATATATATGGGTAGGTAGTAGGTCCAACTCGGTTTGACAGTGAAAACTGCAGGAACTTCAAACCGGCACTAGGAAACAGACTGAGAAAGCAGAGAAAAAGTGTCTCCTGCAACCCGTTCCCTTGGTGCTAGATGAACGAACGTCTCTCCACTTGCTCAGTTCTGAGAGATAAGTGTGTGTGAAAGCCTTCCTTCACCTAGCTTGTTGGGAACACAAAGTTTCTTTTCAGTTGCAAACTCCATTCCAAACATATATATGGGGAGGTACTAGCTCCAACTCGGTTTGACAGTGAAAACTGCAGGAACTTCAAACCGGCACTAGGAAACAGACTGAGAAAGCAGAGAAATAGTGTCTCTTGCATCCCGTTCCCTTGGTGCTAGATGAACGAACGTCTCTCCACTTGCTCAGTTCTGAGAGATAAGTGTGTGTGAAAGCCGTCCTTCACCTAGCTTGTTGGGAACACAAAGTTTCTTTTCAGTTGCAAACTCCATTCCATACATATATATGGGGAGGTAGTAGCTCCAACTCGGTTTGACAGTGAAAACTGCAGGAACTTCAAACCGGCACTAGGAAACAGACTGAGAAAGCAGAGAAAAAGTGTCTCCTGCAACCCGTTCCCTTGGTGCTACATGAACGAACGTCTCTCCACTTGCTCAGTTCTGAGGGATAAGTGTGTGTGAAAGCCGTCCTTCACCTAGCTTGTTGGGAACACAAAGTTTCTTTTCAGTTGCAAACTCCATTCCATAAATATATATGGGGAGGTACTAGCTCCAACTCGGTTTGACAGTGAAAACTGCAGGAACTTCAAACCGGCACTAGGAAACAGACTGAGAAAGCAGAGAAAAAGTGTCTCCTGCAACCCGTTCCCTTGGTGCTAGATGAACGAACGTCTCTCCACTTGCTCAGTTCTGAGAGATAAGTGTGTGTGAAAGCCGTCCTTCACCTAGCTTGTTGGGAACACAAAGTTTCTTTTCAGTTGCAAACTCCATTCCATAAATATATATGGGGAGGTACTAGCTCCAACTCGGTTTGACAGTGAAAACTGCAGGAACTTCAAACCGGCACTAGGAAACAGACTGAGAAAGCAGAGAAATAGTGTCTCCTGCATCCCGTTCCCTTGGTGCTAGATGAACGAACGTCTCTCCACTTGCTCAGTTCTGAGAGATAAGTGTGTGTGAAAGCCGTCCTTCACCTAGCTTGTTGGGAACACAAAGTTTCTTTTCAGTTGCAAACTCCATTCCATACATATATATGGGGATGTAGTAGCTCCAACTCGGTTTGACAGTGAAAACTGCAGGAACTTCAAACCGGCACTAGGAAACAGACTGAGAAAGCAGAGAAAAAGTGTCTCCTGCATCCCATTCCCTTGGTGCTAGATGAACGAACGTCTCTCCACTTGCTCAGTTCTGAGAGATAAGTGTGTGTGAAAGCCGTCCTTCACCTAGCTTGTTGGGAACACAAAGTTTCTTTTCAGTTGCAAACTCCATTCCATACGTATATATGGGGAGGTACTAGCTCCAACTCGGTTTGACAGTGAAAACTGCAGGAACTTCAAACCGGCACTAGGAAACAGACTGAGAAAGCAGAGAAACAGTGTCTCCTGCAACCCGTTCCCTTGGTGCTAGATGAACGAACGTCTCTCCACTTGCTCAGTTCTGAGAGATAAGTGTGTGTGAAAGCCGTCCTTCACCTAGCTTGTTGGGAACACAAAGTTTCTTTTCAGTTGCAAACTCCATTCCATACATATATATGGGGAGGTACTAGCTCCAACTCGGTTTGACAGTGAAAACTGCAGGAACTTCAAACCGGCACTAGGAAACAGACTGAGAAAGCAGAGAAAAAGTGTCTCCTGCAACCCGTTCCCTTGGTGCTAGATGAACGAACGTCTCTCCACTTGCTCAGTTCTGAGAGATAAGTGTGTGTGAAAGCCGTCCTTCACCTAGCTTGTTGGGAACACAAAGTTTCTTTTCAGTTGCAAACTCCATTCCATACATATATATGGGGAGGTAGTAGCTCCATCTCGGTTTGACAGTGAAAACTGCAGGAACTTCAAACCGGCACTAGGAAACAGACTGAGAAAGCAGAGAAAAAGTGTCTCCTGCAACCCTTTCCCTTGGTGCTAGATGAACGAACGTCTCTCCACTTGCTCAGTTCTGAGAGATAAGTGTGTGTGAAAGCCGTCCTTCACCTAGCTTGTTGGGAACACAAAGTTTCTTTTCAGTTGCAAACTCCATTCCATACATATATATGGGGAGGTACTAGCTCCAACTCGGTTTGACAGTGAAAACTGCAGGAACTTCAAACCGGCACTAGGAAACAGACTGAGAAAGCAGAGAAATAGTGTCTCCTGCATCCCGTTTCCTTGGTGCTAGATGAACGAACGTCTCTCCACTTGCTCAGTTCTGAGAGATAAGTGTGTGTGAAAGCCGTCCTTCACCTAGCTTGTTGGGAACACAAAGTTTCTTTTCATTTGCAAACTCCATTCCATACATATATATGGGGAGGTAGTAGCTCCAACTCGGTTTGACAGTGAAAACTGCAGGAACTTCAAACCGGCACTAGGAAACAGACTGAGAAAGCAGAGAAAAAGTGTCTCCTGCAACCCGTTCCCTTGGTGCTACATGAACGAACGTCTCTCCACTTGCTCAGTTCTGAGGGATAAGTGTGTGTGAAAGCCGACCTTCACCTAGCTTGTTGGGAACACAAAGTTTCTTTTCAGTTGCAAACTCCATTCCATACATATATATGGGGAGGTACTAGCTCCAACTCGGTTTGACAGTGAAAATTGCAGGAACTTCAAACCGGCACTAGGAAACAGACTGAGAAAGCAGAGAAAAAGTGTCTCCTGCAACCCGTTCCCTTGGTGCTAGATGAACGAACGTCTCTCCACTTGCTCAGTTCTGAGAGATAAGAGTGGGTGAAAGCCGTCCTTCACCTAGCTTGTTGGGAACACAAAGTTTCTTTTCAGTTGCAAACTCCATTCCATACATATATATGGGTAGGTAGTAGCTCCAACTCGGTTTGACAGTGAAAACTGCAGGAACTTCAAACCGGCACTAGGAAACAGACTGAGAAAGCAGAGAAAAAGTGTCTCCTGCAACCCGTTCCCTTGGTGCTAGATGAACGAACGTCTCTCCACTTGCTCAGTTCTGAGAGATAAGTGTGTGTGAAAGCCGTCCTTCACCTAGCTTGTTGGGAACACAAAGTTTCTTTTCAGTGGCAAACTCCATTCCATACATATATATGGGGAGGTAGTAGCTCCAACTCGGTTTGACAGTGAAAACTGCAGGAACTTCAAACCGGCACTAGGAAACAGACTGAGAAAGCAGAGAAAAAGTGTCTCCTGCAACCCGTTCCCTTGGTGCTGCATGAACGAACGTCTCTCCACTTGCTAAGTTCTGAGGGATAAGTGTGTGTGAAAGCCGTCCTTCACTTAGCTTGTTGGGAACATAAAGTTTCTTTTCAGTTGCAAACTCCATTCCATACAAATATATGGGTAGGTACTAGCTCCAACTCGGTTTGACTGTGAAAACTGCAGGAACTTCAAACCGGCACTAGGAAACAGACTGAGAAAGCAGAGAAATAGTGTCTCCTGCAACCCGTTCCCTTGGTGCTACATGAACGAACGTCTCTCCACTTGCTCAGTTCTGAGAGATAAGTGTGTGCGAAAGCCGTCCTTCACCTAGCTTGTTGGGAACACAAAGTTTCTTTTCAGTTGCAAACTCCATTCCATACGTATATATGGGGAGGTACTAGCTCCAACTCGGTTTGACAGTGAAAACTGCAGGAACTTCAAACCGGCACTAGGAAACAGACTGAGAAAGCAGAGAAAAAGTGTCTCCTGCAACCCGTTCCCTTGGTGCTAGATGAACGAACGTCTCTCCACTTGCTCAGTTCTGAGAGATAAGTGTGTGTGAAAGCCGTCCTTCACCTAGCTTGTTGGGAACACAAAGTTTCTTTTCAGTTGCAAACTCCATTCCATACATATATATGGGGAGGTACTAGCT
Organism: Camelus bactrianus; assembly: GCF_048773025.1. Lineage (NCBI taxonomy): Eukaryota > Metazoa > Chordata > Mammalia > Artiodactyla > Camelidae > Camelus > Camelus bactrianus. Next base: position 4,660,716 of record NC_133573.1, on the reverse strand, counting down.
CCAACTCGGTTTGACAGTGAAAACTGCAGGAACTTCAAACCGGCACTAGGAAACAGACTGAGAAAGCAGAGAAAAAGTGTCTCCTGCAACCCGTTCCCTTGGTGCTAGATGAACGAACGTCTCTCCACTTGCTCAGTTCTGAGAGATAAGTGTGTGTGAAAGCCGTCCTTCACCTAGCTTGTTGGGAACACAAAGTTTCTTTTCAGTTGCAAACTCCATTCCATACATATATATGGGGAGGTACTAGCTCCAACTCCGTTTGACAGTGAAAACTGCAGGAACTTCAAACCGGCACTAGGAAACAGACTGAGAAAGCAGAGAAAAAGTGTCTCCTGCAACCCGTTCCCTTGGTGCTAGATGAACGAACGTCTCTCCACTTGCTCAGTTCTGAGAGATAAGTGTGTGTGAAAGCCTTCCTTCACCTAGCTTGTTGGGAACACAAAGTTTCTTTTCAGTTGCAAACTCCATTCCAAACATATATATGGGGAGGTACTAGCTCCAACTCGGTTTGACAGTGAAAACTGCAGGAACTTCAAACCGGCACTAGGAAACAGACTGAGAAAGCAGAGAAATAGTGTCTCCTGCATCCCGTTCCCTTGGTGCTAGATGAACGAACGTCTCTCCACTTGCTCAGTTCTGAGAGATAAGTGTGTGTGAAAGCCGTCCTTCACCTAGCTTGTTGGGAACACAAAGTTTCTGTTCAGTTGCAAACTCCATTCCATACATATATATGGGGAGGTAGTAGCTCCAACTCGGTTTGACAGTGAAAACTGCAGGAACTTCAAACCGGCACTAGGAAACAGACTGAGAAAGCAGAGAAAAAGTGTCTCCTGCAAACCGTTCCCTTGGTGCTACATGAACGAACGTCTCTCCACTTGCTCAGTTCTGAGGGATAAGTGTGTGTGAAAGCCGTCCTTCACCTAGCTTGTTGGGAACACAAAGTTTCTTTTCAGTTGCAAACTCCATTCCATAAATATATATGGGGAGGTACTAGCTCCAACTCGGTTTGACAGTGAAAACTGCAGGAACTTCAAACCGGCACTAGGAAACAGACTGAGAAAGCAGAGAAAAAGTGTCTCCTGCAACCCGTTCCCTTGGTGCTAGATGAACGAACGTCTCTCCACTTGCTCAGTTCTGAGAGATAAGTGTGTGTGAAAGCCGTCCTTCACCTAGCTTGTTGGGAACACAAAGTTTCTTTTCAGTTGCAAACTCCATTCCATACATATATATGGGTAGGTAGTAGCTCCAACTCGGTTTGACAGTGAAAACTGCAGGAACTTCAAACCGGCACTAGGAAACAGACTGAGAAAGCAGAGAAAAAGTGTCTCCTGCAACCCGTTCCCTTGGTGCTACAAAAACGAACGTCTCTCCACTTGCTCAGTTCTGAGAGATAAGTGTGTGTGAAAGCCGTCCTTCACCTAGCTTGTTGGGAACACAAAGTTTCTTTTCAGTTGCAAACTCCATTCCATACATATATATGGGGAGGTACTAGCTCCAACTCGGTTTGACAGTGAAAACTGCAGGAACTTCAAACCGGCACTAGGAAACAGACTGAGAAAGCAGAGAAATAGTGTCTCCTGCATCCCGTTCCCTTGGTGCTAGATGAACGAACGTCTCTCCACTTGCTCAGTTCTGAGAGATAAGTGTGTGTGAAAGCCGTCCTTCACCTAGCTTGTTGGGAACACAAAGTTTCTTTTCAGTTGCAAACTCCATTCCATACGTATATATGGGGAGGTACTAGCTCCAACTCGGTTTGACAGTGAAAACTGCAGGAACTTCAAACCGGCACTAGGAAACAGACTGAGAAAGCAGAGAAACAGTGTCTCCTGCAACCCGTTCCCTTGGTGCTAGATGAACGAACGTCTCTCCACTTGCTCAGTTCTGAGAGATAAGTGTGTGTGAAAGCCGTCCTTCACCTAGCTTGTTGGGAACACAAAGTTTCTTTTCAGTTGCAAACTCCATTCCATACATATATATGGGGAGGTACTAGCTCCAACTCGGTTTGACAGTGAAAACTGCAGGAACTTCAAACCGGCACTAGGAAACAGACTGAGAAAGCAGAGAAAAAGTGTCTCCTGCAACCCGTTCCCTTGGTGCTAGATGAACGAACGTCTCTCCACTTGCTCAGTTCTGAGAGATAAGTGTGTGTGAAAGCCGTCCTTCACCTAGCTTGTTGGGAACACAAAGTTTCTTTTCAGTTGCAAACTCCATTCCATACATATATATGGGGAGGTACTAGCTCCAACTCGGTTTCACAGTGAAAACTGCAGGAACTTCAAACCGGCACTAGGAAACAGACTGAGAAAGCAGAGAAATAGTGTCTCCTGCATCCCGTTCCCTTGGTGCTAGATGAACGAACGTCTCTCCACTTGCTCAGTTCTGAGAGATAAGTGTGTGTGAAAGCCGTCCTTCACCTAGCTTGTTGGGAACACAAAGTTTCTTTTCAGTTGCAAACTCCATTCCATACATATATATGGGGAGGTAGTAGCTCCAACTCGGTTTGACAGTGAAAACTGCAGGAACTTCAAACCGGCACTAGGAAACAGACTGAGAAAGCAGAGAAAAAGTGTCTCCTGCAACCCGTTCCCTTGGTGCTACATGAACGAACGTCTCTCCACTTGCTCAGTTCTGAGAGATAAGTGTGTGTGAAAGCCGTCCTTCACCTAGCTTGTTGGGAACACAAAGTTTCTTTTCAGTTGCAAACTCCATTCCATACATATATATGGGGAGGTACTAGCTCCAACTCGGTTTGACAGTGAAAACTGCAGGAACTTCAAACCGGCACTAGGAAACAGACTGAGAAAGCAGAGAAATAGTGTCTCCTGCAACCCGTTCCCTTGGTGCTAGATGAACGAACGTCTCTCCACTTGCTCAGTTCTGAGAGATAAGTATGTGTGAAAGCCGTCCTTCACCTAGCTTGTTGGGAACACAAAGTTTCTTTTCAGTTGCAAACTCCATTCCATACATATATATGGGTAGGTAGTAGCTCCAACTCGGTTTGACAGTGAAAACTGCAGGAACTTCAAACCGGCACTAGGAAACAGACTGAGAAAGCAGAGAAAAAGTGTCTCCTGCAACCCGTTCCCTTGGTGCTAGATGAACGAACGTCTCTCCACTTGCTCAGTTCTCAGAGATAAGTGTGTGTGAAAGCCGTCCTTCACCTAGCTTGTTGGGAACACAAAGTTTCTTTTCAGTTGCAAACTCCATTCCATAAATATATATGGGGAGGTACTAGCTCCAACTCGGTTTGACAGTGAAAACTGCAGGAACTTCAAACCGGCACTAGGAAACAGACTGAGAAAGCAGAGAAATAGTGTCTCCTGCATCCCGTTCCCTTGGTGCTAGATGAACGAACGTCTCTCCACTTGCTCAGTTCTGAGAGATAAGTGTGTGTGAAAGCCGTCCTTCACCTAGCTTGTTGGGAACACAAAGTTTCTTTTCAGTTGCAAACTCCATTCCATACATATATATGGGGAGGTACAAGCTCCAACTCGGTTTGACAGTGAAAACTGCAGGAACTTCAAACCGGCACTAGGAAACAGACTGAGAAAGCAGAGAAAAAGTGTCTCCTGCAACCCGTTCCCTTGGTGCTACATGAACGAACGTCTCTCCACTTGCTCAGTTCTGAGAGATAAGTGTGTGTGAAAGCCGTCCTTCACCTAGCTTGTTGGGAACACAAAGTTTCTTTTCAGTTGCAAACTCCATTCCATACATATATATGGGGAGGTACTAGCTCCAACTCGGTTTGACAGTGAAAACTGCAGGAACTTCAAACCGGCACTAGGAAACAGACTGAGAAAGCAGAGAAAAAGTGTCTCCTGCAACCCGTTCCCTTGGTGCTAGATGAACGAACGTCTCTCCACTTGCTCAGTTCTGAGAGATAAGTGTGTGTGAAAGCCGTCCTTCACCTAGCTTGTTGGGAACACAAAGTTTCTTTTCAGTTGCAAACTCCATTCCATACATATATATGGGTAGGTAGTAGCTCCAACTCGGTTTGACAGTGAAAACTGCAGGAACTTCAAACCGGCACTAGGAAACAGACTGAGAAAGCAGAGAAAAAGTGTCTCCTGCAACCCGTTCCCTTGGTGCTAGATGAACGAACGTCTCTCCACTTGCTCAGTTCTGAGAGATAAGTGTGTGTGAAAGCCGTCCTTCACCTAGCTTGTTGGGAACACAAAGTTTCTTTTCAGTTGCAAACTCCATTCCATACATATATATGGGGAGGTACTAGCTCCAACTCGGTTTGACAGTGAAAACTGCAGGAACTTCAAACCGGCACTAGGAAACAGACTGAGAAAGCAGAGAAAAAGTGTCTCCTGCAACCCGTTCCCTTGGTGCTAGATGAACGAACGTCTCTCCACTTGCTCAGTTCTGAGAGATAAGTGTGTGTGAAAGCCGTCCTTCACCTAGCTTGTTGGGAACACAAAGTTTCTTTTCAGTTGCAAACTCCATTCCATACATATATATGGGGAGGTACTAGCTCCAACTCGGTTTGACAGTGAAAACTGCAGGAACTTCAAACCGGCACTAGGAAACAGACTGAGAAAGCAGAGAAATAGTGTCTCCTTCATCCCGTTCCCTTGGTGCTAGATGAACGAACGTCTCTCCACTTGCTCAGTTCTGAGAGATAAGTGTGTGTGAAAGCCGTCCTTCACCTAGCTTGTTGGGAACACAAAGTTTCTTTTCAGTTGCAAACTCCATTCCATACATATATATGGGGAGGTAGTAGCTCCAACTCGGTTAGACAGTGAAAACTGCAGGAACTTCAAATCGGCACTAGGAAACAGACTGAGAAAGCAGAGAAAAAGTGTCTCCTGCAACCCGTTCCCTTGGTGCTACATGAACGAACGTCTCTCCACTTGCTCAGTTCTGAGGGATAAGTGTGTGTGAAAGCCGTCCTTCACCTAGCTTGTTGGGAACACAAAGTTTCTTTTCAGTTGCAAACTCCATTCCATAAATATATATGGGGAGGTACTAGCTCCAACTCGGTTTGACAGTGAAAACTGCAGGAACTTCAAACCGGCACTAGGAAACAGACTGAGAAAGCAGAGAAATAGTGTCTCCTGCATCCCGTTCCCTTGGTGCTAGATGAACGAACGTCTCTCCACTTGCTCAGTTCTGAGAGATAAGTGTGTGTGAAAGCCGTCCTTCACCTAGCTTGTTGGGAACACAAAGTTTCTTTTCAGTTGCAAACTCCATTCCATACATATATATGGGTAGGTAGTAGCTCCAACTCGGTTTGACAGTGAAAACTGCAGGAACTTCAAACCGGCACTAGGAAACAGACTGAGAAAGCAGAGAAAAAGTGTCTCCTGCAACCCGTTCCCTTGGTGCTAGATGAACGAACGTCTCTCCACTTGCTCAGTTCTGAGAGATAAGTGTGTGTGAAAGCCGTCCTTCACCTAGCTTGTTGGGAACACAAAGTTTCTTTTCAGTTGCAAACTCCATTCCATACATATATATGGGGAGGTACTAGCTCCAACTCGGTTTGACAGTGAAAACTGCAGGAACTTCAAACCGGCACTAGGAAACAGACTGAGAAAGCAGAGAAAAAGTGTCTCCTGCAACCCGTTCCCTTGGTGCTAGATGAACGAACGTCTCTCCACTTGCTCAGTTCTGAGAGATAAGTGTGTGTGAAAGCCGTCCTTCACCTAGCTTGTTGGGAACACAAAGTTTCTTTTCAGTTGCAAACTCCATTCCATACGTATATATGGGGAGGTACTAGCTCCAACTCGGTTTGACAGTGAAAACTGCAGGAACTTCAAACCGGCACTAGGAAACAGACTGAGAAAGCAGAGAAACAGTGTCTCCTGCAACCCGTTCCCTTGGTGCTAGATGAACGAACGTCTCTCCACTTGCTCAGTTCTGAGAGATAAGTGTGTGTGAAAGCCGTCCTTCACCTAGCTTGTTGGGAACACAAAGTTTCTTTTCAGTTGCAAACTCCATTCCATACGTATATATGGGTAGGTAGTAGCTCCAACTCGGTTTGACAGTGAAAACTGCAGGAACTTCAAACCGGCACTAGGAAACAGACTGAGAAAGCAGAGAAAAATTGTCTCCTGCAACCCGTTCCCTTGGTGCTAGATGAACGAACGTCTCTCCACTTGCTCAGTTCTGAGAGATAAGTGTGTGTGAAAGCCGTCCTTCACCTAGCTTGTTGGGAACACAAAGTTTCTTTTCAGTTGCAAACTCCATTCCATACATATATATGGGGAGGTACTAGCTCCAACTCGGTTTGACAGTGAAAACTGCAGGAACTTCAAACCGGCACTAGGAAACAGACTGAGAAAGCAGAGAAAAAGTGTCTCCTGCAACCCGTTCCCTTGGTGCTAGATGAACGAACGTCTCTCCACTTGCTCAGTTCTGAGAGATAAGTGTGTGTGAAAGCCGTCCTTCACCTAGCTTGTTGGGAACACAAAGTTTCTTTTCAGTTGCAAACTCCATTCCATACATATATATGGGGAGGTACTAGCTCCAACTCGGTTTCACAGTGAAAACTGCAGGAACTTCAAACCGGCACTAGGAAACAGACTGAGAAAGCAGAGAAATAGTGTCTCCTGCATCCCGTTCCCTTGGTGCTAGATGAACGAACGTCTCTCCACTTGCTCAGTTCTGAGAGATAAGTGTGTGTGAAAGCCGTCCTTCACCTAGCTTGTTGGGAACACAAAGTTTCTTTTCAGTTGCAAACTCCATTCCATACATATATATGGGGAGGTAGTAGCTCCAACTCGGTTTGACAGTGAAAACTGCAGGAACTTCAAACCGGCACTAGGAAACAGACTGAGAAAGCAGAGAAAAAGTGTCTCCTGCAACCCGTTCCCTTGGTGCTACATGAACGAACGTCTCTCCACTTGCTCAGTTCTGAGAGATAAGTGTGTGTGAAAGCCGTCCTTCACCTAGCTTGTTGGGAACACAAAGTTTCTTTTCAGTTGCAAACTCCATTCCATACATATATATGGGGAGGTACTAGCTCCAACTCGGTTTGACAGTGAAAACTGCAGGAACTTCAAACCGGCACTAGGAAACAGACTGAGAAAGCAGAGAAATAGTGTCTCCTGCAACCCGTTCCCTTGGTGCTAGATGAACGAACGTCTCTCCACTTGCTCAGTTCTGAGAGATAAGTATGTGTGAAAGCCGTCCTTCACCTAGCTTGTTGGGAACACAAAGTTTCTTTTCAGTTGCAAACTCCATTCCATACATATATATGGGGAGGTAGTAGCTCCAACTCGGTTTGACAGTGAAAACTGCAGGAACTTCAAACCGGCACTAGGAAACAGACTGAGAAAGCAGAGAAAAAGTGTCTCCTGCAACCCGTTCCCTTGGTGCTAGATGAACGAACGTCTCTCCACTTGCTCAGTTCTCAGAGATAAGTGTGTGTGAAAGCCGTCCTTCACCTAGCTTGTTGGGAACACAAAGTTTCTTTTCAGTTGCAAACTCCATTCCATAAATATATATGGGGAGGTACTAGCTCCAACTCGGTTTGACAGTGAAAACTGCAGGAACTTCAAACCGGCACTAGGAAACAGACTGAGAAAGCAGAGAAATAGTGTCTCCTGCATCCCGTTCCCTTGGTGCTAGATGAACGAACGTCTCTCCACTTGCTCAGTTCTGAGAGATAAGTGTGTGTGAAAGCCGTCCTTCACCTAGCTTGTTGGGAACACAAAGTTTCTTTTCAGTTGCAAACTCCATTCCATACATATATATGGGGAGGTACAAGCTCCAACTCGGTTTGACAGTGAAAACTGCAGGAACTTCAAACCGGCACTAGGAAACAGACTGAGAAAGCAGAGAAAAAGTGTCTCCTGCAACCCGTTCCCTTGGTGCTACATGAACGAACGTCTCTCCACTTGCTCAGTTCTGAGAGATAAGTGTGTGTGAAAGCCGTCCTTCACCTAGCTTGTTGGGAACACAAAGTTTCTTTTCAGTTGCAAACTCCATTCCATACATATATATGGGGAGGTACTAGCTCCAACTCGGTTTGACAGTGAAAACTGCAGGAAGTTCAAACCGGCACTAGGAAACAGACTGAGAAAGCAGAGAAAAAGTGTCTCCTGCAACCCGTTCCCTTGGTGCTAGATGAACGAACGTCTCTCCACTTGCTCAGTTCTGAGAGATAAGTGTGTGTGAAAGCCGTCCTTCACCTAGCTTGTTGGGAACACAAAGTTTCTTTTCAGTTGCAAACTCCATTCCATACATATATATGGGTAGGTAGTAGCTCCAACTCGGTTTGACAGTGAAAACTGCAGGAACTTCAAACCGGCACTAGGAAACAGACTGAGAAAGCAGAGAAAAAGTGTCTCCTGCAACCCGTTCCCTTGGTGCTAGATGAACGAACGTCTCTCCACTTGCTCAGTTCTGAGAGATAAGTGTGTGTGAAAGCCGTCCTTCACCTAGCTTGTTGGGAACACAAAGTTTCTTTTCAGTTGCAAACTCCATTCCATACATATATATGGGGAGGTACTAGCTCCAACTCGGTTTGACAGTGAAAACTGCAGGAACTTCAAACCGGCACTAGGAAACAGACTGAGAAAGCAGAGAAAAAGTGTCTCCTGCAACCCGTTCCCTTGGTGCTAGATGAACGAACGTCTCTCCACTTGCTCAGTTCTGAGAGATAAGTGTGTGTGAAAGCCGTCCTTCACCTAGCTTGTTGGGAACACAAAGTTTCTTTTCAGTTGCAAACTCCATTCCATACATATATATGGGGAGGTACTAGCTCCAACTCGGTTTGACAGTGAAAACTGCAGGAACTTCAAACCGGCACTAGGAAACAGACTGAGAAAGCAGAGAAATAGTGTCTCCTTCATCCCGTTCCCTTGGTGCTAGATGAACGAACGTCTCTCCACTTGCTCAGTTCTGAGAGATAAGTGTGTGTGAAAGCCGTCCTTCACCTAGCTTGTTGGGAACACAAAGTTTCTTTTCAGTTGCAAACTCCATTCCATACATATATATGGGGAGGTAGTAGCTCCAACTCGGTTAGACAGTGAAAACTGCAGGAACTTCAAATCGGCACTAGGAAACAGACTGAGAAAGCAGAGAAAAAGTGTCTCCTGCTACCCGTTCCCTTGGTGCTACATGAACGAACGTCTCTCCACTTGCTCAGTTCTGAGGGATAAGTGTGTGTGAAAGCCGTCCTTCACCTAGCTTGTTGGGAACACAAAGTTTCTTTTCAGTTGCAAACTCCATTCCATAAATATATATGGGGAGGTACTAGCTCCAACTCGGTTTGACAGTGAAAACTGCAGGAACTTCAAACCGGCACTAGGAAACAGACTGAGAAAGCAGAGAAATAGTGTCTCCTGCATCCCGTTCCCTTGGTGCTAGATGAACGAACGTCTCTCCACTTGCTCAGTTCTGAGAGATAAGTGTGTGTGAAAGCCGTCCTTCATCTAGCTTGTTGGGAACACAAAGTTTCTTTTCAGTTGCAAACTCCATTCCATACATATATATGGGGAGGTAGTAGCTCCAACTCGGTTTGACAGTGAAAACTGCAGGAACTTCAAACCGGCACTAGGAAACAGACTGAGAAAGCAGAGAAAAAGTGTCTCCTGAAACCCGTTCCCTTGGTGCTACAAAAACGAACGTCTCTCCACTTGCTCAGTTCTGAGAGATAAGTGTGTGTGAAAGCCGTCCTTCACCTAGCTTGTTGGGAACACAAAGTTTCTTTTCAGTTGCAAACTCCATTCCATACATATATATGGGTAGGTACTAGCTCCAACTCGGTTTGACAGTGAAAACTGCAGGAACTTCAAACCGGCACTAGGAAACAGACTGAGAAAGCAGAGAAATAGTGTCTCCTGCAACCCGTTCCCTTGGTGCTAGATGAACGAACGTCTCTCCACTTGCTCAGTTCTGAGAGATAAGTGTGTGTGAAAGCCGTCCTTCACCTAGCTAGTTGGGAACACAAAGTTTCTTTTCAGTTGCAAACTCCATTCCATACATATATATGGGGAGGTAGTAGCTCCAACTCGGTTTGACAGTGAAAACTGCAGGAACTTCAAACCGGCACTAGGAAACAGACTGAGAAAGCAGAGAAAAAGTGTCTCCTGCAACCCGTTCCCTTGGTACTAGATGAACGAACGTCTCTCCACTTGCTCAGTTCTGAGAGATAAGTGTGTGTGAAAGCCGTCCTTCACCTAGCTTGTTGGGAACACAAAGTTTCTTTTCAGTTGCAAACTCCATTCCATACGTATATATGGGGAGGTACTAGCTCCAACTCGGTTTGACAGTGAAAACTGCAGGAACTTCAAACCGGCACTAGGAAACAGACTGAGAAAGCAGAGAAAAAGTGTCTCCTGCAACCCGTTCCCTTGGTGCTAGATGAACGAACGTCTCTCCACTTGCTCAGTTCTGAGAGATAAGTGTGTGTGAAAGCCGTCCTTCACCTAGCTTGTTGGGAACACAAAGTTTCTTTTCAGTTGCAAACTCCATTCCATACATATATATGGGGAGGTACTAGCTCCAACTCGGTTTGACAGTGAAAACTGCAGGAACTTCAAACCGGCACTAGGAAACAGACTGAGAAAGCAGAGAAAAAGTGTCTCCTGCAACCCGTTCCCTTGGTGCTAGATGAACGAACGTCTCTCCACTTGCTCAGTTCTGAGAGATAAGTGTGTGTGAAAGCCGTCCTTCACCTAGCTTGTTGGGAACACAAAGTTCCTTTCAGTTGCAAACTCCATTCCTTACATATATATGGGGAGGTAGTAGCTCCAACTCGGTTTGACAGTGAAAACTGCAGGAACTTCAAACCGGCACTAGGAAACAGACTGAGAAAGCAGAGAAAAAGTGTCTCCTGCAACCCGTTCCCTTGGTGCTAGATGAACGAACGTCTCTCCACTTGCTCAGTTCTGAGAGATAAGTGTGTGTGAAAGCCGTCCTTCACCTAGCTTGTTGGGAACACAAAGTTTCTTTTCAGTTGCAAACTCCATTCCATACATATATATGGGTAGGTAGTAGCTCCAACTCGGTTTGACAGTGAAAACTGCAGGAACTTCAAACCGGCACTAGGAAACAGACTGAGAAAGCAGAGAAATAGTGCCACCTGCAACCCGTTCCCTTGGTGCCAGATGAACGAACGTCTCTCCACTTGCTCAGTTCTGAGAGATAAGTGTGTGTGAAAGCCGTCCTTCACCTAGCTTGTTGGGAACACAAAGTTTCTTTTCAGTTGCAAACTCCATTCCATACATATATATGGGGAGGTACAAGCTCCAACTCGGTTTGACAGTGAAAACTGCAGGAACTTCAAACCGGCACTAGGAAACACACTGAGAAAGCAGAGAAATAGTGTCTCCTGCAACCCGTTCCCTTGGTGCTAGATGAACGAACGTCTCTCCACTTGCTCAGTTCTGAGAGATAAGTGTGTGTGAAAGCCGTCCTTCTCCTATCTTGTTGGGAACACAAAGTTTCTTTTCAGTTGCAAACTCCATTCCATACATATATATGGGGAGGTAGTAGCTCCAATTCGGTTTGACAGTGAAAACTGCAGGAACTTCAAACCGGCACTAGGAAACAGACTGAGAAAGCAGAGAAAAAGTGTCTCCTGCAACCCGTTCCCTTGGTGCTAGATGAACGAACGTCTCTCCACTTGCTCAGTTCTGAGAGATAAGTGTGTGTGAAAGCCGTCCTTGACCTAGCTTGTTGGGAACACAAAGTTTCTTTTCAGTTGCAAACTCCATTCCTTACATATATATGGGTAGGTAGTAGCTCCAACTCGGTTTGACAGTGAAAACTGCAGGAACTTCAAACCGGCACTAGGAAACAGACTGAGAAAGCAGAGAAAAAGTGTCTCCTGCAACCCGTTCCCTTGGTGCTAGATGAACGAACGTCTCTCCACTTGCTCAGTTCTGAGAGATAAGTGTGTGTGAAAGCCGTCCTTCACCTAGCTTGTTGGGAACACAAAGTTTCTTTTCAGTTGCAAACTACATTCCATACATATATATGGGGAGGTACAAGCTCCAACTCGGTTTGACAGTGAAAACTGCAGGAACTTCAAACCGGCACTAGGAAACAGACTGAGAAAGCAGAGAAAAAGTGTCTCCTGCAACCCGTTCCCTTGGTGCTAGATGAACGAACGTCTCTCCACTTGCTCAGTTCTGAGAGATAAGTGTGTGTGAAAGCCGTCCTTCAAATAGCTTGTTGGGAACACAAAGTTTCTTTTTAGTTGCAAACTCCATTCCATACATATATATGGGGAGGTAGTAGCTCCAACTCGGTTTGACAGTGAAAACTGCAGGAACTTCAAACCGGCACTAGGAAACAGACCGAGAAAGCAGAGAAAAAGTGTCTCCTGCAACCCGTTCCCTTGGTGTTAGATGAACGAACGTCTCTCCACTTGCTCAGTTCTGAGAGATAAGTGTCTGTGAAAGCCGTCCTTCACCTAGCTTGTTGGGAACACAAAGTTTCTTTTCAGTTGCAAACTCCATTCCATACATATATATGGGGAGGTACAAGCTCCAACTCGGTTTGACAGTGAAAACTGCAGGAACTTCAAACCGGCACTAGGAAACAGACTGAGAAAGCAGAGAAAAAGTGCCTCCTGCAACCCGTTCCCTTGGTGCTAGATGAACGAATGTCTCTCCACTTGCTCAGTTCTGAGAGATAAGTGTGTGTGAAAACCGTCCTTCACCTAGCTTGTTGGGAACACAAAGTTTCTTTTCAGTTGCAAACTGCATTCCATACATATATATGGGGAGGTAGTAGCTCCAACTCGTTTTGACAGTGAAAACTGCAGGAACTTCAAACCGGCACTAGGAAACAGACTGAGAAAGCAGAGAAATACTGTCTCCTGCAACCCGTTCCCTTGGTGCTAGATGAACGAACGTCTCTCCACTTGCTCAGTTCTGAGAGATAAGTGTGTGTGAAAGCCGTCCTTCACCTAGCTTGTTGGGAACACAAAGTTTCTTTTCAGTTGCAAACTCCATTCCATACATATATATGGGTAGGTAGTAGCTCCAACTCGGTTTGACAGTGAAAACTGCAGGAACTTCAAACCGGCACTAGGAAACAGACTGAGAAAGCAGAGAAAAAGTGTCTCCTGCAACCCGTTCCCTTGGTGCTAGATGAACGAACGTCTCTCCACTTGCTCAGTTCTGAGAGATAAGTGTGGGTGAAAGCCGTCCTTCACCTAGCTTGTTGGGAACACAAAGTTTCTTTTCAGTTGCAAACTCCACTCCATACATATATATGGGGAGGTAGTAGCTCCAACTCGGGTTTACAGTGAAAACTGCAGGAACTTCAAACCGGCACTAGGAAACAGACTGAGAAAGCAGAGAAATAGTGCCACCTGCAACCCGTTCCCTTGGTGCCAGATGAACGAACGCCTCTCCACTTGCTCAGTTCTGAGAGATAAGTGTGTGTGAAAGCCGTCCTTCACCTAGCTTGTTGGGAACACAAAGTTTCTTTTCAGTTGCAAACTCCATTCCATACATATATATGGGGAGGTACAAGCTCCAACTCGGTTTGACAGTGAAAACTGCAGGAACTTCAAACCGGCACTAGGAAACAGACTGAGAAAGCAGAGAAAAAGTGTCTCCTGCAACCCGTTCCCTTGGTGCTAGATGAACGAACGTCTCTCCACTTGCTCAGTTCTGAGAGATAAGTGTGTGTGAAAGCCGTCCTTCACCTAGCTTGTTGGGAACACAAAGTTTCTTTTCAGTTGCAAACTCCATTCCATACATATATATGGGGAGGTACTAGCTCCAACTCGGTTTGACAGTGAAAACTGCAGGAACTTCAAACCGGCACTAGGAAACAGACTGAGAAAGCAGAGAAAAAGTGTCTCCTGCAACCCGTTCCCTTGGTGCTAGATGAACGAACGTCTCTCCACTTGCTCAGTTCTGAGAGATAAGTGTGTGTGAAAGCCGTCCTTCACCTAGCTTGTTGGGAACACAAAGTTCCTTTCAGTTGCAAACTCCATTCCTTACATATATATGGGTAGGTAGTAGCTCCAACTCGGTTTGACAGTGAAAACTGCAGGAACTTCAAACCGGCACTAGGAAACAGACTGAGAAAGCAGAGAAAAAGTGTCTCCTGCAACCCGTTCCCTTGGTGCTAGATGAACGAACGTCTCTCCACTTGCTCAGTTCTGAGAGATAAGTGTGTGTGAAAGCCGTCCTTCACCTAGCTTGTTGGGAACACAAAGTTTCTTTTCAGTTGCAAACTCCATTCCATACATATATATGGGTAGGTAGTAGCTCCAACTCGGTTTGACAGTGAAAACTGCAGGAACTTCAAACCGGCACTAGGAAACAGACTGAGAAAGCAGAGAAATAGTGCCACCTGCAACCCGTTCCCTTGGTGCCAGATGAACGAACGTCTCTCCACTTGCTCAGTTCTGAGAGATAAGTGTGTGTGAAAGCCGTCCTTCACCTAGCTTTTTGGGAACACAAAGTTTCTTTTCAGTTGCAAACTCCATTCCATACATATATATGGGGAGGTACAAGCTCCAACTCGGTTTGACAGTGAAAACTGCAGGAACTTCAAACCGGCACTAGGAAACACACTGAGAAAGCAGAGAAATAGTGTCTCCTGCAACCCGTTCCCTTGGTGCTAGATGAACGAACGTCTCTCCACTTGCTCAGTTCTGAGAGATAAGTGTGTGTGAAAGCCGTCCTTCACCTAGCTTGTTGGGAACACAAAGTTTCTTTTCAGTTGCAAACTCCATTCCATACATATATATGGGGAGGTAGTAGCTCCAATTCGGTTTGACAGTGAAAACTGCAGGAACTTCAAACCGGCACTAGGAAACAGACTGAGAAAGCAGAGAAAAAGTGTCTCCTGCAACCCGTTCCCTTGGTGCTAGATGAACGAACGTCTCTCCACTTGCTCAGTTCTGAGAGATAAGTGTGTGTGAAAGCCGTCCTTCACCTAGCTTGTTGGGAACACAAAGTTTCTTTTCAGTTGCAAACTCCATTCCTTACATATATATGGGTAGGTAGTAGCTCCAACTCGGTTTGACAGTGAAAACTGCAGGAACTTCAAACCGGCACTAGGAAACAGACTGAGAAAGCAGAGAAAAAGTGTCTCCTGCAACCCGTTCCCTTGGTGCTAGATGAACGAACGTCTCTCCACTTGCTCAGTTCTGAGAGATAAGTGTGTGTGAAAGCCGTCCTTCACCTAGCTTGTTGGGAACACAAAGTTTCTTTTCAGTTGCAAACTACATTCCATACATATATATGGGGAGGTACAAGCTCCAACTCGGTTTGACAGTGAAAACTGCAGGAACTTCAAACCGGCACTAGGAAACAGACTGAGAAAGCAGAGAAAAAGTGTCTCCTGCAACCCGTTCCCTTGGTGCTAGATGAACGAACGTCTCTCCACTTGCTCAGTTCTGAGAGATAAGTGTGTGTGAAAGCCGTCCTTCAAATAGCTTGTTGGGAACACAAAGTTTCTTTTTAGTTGCAAACTACATTCCATACATATATATGGGGAGGTAGTAGCTCCAACTCGGTTTGACAGTGAAAACTGCAGGAACTTCAAACCGGCACTAGGAAACAGACCGAGAAAGCAGAGAAAAAGTGTCTCCTGCAACCCGTTCCCTTGGTGTTAGATGAACGAACGTCTCTCCACTTGCTCAGTTCTGAGAGATAAGTGTCTGTGAAAGCCGTCCTTCACCTAGCTTGTTGGGAACACAAAGTTTCTTTTCAGTTGCAAACTCCATTCCATACATATATATGGGGAGGTACAAGCTCCAACTCGGTTTGACAGTGAAAACTGCAGGAACTTCAAACCGGCACTAGGAAACAGACTGAGAAAGCAGAGAAAAAGTGCCTCCTGCAACCCGTTCCCTTGGTGCTAGATGAACGAACGTCTCTCCACTTGCTCAGTTCTGAGAGATAAGTGTGTGTGAAAACCGTCCTTCACCTAGCTTGTTGGGAACACAAAGTTTCTTTTCAGTTGCAAACAGCATTCCATACATATATATGGGGAGGTAGTAGCTCCAACTCGTTTTGACAGTGAAAACTGCAGGAACTTCAAACCGGCACTAGGAAACAGACTGAGAAAGCAGAGAAATAGTGTCTCCTGCAACCCGTTCCCTTGGTGCTAGATGAACGAACGTCTCTCCACTTGCTCAGTTCTGAGAGATAAGTGTGTGTGAAAGCCGTCCTTCACCTAGCTTGTTGGGAACACAAAGTTTCTTTTCAGTTGCAAACTCCATTCCATACATATATATGGGGAGGTAGTAGCTCCAACTCGGTTTGACAGTGAAAACTGCAGGAACTTCAAACCGGCACTAGGAAACAGACTGAGAAAGCAGAGAAAAAGTGTCTCCTGCAACCCGTTCCCTTGGTGCTAGATGAACGAACGTCTCTCCACTTGCTCAGTTCTGAGAGATAAGTGTGGGTGAAAGCCGTCCTTCACCTAGCTTGTTGGGAACACAAAGTTTCTTTTCAGTTGCAAACTCCACTCCATACATATATATGGGGAGGTAGTAGCTCCAACTCGGGTTTACAGTGAAAACTGCAGGAACTTCAAACCGGCACTAGGAAACAGACTGAGAAAGCAGAGAAATAGTGCCACCTGCAACCCGTTCCCTTGGTGCCAGATGAACGAACGTCTCTCCACTTGCTCAGTTCTGAGAGATAAGTGTGTGTGAAAGCCGTCCTTCACCTAGCTTGTTGGGAACACAAAGTTTCTTTTCAGTTGCAAACTCCATTCCATACATATATATGGGGAGGTACAAGCTCCAACTCGGTTTGACAGTGAAAACTGCAGGAACTTCAAACCGGCACTAGGAAACAGACTGAGAAAGCAGAGAAAAAGTGTCTCCTGCAACCCGTTCCCTTGGTGCTAGATGAACGAACGTCTCTCCACTTGCTCAGTTCTGAGAGATAAGTGTGTGTGAAAACCGTCCTTCACCTAGCTTGTTGGGAACACAAAGTTTCTTTTCAGTTGCAAACTGCATTCCATACATATATATGGGGAGGTAGTAGCTCCAACTCGTTTTGACAGTGAAAACTGCAGGAACTTCAAACCGGCACTAGGAAACAGACTGAGAAAGCAGAGAAATACTGTCTCCTGCAACCCGTTCCCTTGGTGCTAGATGAACGAACGTCTCTCCACTTGCTCAGTTCTGAGAGATAAGTGTGTGTGAAAGCCGTCCTTCACCTAGCTTGTTGGGAACACAAAGTTTCTTTTCAGTTGCAAACTCCATTCCATACATATATATGGGTAGGTAGTAGCTCCAACTCGGTTTGACAGTGAAAACTGCAGGAACTTCAAACCGGCACTAGGAAACAGACTGAGAAAGCAGAGAAAAAGTGTCTCCTGCAACCCGTTCCCTTGGTGCTAGATGAACGAACGTCTCTCCACTTGCTCAGTTCTGAGAGATAAGTGTGGGTGAAAGCCGTCCTTCACCTAGCTTGTTGGGAACACAAAGTTTCTTTTCAGTTGCAAACTCCACTCCATACATATATATGGGGAGGTAGTAGCTCCAACTCGGGTTTACAGTGAAAACTGCAGGAACTTCAAACCGGCACTAGGAAACAGACTGAGAAAGCAGAGAAATAGTGCCACCTGCAACCCGTTCCCTTGGTGCCAGATGAACGAACGTCTCTCCACTTGCTCAGTTCTGAGAGATAAGTGTGTGTGAAAGCCGTCCTTCACCTAGCTTGTTGGGAACACAAAGTTTCTTTTCAGTTGCAAACTCCATTCCATACATATATATGGGGAGGTACAAGCTCCAACTCGGTTTGACAGTGAAAACTGCAGGAACTTCAAACCGGCACTAGGAAACACACTGAGAAAGCAGAGAAATAGTGTCTCCTGCAACCCGTTCCCTTGGTGCTAGATGAACGAACGTCTCTCCACTTGCTCAGTTCTGAGAGATAAATGTGTGTGAAAGCCGTCCTTCACCTATCTTGTTGGGAACACAAAGTTTCTTTTCAGTTGCAAACTCCATTCCATACATATATATGGGGAGGTAGTAGCTCCAATTCGGTTTGACAGTGAAAACTGCAGGAACTTCAAACCGGCACTAGGAAACAGACTGAGAAAGCAGAGAAAAAGTGTCTCCTGCAACCCGTTCCCTTGGTGCTAGATGAACGAACGTCTCTCCACTTGCTCAGTTCTGAGAGATAAGTGTGTGTGAAAGCCGTCCTTCACCTAGCTTGTTGGGAACACAAAGTTTCTTTTCAGTTGCAAACTCCATTCCTTACATATATATGGGTAGGTAGTAGCTCCAACTCGGTTTGACAGTGAAAACTGCAGGAACTTCAAACCGGCACTAGGAAACAGACTGAGAAAGCAGAGAAAAAGTGTCTCCTGCAACCCGTTCCCTTGGTGCTAGATGAACGAACGTCTCTCCACTTGCTCAGTTCTGAGAGATAAGTGTGGGTGAAAGCCGTCCTTCACCTAGCTTGTTGGGAACACAAAGTTTCTTTTCAGTTGCAAACTCCACTCCATACATATATATGGGGAGGTAGTAGCTCCAACTCGGGTTTACAGTGAAAACTGCAGGAACTTCAAACCGGCACTAGGAAACAGACTGAGAAAGCAGAGAAATAGTGCCACCTGCAACCCGTTCCCTTGGTGCCAGATGAACGAACGTCTCTCCACTTGCTCAGTTCTGAGAGATAAGTGTGTGTGAAAGCCGTCCTTCACCTAGCTTGTTGGGAACACAAAGTTTCTTTTCAGTTGCAAACTCCATTCCATACATATATATGGGGAGGTACAAGCTCCAACTCGGTTTGACAGTGAAAACTGCAGGAACTTCAAACCGGCACTAGGAAACAGACTGAGAAAGCAGAGAAAAAGTGTCTCCTGCAACCCGTTCCCTTGGTGCTAGATGAACGAACGTCTCTCCACTTGCTCAGTTCTGAGAGATAAGTGTGTGTGAAAACCGTCCTTCACCTAGCTTGTTGGGAACACAAAGTTTCTTTTCAGTTGCAAACTGCATTCCATACATATATATGGGGAGGTAGTAGCTCCAACTCGTTTTGACAGTGAAAACTGCAGGAACTTCAAACCGGCACTAGGAAACAGACTGAGAAAGCAGAGAAATACTGTCTCCTGCAACCCGTTCCCTTGGTGCTAGATGAACGAACGTCTCTCCACTTGCTCAGTTCTGAGAGATAAGTGTGTGTGAAAGCCGTCCTTCACCTAGCTTGTTGGGAACACAAAGTTTCTTTTCAGTTGCAAACTCCATTCCATACATATATATGGGTAGGTAGTAGCTCCAACTCGGTTTGACAGTGAAAACTGCAGGAACTTCAAACCGGCACTAGGAAACAGACTGAGAAAGCAGAGAAAAAGTGTCTCCTGCAACCCGTTCCCTTGGTGCTAGATGAACGAACGTCTCTCCACTTGCTCAGTTCTGAGAGATAAGTGTGGGTGAAAGCCGTCCTTCACCTAGCTTGTTGGGAACACAAAGTTTCTTTTCAGTTGCAAACTCCACTCCATACATATATATGGGGAGGTAGTAGCTCCAACTCGGGTTTACAGTGAAAACTGCAGGAACTTCAAACCGGCACTAGGAAACAGACTGAGAAAGCAGAGAAATAGTGCCACCTGCAACCCGTTCCCTTGGTGCCAGATGAACGAACGTCTCTCCACTTGCTCAGTTCTGAGAGATAAGTGTGTGTGAAAGCCGTCCTTCACCTAGCTTGTTGGGAACACAAAGTTTCTTTTCAGTTGCAAACTCCATTCCATACATATATATGGGGAGGTACAAGCTCCAACTCGGTTTGACAGTGAAAACTGCAGGAACTTCAAACCGGCACTAGGAAACACACTGAGAAAGCAGAGAAATAGTGTCTCCTGCAACCCGTTCCCTTGGTGCTAGATGAACGAACGTCTCTCCACTTGCTCAGTTCTGAGAGATAAATGTGTGTGAAAGCCGTCCTTCACCTATCTTGTTGGGAACACAAAGTTTCTTTTCAGTTGCAAACTCCATTCCATACATATATATGGGGAGGTAGTAGCTCCAATTCGGTTTGACAGTGAAAACTGCAGGAACTTCAAACCGGCACTAGGAAACAGACTGAGAAAGCAGAGAAAAAGTGTCTCCTGCAACCCGTTCCCTTGGTGCTAGATGAACGAACGTCTCTCCACTTGCTCAGTTCTGAGAGATAAGTGTGTGTGAAAGCCGTCCTTCACCTAGCTTGTTGGGAACACAAAGTTTCTTTTCAGTTGCAAACTCCATTCCTTACATATATATGGGTAGGTAGTAGCTCCAACTCGGTTTGACAGTGAAAACTGCAGGAACTTCAAACCGGCACTAGGAAACAGACTGAGAAAGCAGAGAAAAAGTGTCTCCTGCAACCCGTTCCCTTGGTGCTAGATGAACGAACGTCTCTCCACTTGCTCAGTTCTGAGAGATAAGTGTGGGTGAAAGCCGTCCTTCACCTAGCTTGTTGGGAACACAAAGTTTCTTTTCAGTTGCAAACTCCACTCCATACATATATATGGGGAGGTAGTAGCTCCAACTCGGGTTTACAGTGAAAACTGCAGGAACTTCAAACCGGCACTAGGAAACAGACTGAGAAAGCAGAGAAATAGTGCCACCTGCAACCCGTTCCCTTGGTGCCAGATGAACGAACGTCTCTCCACTTGCTCAGTTCTGAGAGATAAGTGTGTGTGAAAGCCGTCCTTCACCTAGCTTGTTGGGAACACAAAGTTTCTTTTCAGTTGCAAACTCCATTCCATACATATATATGGGGAGGTACAAGCTCCAACTCGGTTTGACAGTGAAAACTGCAGGAACTTCAAACCGGCACTAGGAAACAGACTGAGAAAGCAGAGAAAAAGTGTCTCCTGCAACCCGTTCCCTTGGTGCTAGATGAACGAACGTCTCTCCACTTGCTCAGTTCTGAGAGATAAGTGTGTGTGAAAACCGTCCTTCACCTAGCTTGTTGGGAACACAAAGTTTCTTTTCAGTTGCAAACTGCATTCCATACATATATATGGGGAGGTAGTAGCTCCAACTCGTTTTGACAGTGAAAACTGCAGGAACTTCAAACCGGCACTAGGAAACAGACTGAGAAAGCAGAGAAATACTGTCTCCTGCAACCCGTTCCCTTGGTGCTAGATGAACGAACGTCTCTCCACTTGCTCAGTTCTGAGAGATAAGTGTGTGTGAAAGCCGTCCTTCACCTAGCTTGTTGGGAACACAAAGTTTCTTTTCAGTTGCAAACTCCATTCCATACATATATATGGGTAGGTAGTAGCTCCAACTCGGTTTGACAGTGAAAACTGCAGGAACTTCAAACCGGCACTAGGAAACAGACTGAGAAAGCAGAGAAAAAGTGTCTCCTGCAACCCGTTCCCTTGGTGCTAGATGAACGAACGTCTCTCCACTTGCTCAGTTCTGAGAGATAAGTGTGGGTGAAAGCCGTCCTTCACCTAGCTTGTTGGGAACACAAAGTTTCTTTTCAGTTGCAAACTCCACTCCATACATATATATGGGGAGGTAGTAGCTCCAACTCGGGTTTACAGTGAAAACTGCAGGAACTTCAAACCGGCACTAGGAAACAGACTGAGAAAGCAGAGAAATAGTGCCACCTGCAACCCGTTCCCTTGGTGCCAGATGAACGAACGTCTCTCCACTTGCTCAGTTCTGAGAGATAAGTGTGTGTGAAAGCCGTCCTTCACCTAGCTTGTTGGGAACACAAAGTTTCTTTTCAGTTGCAAACTCCATTCCATACATATATATGGGGAGGTACAAGCTCCAACTCGGTTTGACAGTGAAAACTGCAGGAACTTCAAACCGGCACTAGGAAACACACTGAGAAAGCAGAGAAATAGTGTCTCCTGCAACCCGTTCCCTTGGTGCTAGATGAACGAACGTCTCTCCACTTGCTCAGTTCTGAGAGATAAATGTGTGTGAAAGCCGTCCTTCACCTATCTTGTTGGGAACACAAAGTTTCTTTTCAGTTGCAAACTCCATTCCATACATATATATGGGGAGGTAGTAGCTCCAATTCGGTTTGACAGTGAAAACTGCAGGAACTTCAAACCGGCACTAGGAAACAGACTGAGAAAGCAGAGAAAAAGTGTCTCCTGCAACCCGTTCCCTTGGTGCTAGATGAACGAACGTCTCTCCACTTGCTCAGTTCTGAGAGATAAGTGTGTGTGAAAGCCGTCCTTCACCTAGCTTGTTGGGAACACAAAGTTTCTTTTCAGTTGCAAACTCCATTCCTTACATATATATGGGTAGGTAGTAGCTCCAACTCGGTTTGACAGTGAAAACTGCAGGAACTTCAAACCGGCACTAGGAAACAGACTGAGAAAGCAGAGAAAAAGTGTCTCCTGCAACCCGTTCCCTTGGTGCTAGATGAACGAACGTCTCTCCACTTGCTCAGTTCTGAGAGATAAGTGTGGGTGAAAGCCGTCCTTCACCTAGCTTGTTGGGAACACAAAGTTTCTTTTCAGTTGCAAACTCCACTCCATACATATATATGGGGAGGTAGTAGCTCCAACTCGGGTTTACAGTGAAAACTGCAGGAACTTCAAACCGGCACTAGGAAACAGACTGAGAAAGCAGAGAAATAGTGCCACCTGCAACCCGTTCCCTTGGTGCCAGATGAACGAACGTCTCTCCACTTGCTCAGTTCTGAGAGATAAGTGTGTGTGAAAGCCGTCCTTCACCTAGCTTGTTGGGAACACAAAGTTTCTTTTCAGTTGCAAACTCCATTCCATACATATATATGGGGAGGTACAAGCTCCAACTCGGTTTGACAGTGAAAACTGCAGGAACTTCAAACCGGCACTAGGAAACACACTTAGAAAGCAGAGAAATAGTGTCTCCTGCAACCCGTTCCCTTGGTGCTAGATGAACGAACGTCTCTCCACTTGCTCAGTTCTGAGAGATAAATGTGTGTGAAAGCCGTCCTTCACCTATCTTGTTGGGAACACAAAGTTTCTTTTCAGTTGCAAACTCCATTCCATACATATATATGGGGATGTAGTAGCTCCAATTCGGTTTGACAGTGAAAACTGCAGGAACTTCAAACCGGCACTAGGAAACAGACTGAGAAAGCAGAGAAAAAGTGTCTCCTGCAACCCGTTCCCTTGGTGCTAGATGAACGAACGTCTCTCCACTTGCTCAGTTCTGAGAGATAAGTGTGTGTGAAAGCCGTCCTTCACCTAGCTTGTTGGGAACACAAAGTTTCTTTTCAGTTGCAAACTCCATTCCTTACATATATATGGGTAGGTAGTAGCTCCAACTCGGTTTGACAGTGAAAACTGCAGGAACTTCAAACCGGCACTAGGAAACAGACTGAGAAAGCAGAGAAATAGTGCCTCCTGCAACCCGTTCCCTTGGTGCTAGATGAACGAACGTCTCTCCACTTGCTCAGTTCTGAGAGGTAAGTGTGTGTGAAAGCCGTCCTTCACCTAGCTTGTTGGGAACACAAAGTTTCTTTTCAGTTGCAAACTCCATTCCATACATATATATGGGGAGGTACTAGCTCCAACTCGGTTTGACAGTGAAAACTGCAGGAACTTCAAACCGGCACTAGGAAACAGACTGAGAAAGCAGAGAAAAAGTGTCTCCTGCAACCCGTTCCCTTGGTGCTAGATGAACGAACGTCTCTCCACTTGCTCAGTTCTGAGAGATAAGTGTGTGTGAAAGCCGTCCTTCACCTAGCTTGTTGGGAACACAAAGTTTCTTTTCAGTTGCAAACTCCATTCCATACATATATATGGGGAGGTAGAAGCTCCAACTCGGTTTGACAGTGAAAACTGCAGGAACTTCAAACCGGCACTAGGAAACAGACTGAGAAAGCAGAGAAAAAGTGTCTCCTGCAACCCGTTCCCTTGGTGCTAGATGAACGAACGTCTCTCCACTTGCTCAGTTCTGAGAGATAAGTGTGTGTGAAAGCCGTCCTTCACCTAGCTTGTTGGGAACACAAAGATTCTTTTCAGTTGCAAACTCCATTCCATACATATATATGGGGAGGTAGTAGCTCCAACTCGGTTTGACAGTGAAAACTGCAGGAACTTCAAACCGGCACTAGGAAACAGACTGAGAAAGCAGAGAAATAGTGCCTCCTGCAACCCGTTCCCTTGGTGCTAGATGAACGAACGTCTCTCCACTTGCTCAGTTCTGAGAGGTAAGTGTGTGTGAAAGCCGTCCTTCACCTAGCTTGTTGGGAACACAAAGTTTCTTTTCAGTTGCAAACTCAATTCCATACATATATATGGGGAGGTAGTAGCTCCAACTCGGTTTGACAGTGAAAACTGCAGGAACTTCAAACCGGCACTAGGAAACAGACTGAGAAAGCAGAGAAAAAGTGTCTCCTGCAACCCGTTCCCTTGGTGCTAGATGAACGAACGTCTCTCCACTTGCTCAGTTCTGAGAGATAAGTGTGTGTGAAAGCCGTCCTTCACCTAGCTTGTTGGGAACACAAAGTTTCTTTTCAGTTGCAAACTCCATTCCATACATATATATGGGGAGGTACTAGCTCCAACACGGTTTTACAGTGAAAACTGCAGTAACTTCAAACCGGCACTAGGAAACAGACTGAGAAAGCAGAGAAAAAGTGTCTCCTGCAAACCGTTCCCTTGGTGCTAGATGAATGAACGTCCCTCCACTTGCTCAGTTCTGAGAGATAAGTGTGTGTGAAAGCCGTCCTTCACCTAGCTTGTTGGGAACACAAAGTTTCTTTTCAGTTGCAAACTCCATTCCTTACATATATATGGGTAGGTAGTAGCTCCAACTCGGTTTGACAGTGAAAACTGCAGGAACTTCAAACCGGCACTAGGAAACAGACTGAGAAAGCAGAGAAATAGTGCCTCCTGCAACCCGTTCCCTTGGTGCTAGATGAACGAACGTCTCTCCACTTGCTCAGTTCTGAGAGGTAAGTGTGTGTGAAAGCCGTCCTTCACCTAGCTTGTTGGGAACACAAAGTTTCTTTTCAGTTGCAAACTCCATTCCATACATATATATGGGGAGGTACTAGCTCCAACTCGGTTTGACAGTGAAAACTGCAGGAACTTCAAACCGGCACTAGGAAACAGACTGAGAAAGCAGAGAAAAAGTGTCTCCTGCAACCCGTTCCCTTGGTGCTAGATGAACGAACGTCTCTCCACTTGCTCAGTTCTGAGAGATAAGTGTGTGTGAAAGCCGTCCTTCACCTAGCTTGTTGGGAACACAAAGTTTCTTTTCAGTTGCAAACTCCATTCCATACATATATATGGGGAGGTAGAAGCTCCAACTCGGTTTGACAGTGAAAACTGCAGGAACTTCAAACCGGCACTAGGAAACAGACTGAGAAAGCAGAGAAAAAGTGTCTCCTGCAACCCGTTCCCTTGGTGCTAGATGAACGAACGTCTCTCCACTTGCTCAGTTCTGAGAGATAAGTGTGTGTGAAAGCCGTCCTTCACCTAGCTTGTTGGGAACACAAAGTTTCTTTTCAGTTGCAAACTCCATTCCATACATATATATGGGGAGGTAGTAGCTCCAACTCGGTTTGACAGTGAAAACTGCAGGAACTTCAAACCGGCACTAGGAAACAGACTGAGAAAGCAGAGAAATAGTGCTTCCTGCAACCCGTTCCCTTGGTGCTAGATGAACGAACGTCTCTCCACTTGCTCAGTTCTGAGAGGTAAGTGTGTGTGAAAGCCGTCCTTCACCTAGCTTGTTGGGAACACAAAGTTTCTTTTCAGTTGCAAACTCAATTCCATACATATATATGGGGAGGTAGTAGCTCCAACTCGGTTTGACAGTGAAAACTGCAGGAACTTCAAACCGGCACTAGGAAACAGACTGAGAAAGCAGAGAAAAAGTGTCTCCTGCAACCCGTTCCCTTGGTGCTAGATGAACGAACGTCTCTCCACTTGCTCAGTTCTGAGAGATAAGTGTGTGTGAAAGCCGTCCTTCACCTAGCTTGTTGGGAACACAAAGTTTCTTTTCAGTTGCAAACTCCATTCCATACATATATATGGGGAGGTACTAGCTCCAACACGGTTTTACAGTGAAAACTGCAGTAACTTCAAACCGGCACTAGGAAACAGACTGAGAAAGCAGAGAAAAAGTGTCTCCTGCAAACCGTTCCCTTGGTGCTAGATGAATGAACGTCCCTCCACTTGCTCAGTTCTGAGAGATAAGTGTGTGTGAAAGCCGTCCTTCACCTAGCTTGTTGGGAACACAAAGTTTCTTTTCAGTTGCAAACTCCATTCCATACATATATATAGGGAGGTAGTAGCCCCAACTCGGTTTTACAGGGAAAACTGCAGGAACTTCAAACCGGCACTAGGAAACAGACTGAGAAATCAGAGAAAAAGTGTCTCCTGCAACCCGTTCCCTTGGTGCTAGATGAACGAACGTCTCTCCACTTGCTCAGTTCTGAGAGATAAGTGTGTGTGAAAGCCGTCCTTCACCTAGCTTGTTGGGAACACAAAGTTTCTTTTCAGTTGCAAACTCCATTCCATACATATATATGGGGAGGTACTAGCTCCAACTCGGTTTGACAGTGAAAACTGCAGGAACTTCAAACCGGCACTAGGAAACAGACTGAGAAAGCAGAGAATAAGTGTCTCCTGCAACCCGTTCCCTTGGTGCTAGATGAACGAACGTCTCTCCACTTGCTCAGTTCTGAGAGATAAGTGTGTGTGAAAGCCGTCCTTCACCTAGCTTGTTGGGAACACAAAGTTTCTTTTCAGTTGCAAACTACATTCCATACATATATATGGGGAGGTACAAGCTCCAACTCGGTTTGACAGTGAAAACTGCAGGAACTTCAAACCGGCACTAGGAAACAGACTGAGAAAGCAGAGAAAAAGTGTCTCCTGCAACCCGTTCCCTTGGTGTTAGATGAACGAACGTCTCTCCACTTGCTCAGTTCTGACAGATAAGTGTGTGTGAAAGCCGTCCTTCAAATAGCTTGTTGGGAACACAAAGATTCTTTTCAGTTGCAAACTCCATTCCATACATATATATGGGGAGGTACAAGCTCCAACTCGGTTTGACAGTGAAAACTGCAGGAACTTCAAACCGGCACTAGGAAAAAGACTGAGAAAGCAGAGAAAAAGTGTCTCCTGCAACCCGTTCCCTTGGTGTTAGATGAACGAACGTCTCTCTACTTGCTCAGTTCTGAGAGATAAGTGTCTGTGAAAGCCGTCCTTCACCTAGCTTGTTGCTAACACAAAGTTTCTTTTCAGTTGCAAACTCCATTCCATACATATATATGGGGAGGTAGTAGGTCCAACTTGGTTTGACAGTGAAAACTGCAGGAACTTCAAACCGGCACTAGGAAACAGACTGAGAAAGCAGAGAAAAAGTGTCTCCTGCAACCCGTTCCCTTGGTGCTAGATGAACGAACGTCTCTCCACTTGCTCAGTTCTGAGAGATAAGTGTGTGTGAAAGCCGTCCTTCACCTAGCTTGTTGGGAACACAAAGTTTCTTTTCAGTTGCAAACTCCATTCCTTACATATATATGGGTAGGTAGTAGCTCCAACTCGGTTTGACAGTGAAAACTGCAGGAACTTCAAACCGGCACTAGGAAACAGACTGAGAAAGCAGAGAAATAGTGCCTCCTGCAACCCGTTCCCTTGGTGCTAGATGAACGAACGTCTCTCCACTTGCTCAGTTCTGAGAGGTAAGTGTGTGTGAAAGCCGTCCTTCACCTAGCTTGTTGGGAACACAAAGTTTCTTTTCAGTTGCAAACTCCATTCCATACATATATATGGGGAGGTAGTAGCTCCAACTCGGTTTGACAGTGAAAACTGCAGGAACTTCAAACCGGCACTAGGAAACAGACTGAGAAATCAGAGAAAAAGTGTCTCCTGCAACCCGTTCCCTTGGTGCTAGATGAACGAACGTCTCTCCACTTGCTCAGTTCTGAGAGATAAGTGTGTGTGAAAGCCGTCCTTCACCTAGCTTGTTGGGAACACAAAGTTTCTTTTCAGTTGCAAACTCCATTCCATACATATATATGGGGAGGTAGAAGCTCCAACTCGGTTTGACAGTGAAAACTGCAGGAACTTCAAACCGGCACTAGGAAACAGACTGAGAAAGCAGAGAAAAAGTGTCTCCTGCAACCCGTTCCCTTGGTGCTAGATGAACGAACGTCTCTCCACTTGCTCAGTTCTGAGAGATAAGTGTGTGTGAAAGCCGTCCTTCACCTAGCTTGTTGGGAACACAAAGTTTCTTTTCAGTTGCAAACTCCATTCCATACATATATATGGGGAGGTAGTAGCTCCAACTCGGTTTGACAGTGAAAACTGCAGGAACTTCAAACCGGCACTAGGAAACAGACTGAGAAAGCAGAGAAATAGTGCCTCCTGCAACCCGTTCCCTTGGTGCTAGATGAACGAACGTCTCTCCACTTGCTCAGTTCTGAGAGGTAAGTGTGTTTGAAAGCCGTCCTTCACCTAGCTTGTTGGGAACACAAAGTTTCTTTTCAGTTGCAAACTCAATTCCATACATATATATGGGGAGGTAGTAGCTCCAACTCGGTTTGACAGTGAAAACTGCAGGAACTTCAAACCGGCACTAGGAAACAGACTGAGAAAGCAGAGAAAAAGTGTCTCCTGCAACCCGTTCCCTTGGTGCTAGATGAACGAACGTCTCTCCACTTGCTCAGTTCTGAGAGATAAGTGTGTGTGAAAGCCGTCCTTCACCTAGCTTGTTGGGAACACAAAGTTTCTTTTCAGTTGCAAACTCCATTCCATACATATATATGGGGAGGTACTAGCTCCAACTCGGTTTGACAGTGAAAACTGCAGGAACTTCAAACCGGCACTAGGAAACACACTGAGAAAGCAGAGAAAAAATGTCTCCTGCAACCCGTTCCCTTGGTGCTAGATGAACGAACGTCTCTCCACTTGCTCAGTTCTGAGAGATAAGTGTGTGTGAAAACCGTCCTTCACCTAGCTTGTTGGGAACACAAAGTTTCTTTTCAGTTGCAAAATGCATTCCATACATATATATTGGGAGGTAGTAGCTCCAACTCGGTTTGACAGTGAAAACTGCAGGAACTTCAAACCGGCACTAGGAAACAGACTGAGAAAGCAGAGAAATAGTGTCTCCTGCAACCCGTTCCCTTGGTGCTAGATGAACGAACGTCTCTCCACTTGCTCAGTTCTGAGAGATAAGTGTGTGTGAAAGCCGTCCTTCACCTAGCTTGTTGGGAACACAAAGTTTCTTTTCAGTTGCAAACTCCATTCCATACTTATATATGGGGAGGTAGAAGCTCCAACTCGGTTTGACAGTGAAAACTGCAGGAACTTCAAACCGGCACTTGGAAACAGACTGAGAAAGCAGAGAAAAAGTGTCTCCTGCAACCCGTTCCCTTGGTGCTAGATGAACGAACGTCTCTCCACTTGCTCAGTTCTGAGAGATAAGTGTGTGTGAAAGCCGTCCTTCACCTAGCTTGTTGGGAACACAAAGTTTCTTTTCAGTTGCAAACTGCATTCCATACATATATATGGGGAGGTAGTAGCTCCAACTCGGTTTTACAGTGAAAACTGCAGGAACTTCAAAACGGCACTAGGAAACAGACTGAGAAAGCAGAGAAAAAGTGTCTCCTGCAACCCGTTCCCTTGGTGCTAGATGAACGAACGTCTCTCCACTTGCTCAGTTCTGAGAGATAAGTGTGTGTGAAAGCCGTCCTTCACCTAGCTTGTTGGGAACACAAAGTTTCTTTTCAGTTGCAAACTCCATTCCATACATATATATGGGGAGGTAGAAGCTCCAACTCGGTTTGACAGTGAAAACTGCAGGAACTTCAAACCGGCACTAGGAAACAGACTGAGAAAGCAGAGAAAAAGTGTCTCCTGCAACCCGTTCCCTTGGTGCTAGATGAACGAACGTCTCTCCACTTGCTCAGTTCTGAGAGATAAGTGTGTGTGAAAGCCGTCCTTCACCTAGCTTGTTGGGAACACAAAGTTTCTTTTCAGTTGCAAACTCCATTCCATACATATATATGGGGAGGTAGTAGCTCCAACTCGGTTTGACAGTGAAAACTGCAGGAACTTCAAACCGGCACTAGGAAACAGACTGAGAAAGCAGAGAAATAGTGCCTCCTGCAACCCGTTCCCTTGGTGCTAGATGAACGAACGTCTCTCCACTTGCTCAGTTCTGAGAGGTAAGTGTGTGTGAAAGCCGTCCTTCACCTAGCTTGTTGGGAACACAAAGTTTCTTTTCAGTTGCAAACTCCATTCCATACATATATATGGGGAGGTAGTAGCTCCAACTCGGTTTGACAGTGAAAACTGCAGGAACTTCAAACCGGCACTAGGAAACAGACTGAGAAAGCAGAGAAAAAGTGTCTCCTGCAACCCGTTCCCTTGGTGCTAGATGAACGAACGTCTCTCCACTTGCTCAGTTCTGAGAGATAAGTGTGTGTGAAAGCCGTCCTTCACCTAGCTTGTTGGGAACACAAAGTTTCTTTTCAGTTGCAAACTCCATTCCATACATATATATGGGGAGGTAGTAGCTCCAACTCGGTTTGACAGTGAAAACTGCAGGAACTTCAAACCGGCACTAGGAAACAGACTGAGTAAGCAGAGAAAAAGTGTCTCCTGCAACCCGTTCCCTTGGTGCTAGATGAATGAACGTCCCTCCACTTGCTCAGTTCTGAGAGATAAGTGTGTGTGAAAGCCGTCCTTCACCTAGCTTGTTGGGAACACAAAGTTTCTTTTCAGTTGCAAACTCCATTCCATACATATATATGGGTAGGTAGTAGCTCCAACTCGGTTTGACAGTGAAAACTGCAGGAACTTCAAACCGGCACTAGGAAACAGACTGAGAAATCAGAGAAAAAGTGTCTCCTGCAACCCTTTCCCTTGGTGCTAGATGAACGAACGTCTCTCCACTTGCTCAGTTCTGAGAGATAAGTGTGTGTGAAAGCCGTCCTTCACCTAGCTTGTTGGGAACACAAAGTTTCTTTTCAGTTGCAAACTACATTCCATACATATATATGGGGAGGTACTAGCTCCAACTCGGTTTGACAGTGAAAACTGCAGGAACTTCAAACCGGCACTAGGAAACAGACTGAGAAAGCAGAGAAATAGTGTCTCCTGCAACCCGTTCCCTTGGTGTTAGATGAACGAACGTCTCTCCACTTGCTCAGTTCTGAGAGATAAGTGTGTGTGAAAGCCGTCCTTCACCTAGCTTGTTGGGAACACAAAGTTTCTTTTCAGTTGCAAACTCCATTCCATACATATATATGGTGAGGTACAAGCTCCAACCCGGTTTGACAGTGAAAACTGCAGGAACTTCTAACCGGCACTAGGAAACAGACTGAGAAAGCAGAGAAAAAGTGTCTCCTGCAACCCGTTCCCTTGGTGTTAGATGAACGAACGTCTCTCCACTTGCTCAGTTCTGACAGATAAGTGTGTGTGAAAGCCGTCCTTCACCTAGGTTGTTGGGAACACAAAGATTCTTTTCAGTTGCAAACTCCATTCCATACATATATATGGGGAGGTACAAGCTCCAACTCGGTTTGACAGTGAAAACTGCAGGAACTTCAAACCGGCACTAGGAAAAAGACTGAGAAAGCAGAGAAAAGTGTCTCCTGCAGCCCGTTCCCTTGGTGCTAGATGAACGAACGTCTCTCCACTTGCTCAGTTCTGAGAGATAAGTGTGTGTGAAAACCGTCCTTCACCTAGCTTGTTGGGAACACAAAGTTTCTTTTCAGTTGCAAACTGCATTCCATACATATATATGGGGAGGTAGTAGCTCCAACTTGGTTTGACAGTGAAAACTGCAGGAACTTCAAACCGGCACTAGGAAACAGACTGAGAAAGCAGAGAAAAAGTGTCTCCTGCAACCCGTTCCCTTGGTGCTAGATGAACGAACGTCTCTCCACTTGCTCAGTTCTGAGAGATAAGTGTGTGTGAAAGCCGTCCTTCACCTAGCTTGTTGGGAACACAAAGTTTCTTTTCAGTTGCAAACTCCATTCCATACATATATATGGGGAGGTAGTAGCTCCAACTCGGTTTGACAGTGAAAACTGCAGGAACTTCAAACCGGCACTAGGAAACAGACTGAGAAAGCAGAGAAAAAGTGTCTCCTGCAACCCGTTCCCTTTGTGCTAGATGAACGAACGTCCCTCCACTTGCTCAGTTCTGAGAGATAAGTGTGGGTGAAAGCCGTCCTTCACCTAGCTTGTTGGGAACACAAAGTTTCTTTTCAGTTGCAAACTCCATTCCATACATATATATGGGTAGGTAGTAGCTCCAACTCGGTTTGACAGTGAAAACTGCAGGAACTTCAAAACGGCACTAGGAAACAGACTGAGAAAGCAGAGAAAAAGTGTCTCCTGCAACCCGTTCCCTTGGTGCTAGATGAACGAACGTCTCTCCACTTGCTCAGTTCTGAGAGATAAGTGTGTGTGAAAGCCGTCCTTCACCTAGCTTGTTGGGAACACAAAGTTTCTTTTCAGTTGCAAACTCCATTCCATACATATATATGGGGAGGTAGAAGCTCCAACTCGGTTTGACAGTGAAAACTGCAGGAACTTCAAACCGGCACTAGGAAACAGACTGAGAAAGCAGAGAAAAAGTGTCTCCTGCAACCCGTTCCCTTGGTGCTAGATGAACGAACGTCTCTCCACTTGCTCAGTTCTGAGAGATAAGTGTGTGTGAAAGCCGTCCTTCACCTAGCTTGTTGGGAACACAAAGTTTCTTTTCAGTTGCAAACTCCATTCCATACATATATATGGGGAGGTAGTAGCTCCAACTCGGTTTGACAGTGAAAACTGCAGGAACTTCAAACCGGCACTAGGAAACAGACTGAGAAAGCAGAGAAATAGTGCCTCCTGCAACCCGTTCCCTTGGTGCTAGATGAACGAACGTCTCTCCACTTGCTCAGTTCTGAGAGGTAAGTGTGTGTGAAAGCCGTCCTTCACCTAGCTTGTTGGGAACACAAAGTTTCTTTTCAGTTGCAAACTCAATTCCATACATATATATGGGGAGGTAGTAGCTCAAACTCGGTTTCACAGTGAAAACTGCAGGAACTTCAAACCGGCACTAGGAAACAGACTGAGAAAGCAGAGAAAAAGTGTCTCCTGCAACCCGTTCCCTTGGTGCTAGATGAACGAACGTCTCTCCACTTGCTCAGTTCTGAGAGATAAGTGTGTGTGAAAGCCGTCCTTCACCTAGCTTGTTGGGAACACAAAGTTTCTTTTCAGTTGAAAACTCCATTCCATACATATATATGGGGAGGTACTAGCTCCAACACGGTTTTACAGTGAAAACTGCAGGAACTTCAAACCGGCATTAGGAAACAGACCGAGAAAGCAGAGAAAAAGTGTCTCCTGCAAACCGTTCCCTTGGTGCTAGATGAACGAACGTCTCTCCACTTGCTCAGTTCTGAGAGATAAGTGTGTGTGAAAGCCGTCCTTCACCTAGCTTGTTGGGAATACAAAGTTTCTTTTCAGTTGCAAACTGCATTCCATACATATATATGGGGAGGTAGTAGCTCCAACTCGGTTTGACAGTGAAAACTGCAGGAACTTCAAACCGGCACTAGGAAACAGACTGAGAAAGCAGAGAAAAAGTGTCTCCTGCAACCCGTTCCCTTGGTGCTAGATGAACGAACGTCTCTCCACTTGCTCAGTTCTGAGAGATAAGTGTGTGTGAAAGCCGTCCTTCACCTAGCTTGTTGGGAACACAAAGTTTCTTTTCAGTTGCAAACTACATTCCATACATATATATGGGGAGGTAGTAGCTCCAACTCGGTTTGACAGTGAAAACTGCAGGAACTTCAAACCGGCACTAGGAAACAGACCGAGAAAGCAGAGAAAAAGTGTCTCCTGCAACCCGTTCCCTTGGTGTTAGATGAACGAACGTCTCTCCACTTGCTCAGTTCTGAGAGATAAGTGTCTGTGAAAGCCGTCCTTCACCTAGCTTGTTGGGAACACAAAGTTTCTTTTCAGTTGCAAACTCCATTCCATACATATATATGGGGAGGTACAAGCTCCAACTCGGTTTGACTGTGAAAACTGCAGGAACTTCAAACCGGCACTAGGAAACATACTGAGAAAGCAGAGAAATAGTGCCTCCTGCAACCCGTTCCCTTGGTGCTAGATGAACGAACGTCTCTCCACTTGCTCAGTTCTGAGAGATAAGTGTGTGTGAAAACCGTCCTTCACCTAGCTTGTTGGGAACACAAAGTTTCTTTTCAGTTGCAAACTGCATTCCATACATATATATGGGGAGGTAGTAGCTCCAACTCGTTTTGACAGTGAAAACTGCAGGAACTTCAAACCGGCACTAGGAAACAGACTGAGAAAGCAGAGAAATACTGTCTCCTGCAACCCGTTCCCTTGGTGCTAGATGAACGAACGTCTCTCCACTTGCTCAGTTCTGAGAGATAAGTGTGTGTGAAAGCCGTCCTTCACCTAGCTTGTTGGGAACACAAAGTTTCTTTTCAGTTGCAAACTCCATTCCATACTTATATATGGGGAGGTAGTAGCTCCAACTCGGTTTGACAGTGAAAACTGCAGGAACTTCAAACCGGCACTTGGAAACAGACTGAGAAAGCAGAGAAAAAGTGTCTCCTGCAACCCGTTCCCTTGGTGCTAGATGAATGAACGTCCCTCCACTTGCTCAGTTCTGAGAGATAAGTGTGTGTGAAAGCCGTCCTTCACCTAGCTTGTTGGGAACACAAAGTTTCTTTTCAGTTGCAAACTCCATTCCATACATATATATGGGTAGGTAGTAGCTCCAACTCGGTTTGACAGTGAAAACTGCAGGAACTTCAAACCGGCACTAGGAAACAGACTGAGAAAGCAGAGAAAAAGTGTCTCCTGCAACCCGTTCCCTTGGTGCTAGATGAACGAACGTCTCTCCACTTGCTCAGTTCTGAGAGATAAGTGTGTGTGAAAGCCGTCCTTCACCTAGCTTGTTGGGAACACAAAGTTTCTTTTCAGTTGCAAACTCCACTCCATACATATATATGGGGAGGTAGTAGCTCCAACTCGGGTTTACAGTGAAAACTGCAGGAACTTCAAACCGGCACTAGGAAACAGACTGAGAAAGCAGAGAAATAGTGCCTCCTGCAACCCGTTCCCTTGGTGCCAGATGAACGAACGTCTCTCCACTTGCTCAGTTCTGAGAGATAAGTGTGTGTGAAAGCCGTCCTTCACCTAGCTTGTTGGGAACACAAAGTTTCTTTTCAGTTGCAAACTCCATTCCATACATATATAAGGGGAGGTACTAGCTCCAACTCGGTTTGACAGTGAAAACAGCAGGAACTTCAAACCGGCACTAGGAAACACACTGAGAAAGCAGAGAAAAAGTGTCTCATGCAACCCGTTCCCTTGGTGTTAGATGAACGAACGTCTCTCCACTTGCTCAGTTCTCAGAGATAAGTGTGTGTGAAAGCCGTCCTTCACCTAGCTTGTTGGGAACACAAAGTTTCTTTTCAGTTGCAAACTCCATTCCATACATATATATGGGGAGGTACAAGCTCCAACTCGGTTTGACAGTGAAAACTGCAGGAACTTCAAACCGGCACTAGGAAACAGACTGAGAAAGAAGAGAAATAGTGTCTCCTGCAACCCGTTCCCTTGGTGCTAGATGAACGAACGTCTCTCCACTTGCTCAGTTCTGAGAGATAAATGTGTGTGAAAGCCGTCCTTCACCTAGCTTGTTGGGAACACAAAGTTTCTTTTCAGTTGCAAACTCCATTCCATACATATATATGGGGAGGTAGTAGCTCCAATTCGGTTTGACAGTGAAAACTGCAGGAACTTTAAACCGGCACTAGGAAACAGACTGAGAAAGCAGAGAAAAAGTGTCTCCTGCAACCCGTTCCCTTGGTGCTAGATGAACGAACGTCTCTCCACTTGCTCAGTTCTGAGAGATAAGTGTGTGTGAAAGCCGTCCTTCACCTAGCTTGTTGGGAACACAAAGTTTCTTTTCAGTTGCAAACTCCATTCCATACATATATATGGGTAGGTAGTAGCTCCAACTCGGTTTGACAGTGAAAACTGCAGGAACTTCAAACCGGCACTAGGAAACAGACTGAGAAAGCAGAGAAAAAGTGTCTCCTGCAACCCGTTCCCTTGGTGCTAGATGAACGAACGTCTCTCCACTTGCTCAGTTCTGAGAGATAAGTGTGTGTGAAAGCCGTCCTTCACCTAGCTTGTTGGGAACACAAAGTTTCTTTTCAGTTGCAAACTCCATTCCATACATATATATGGGTAGGTAGTAGCTCCAACTCGGTTTGACAGTGAAAACTGCAGGAACTTCAAACCGGCACTTGGAAACAGACTGAGAAAGCAGAGAAAAAGTGTCTCCTGCAACCCGTTCCCTTGGTGCTAGATGAACGAACGTCTCTCCACTTGCTCAGTTCTGAGAGATAAGTGTGTGTGAAAGCCGTCCTTCACCTAGCTTGTTGGGAACACAAAGTTTCTTTTCAGTTGCAAACTCCATTCCATACATATATATGGGGAGGTAGAAGCTCCAACTCGGTTTGACAGTGAAAACTGCAGGAACTTCAAACCGGCACTAGGAAACAGACTGAGAAAGCAGAGAAAAAGTGTCTCCTGCAACCCGTTCCCTTGGTGCTAGATGAACGAACGTCTCTCCACTTGCTCAGTTCTGAGAGATAAGTGTGTGTGAAAGCCGTCCTTCACCTAGCTTGTTGGGAACACAAAGTTTCTTTTCAGTTGCAAACTCCATTCCATACATATATATGGGGAGGTAGTAGCTCCAACTCGGTTTGACAGTGAAAACTGCAGGAACTTCAAACCGGCACTAGGAAACAGACTGAGAAAGCAGAGAAATAGTGCCTCCTGCAACCCGTTCCCTTGGTGCTAGATGAACGAACGTCTCTCCACTTGCTCAGTTCTGAGAGGTAAGTGTGTGTGAAAGCCGTCCTTCACCTAGCTTGTTGGGAACACAAAGTTTCTTTTCAGTTGCAAACTCAATTCCATACATATATATGGGGAGGTAGTAGCTCAAACTCGGTTTCACAGTGAAAACTGCAGGAACTTCAAACCGGCACTAGGAAACAGACTGAGAAAGCAGAGAAAAAGTGTCTCCTGCAACCCGTTCCCTTGGTGCTAGATGAACGAACGTCTCTCCACTTGCTCAGTTCTGAGAGATAAGTGTGTGTGAAAGCCGTCCTTCACCTAGCTTGTTGGGAACACAAAGTTTCTTTTCAGTTGAAAACTCCATTCCATACATATATATGGGGAGGTACAAGCTCCAACACGGTTTTACAGTGAAAACTGCAGGAACTTCAAACCGGCACTAGGAAACAGACCGAGAAAGCAGAGAAAAAGTGTCTCCTGCAACCGTTCCCTTGGTGCTAGATGAATGAACGTCCCTCCACTTGCTCAGTTCTGAGAGATAAGTGTGTGTGAAAGCCGTCCTTCACCTAGCTTGTTGGGAACACAAAGTTTCTTTTCAGTTGCAAACTCCATTCCATACATATATATGGGGAGGTAGTAGCTCCAACTCGGTTTTACAGGGAAAACTGCAGGAACTTCAAACCGGCACTTGGAAACAGACTGAGAAAGCAGAGAATAAGTGTCTCCTGCAACCCGTTCCCTTGGTGCTAGATGAACGAACGTCTCTCCACTTGCTCAGTTCTGAGAGATAAGTGTGTGTGAAAGCCGTCCTTCACCTAGCTTGTTGGGAACACAAAGTTTCTTTTCAGTTGCAAACTCCATTCCATACATATATATGGGGAGGTACAAGCTCCAACCCGGTTTGACAGTGAAAACTGCAGGAACTTCAAACCGGCACTAGGAAACAGACTGAGAAAGCAGAGAAAAAGTGTCTCCTGCAACCCGTTCCCTTGGTGTTAGATGAACGAACGTCTCTCCACTTGCTCAGTTCTGACAGATAAGTGTGTGTGAAAGCCGTCCTTCACCTAGCTTGTTGGGAACACAAAGATTCTTTTCAGTTGCAAACTCCATTCCATACATATATATGGGGAGGTACAAGCTCCAACTCGGTTTGACAGTGAAAACTGCAGGAACTTCAAACCGGCACTAGGAAACAGACTGAGAAAGCAGAGAAAAAATGTCTCCTGCAACCCGTTCCCTTGGTGCTAGATGAACGAACGTCTCTCCACTTGCTCAGTTCTGAGAGATAATTGTGTGTGAAAACCGTCCTTCACCTAGCTTGTTGGGAACACAAAGTTTCTTTTCAGTTGCAAACTGCATTCCATACATATATATGGGGAGGTACAAGCTCCAACTCGGTTTCACAGTGAAAACTGCAGGAACTTCAAAACGGCACTAGGAAACAGACTGAGAAAGCAGAGAAATAGTGCCTCCTGCAACCCGTTCCCTTGGTGCTAGATGAACGAACGTCTCTCCACTTGCTCAGTTCTGAGAGATAAGTGTGTGTGAAAACCGTCCTTCACCTAGCTTGTTGGGAACACAAAGTTTCTTTTCAGTTGCAAACTGCATTCCATACATATATATGGGGAGGTAGTAGCTCCAACTCGTTTTGACAGTGAAAACTGCAGGAACTTCAAACCGGCACTAGGAAACAGACTGAGAAAGCAGAGAATTACTGTCTCCTGCAACCCGTTCCCTTGGTGCTAGATGAACGAACGTCTCTCCACTTGCTCAGTTCTGAGAGATAAGTGTGTGTGAAAGCCGTCCTTCACCTAGCTTGTTGGGAACACAAAGTTTCTTTTCAGTTGCAAACTCCATTCCATACTTATATATGGGGAGGTAGTAGCTCCAACTCGGTTTGACAGTGAAAACTGCAGGAACTTCAAACCGGCACTTGGAAACAGACTGAGAAAGCAGAGAAAAAGTGTCTCCTGCAACCCGTTCCCTTGGTGCTAGATGAATGAACGTCCCTCCACTTGCTCAGTTCTGAGAGATAAGTGTGTGTGAAAGCCGTCCTTCACCTAGCTTGTTGGGAACACAAAGTTTCTTTTCAGTTGCAAACTCCATTCCATACATATATATGGGTAGGTAGTAGCTCCAACTCGGTTTGACAGTGAAAACTGCAGGAACTTCAAACCGGCACTAGGAAACAGACTGAGAAAGCAGAGAAAAAGTGTCTCCTGCAACCCGTTCCCTTGGTGCTAGATGAACGAACGTCTCTCCACTTGCTCAGTTCTGAGAGATAAGTGTGTGTGAAAGCCGTCCTTCACCTAGCTTGTTGGGAACACAAAGTTTCTTTTCAGTTGCAAACTCCACTCCATACATATATATGGGGAGGTAGTAGCTCCAACTCGGGTTTACAGTGAAAACTGCAGGAACTTCAAACCGGCACTAGGAAACAGACTGAGAAAGCAGAGAAATAGTGCCTCCTGCAACCCGTTCCCTTGGTGCCAGATGAACGAACGTCTCTCCACTTGCTCAGTTCTGAGAGATAAGTGTGTGTGAAAGCCGTCCTTCACCTAGCTTGTTGGGAACACAAAGTTTCTTTTCAGTTGCAAACTCCATTCCATACATATATAAGGGGAGGTACTAGCTCCAACTCGGTTTGACAGTGAAAACAGCAGGAACTTCAAACCGGCACTAGGAAACACACTGAGAAAGCAGAGAAAAAGTGTCTCATGCAACCCGTTCCCTTGGTGTTAGATGAACGAACGTCTCTCCACTTGCTCAGTTCTCAGAGATAAGTGTGTGTGAAAGCCGTCCTTCACCTAGCTTGTTGGGAACACAAAGTTTCTTTTCAGTTGCAAACTCCATTCCATACATATATATGGGGAGGTACAAGCTCCAACTCGGTTTGACAGTGAAAACTGCAGGAACTTCAAACCGGCACTAGGAAACAGACTGAGAAAGAAGAGAAATAGTGTCTCCTGCAACCCGTTCCCTTGGTGCTAGATGAACGAACGTCTCTCCACTTGCTCAGTTCTGAGAGATAAATGTGTGTGAAAGCCGTCCTTCACCTAGCTTGTTGGGAACACAAAGTTTCTTTTCAGTTGCAAACTCCATTCCATACATATATATGGGGAGGTAGTAGCTCCAATTCGGTTTGACAGTGAAAACTGCAGGAACTTTAAACCGGCACTAGGAAACAGACTGAGAAAGCAGAGAAAAAGTGTCTCCTGCAACCCGTTCCCTTGGTGCTAGATGAACGAACGTCTCTCCACTTGCTCAGTTCTGAGAGATAAGTGTGTGTGAAAGCCGTCCTTCACCTAGCTTGTTGGGAACACAAAGTTTCTTTTCAGTTGCAAACTCCATTCCATACATATATATGGGTAGGTAGTAGCTCCAACTCGGTTTGACAGTGAAAACTGCAGGAACTTCAAACCGGCACTAGGAAACAGACTGAGAAAGCAGAGAAAAAGTGTCTCCTGCAACCCGTTCCCTTGGTGCTAGATGAACGAACGTCTCTCCACTTGCTCAGTTCTGAGAGATAAGTGTGTGTGAAAGCCGTCCTTCACCTAGCTTGTTGGGAACACAAAGTTTCTTTTCAGTTGCAAACTCCATTCCATACATATATATGGGTAGGTAGTAGCTCCAACTCGGTTTGACAGTGAAAACTGCAGGAACTTCAAACCGGCACTTGGAAACAGACTGAGAAAGCAGAGAAAAAGTGTCTCCTGCAACCCGTTCCCTTGGTGCTAGATGAACGAACGTCTCTCCACTTGCTCAGTTCTGAGAGATAAGTGTGTGTGAAAGCCGTCCTTCACCTAGCTTGTTGGGAACACAAAGTTTCTTTTCAGTTGCAAACTCCATTCCATACATATATATGGGGAGGTAGAAGCTCCAACTCGGTTTGACAGTGAAAACTGCAGGAACTTCAAACCGGCACTAGGAAACAGACTGAGAAAGCAGAGAAAAAGTGTCTCCTGCAACCCGTTCCCTTGGTGCTAGATGAACGAACGTCTCTCCACTTGCTCAGTTCTGAGAGATAAGTGTGTGTGAAAGCCGTCCTTCACCTAGCTTGTTGGGAACACAAAGTTTCTTTTCAGTTGCAAACTCCATTCCATACATATATATGGGGAGGTAGTAGCTCCAACTCGGTTTGACAGTGAAAACTGCAGGAACTTCAAACCGGCACTAGGAAACAGACTGAGAAAGCAGAGAAATAGTGCCTCCTGCAACCCGTTCCCTTGGTGCTAGATGAACGAACGTCTCTCCACTTGCTCAGTTCTGAGAGGTAAGTGTGTGTGAAAGCCGTCCTTCACCTAGCTTGTTGGGAACACAAAGTTTCTTTTCAGTTGCAAACTCAATTCCATACATATATATGGGGAGGTAGTAGCTCAAACTCGGTTTCACAGTGAAAACTGCAGGAACTTCAAACCGGCACTAGGAAACAGACTGAGAAAGCAGAGAAAAAGTGTCTCCTGCAACCCGTTCCCTTGGTGCTAGATGAACGAACGTCTCTCCACTTGCTCAGTTCTGAGAGATAAGTGTGTGTGAAAGCCGTCCTTCACCTAGCTTGTTGGGAACACAAAGTTTCTTTTCAGTTGAAAACTCCATTCCATACATATATATGGGGAGGTACAAGCTCCAACACGGTTTTACAGTGAAAACTGCAGGAACTTCAAACCGGCACTAGGAAACAGACCGAGAAAGCAGAGAAAAAGTGTCTCCTGCAACCGTTCCCTTGGTGCTAGATGAATGAACGTCCCTCCACTTGCTCAGTTCTGAGAGATAAGTGTGTGTGAAAGCCGTCCTTCACCTAGCTTGTTGGGAACACAAAGTTTCTTTTCAGTTGCAAACTCCATTCCATACATATATATGGGGAGGTAGTAGCTCCAACTCGGTTTTACAGGGAAAACTGCAGGAACTTCAAACCGGCACTTGGAAACAGACTGAGAAAGCAGAGAATAAGTGTCTCCTGCAACCCGTTCCCTTGGTGCTAGATGAACGAACGTCTCTCCACTTGCTCAGTTCTGAGAGATAAGTGTGTGTGAAAGCCGTCCTTCACCTAGCTTGTTGGGAACACAAAGTTTCTTTTCAGTTGCAAACTCCATTCCATACATATATATGGGGAGGTACAAGCTCCAACCCGGTTTGACAGTGAAAACTGCAGGAACTTCAAACCGGCACTAGGAAACAGACTGAGAAAGCAGAGAAAAAGTGTCTCCTGCAACCCGTTCCCTTGGTGTTAGATGAACGAACGTCTCTCCACTTGCTCAGTTCTGACAGATAAGTGTGTGTGAAAGCCGTCCTTCACCTAGCTTGTTGGGAACACAAAGATTCTTTTCAGTTGCAAACTCCATTCCATACATATATATGGGGAGGTACAAGCTCCAACTCGGTTTGACAGTGAAAACTGCAGGAACTTCAAACCGGCACTAGGAAACAGACTGAGAAAGCAGAGAAAAAATGTCTCCTGCAACCCGTTCCCTTGGTGCTAGATGAACGAACGTCTCTCCACTTGCTCAGTTCTGAGAGATAATTGTGTGTGAAAACCGTCCTTCACCTAGCTTGTTGGGAACACAAAGTTTCTTTTCAGTTGCAAACTGCATTCCATACATATATATGGGGAGGTACAAGCTCCAACTCGGTTTCACAGTGAAAACTGCAGGAACTTCAAAACGGCACTAGGAAACAGACTGAGAAAGCAGAGAAATAGTGTCTCCTGCAACCCGTTCCCTTGGTGCTAGATGAACGAACGTCTCTCCACTTGCTCAGTTCTGAGAGATAAGTGTGTGTGAAAGCCGTCCTTCACCTAGCTTGTTGGGAACACAAAGTTTCTTTTCAGTTGCAAACTCCATTCCATACTTATATATGGGGAGGTAGTAGCTCCAACTCGGTTTGACAGTGAAAACTGCAGGAACTTCAAACCGGCACTTGGAAACAGACTGAGAAAGCAGAGAAAAAGTGTCTCCTGCAACCCGTTCCCTTGGTGCTAGATGAACGAACGTCTCTCCACTTGCTCAGTTCTGAGAGATAAGTGTGTGTGAAAGCCGTCCTTCACCTAGCTTGTTGGGAACACAAAGTTTCTTTTCAGTTGCAAACTCCATTCCATACATATATATGGGGAGGTAGAAGCTCCAACTCGGTTTGACAGTGAAAACTGCAGGAACTTCAAACCGGCACTAGGAAACAGACTGAGAAGGCAGAGAAAAAGTGTCTCCTGCAACCCGTTCCCTTGGTGCTAGATGAACGAACGTCTCTCCACTTGCTCAGTTCTGAGAGATAAGTGTGTGTGAAAGCCGTCCTTCACCTAGCTTGTTGGGAACACAAAGTTTCTTTTCAGTTGCAAACTCCATTCCATACATATATATGGGGAGGTACAAGCTCCAACCCGGTTTGACAGTGAAAACTGCAGGAACTTCAAACCGGCACTAGGAAACAGACTGAGAAAGCAGAGAAAAAGTGTGTCCTGCAACCCGTTCCCTTGGTGTTAGATGAACGAACGTCTCTCCACTTGCTCAGTTCTGAGAGATAAGTGTGTGTGAAAGCCGTCCTTCACCTAGCTTGTTGGGAACACAAAGTTTCTTTTCAGTTGCAATCTCCTTTCCATACATATATATGGGTAGGTACAAGCTCCAACTCGGTTTGACAGTGAAAACTGCAGGAACTTCAAACCGGCACTAGGAAACAGACTGAGAAAGCAGAGAAAAAGTGTCTCTTGCAACCCGTTAACTTGGTGCTAGATGAACGAACGTCTCTCCACTTGCTCAGTTCTGAGAGATAAGTGTGTGTGAAAACCGTCCTTCACCTAGCTTGTTGGGAACACAAAGTTTCTTTTCAGTTGCAAACTGCATTCCATACATATATATGGGGAGGTAGTAGCTCCAACTCGGTTTGACAGTGAAAACTGCAGGAACTTCAAACCGGCACTAGGAAACAGACTGAGAAAGCAGAGAAAAAGTGTCTCCTGCAACCCGTTCCCTTGGTGCTAGATGAATGAACGTCCCTCCACTTGCTCAGTTCTGAGAGGTAAGTGTGTGTGAAAGCCGTCCTTCACATAGCTTGTTGGGAACACAAAGTTTCTTTTCTGTTGCAAAATGCATTCCATACATATATATGGGGAGGTAGTAGCTCCAACTCGGTTTGACAGTGAAAACTGCAGGAACTTCAAACCGGCACTAGGAAACAGACTGAGAAAGCAGAGAAAAAGTGTCTCCTGCAACCCGTTCCCTTGGTGCTAGATGAACGAACGTCTCTCCACTTGCTCAGTTCTGAGAGGTAAGTGTGTGTGAAAGCCGTCCTTCACATAGCTTGTTGGGAACACAAAGTTTCTTTTCAGTTGCAAAATGCATTCCATACATATATATGGGGAGGTAGTAGCTCCAACTCGGTTTGACAGTGAAAACTGCAGGAACTTCAAACCGGCACTAGGAAACAGACTGAGAAAGCAGAGAAAAAGTGTCTCCTGCAACCCGTTCCCTTGGTGCTAGATGAACGAACGTCCCTCCACTTGCTCAGTTCTGAGAGGTAAGTGTGTGTGAAAGCCGTCCTTCACATAGCTTGTTGGGAACACAAAGTTTCTTTTCTGTTGCAAAATGCATTCCATACATATATATGGGGAGGTAGTAGCTCCAACTCCGTTTGACAGTGAAAACTGCAGGAACTTCAAACCGGCACTAGGAAACAGACTGATAAAGCAGAGAAAAAGTGTCTCCTGCAACCCGTTCCCTTGGTGCTAGATGAACGAACGTCTCTCCACTTGCTCAGTTCTGAGAGATAAGTGTGTGTGAAAGCCGTCCTTCACCTAGCTTGTTGGGAACACAAAGTTTCTTTTCAGTTGCAAACTCCATTCCATACATATATATGGGGAGGTAGTAGCTCCAACTCGGGTTTACAGTGAAAACTGCCGGAACTTCAAACCGGCACTAGGAAACAGACTGAGAAAGCAGAGAAATAGTGCCTCCTGCAACCCGTTCCCTTGGTGCTAGATGAACGAACGTCTCTCCACTTGCTCAGTTCTGAGAGATAAGTGTGTGTGAAAGCCGTCCTTCACCTAGCTTGTTGGGAACACAAAGTTTCTTTTCAGTTGCAAACTCCATTCCATACATATATATGGGGAGGTAGTAGCTCCAACTCGGTTTGACAGTGAAAACAGCAGGAACTTCAAACCGGCACTAGGAAACAGACTGAGAAAGCAGAGAAAAAGTGTCTCCTGCAACCCGTTCCCTTGGTGTTAGATGAACGAACGTCTCTCCACTTGCTCAGTTCTGAGAGATAAGTGTGTGTGAAAGCCGTCCTTCACCT
This sequence comes from Camelus bactrianus, assembly GCF_048773025.1. NCBI lineage: Eukaryota > Metazoa > Chordata > Mammalia > Artiodactyla > Camelidae > Camelus > Camelus bactrianus. The sequence continues at coordinate 4,615,726 of NC_133573.1, read as the reverse complement.
AGCTTGTTGGGAACACAAAGTTTCTTTTCAGTTGCAAACTCAATTCCATACATATATATGGGGAGGTAGTTGCTCAAACTCGGTTTGACAGTGAAAACTGCAGGAACTTCAAACCGGCACTAGGAAACAGACTGAGAAAGCAGAGAAAAAGTGTCTCCTGCAACCCGTTCCCTTGGTGCTAGATGAACGAACGTCTCTCCACTTGCTCAGTTCTGAGAGATAAGTGTGTGTGAAAGCCGTCCTTCAACTAGCTTGTTGGGAACACAAAGTTTCTTTTCAGTTGAAAACTCCATTCCATACATATATATGGGGAGGTACTAGCTCCAAATCGGTTTGACAGTGAAAACTGCAGGAACTTCAAACCGGCACTAGGAAACAGACTGAGAAAGCAGAGAAAAAGTGTCTCCTGCAAACCGTTCCCTTGGTGCTACATGAATGAACGACTCTCCACTTGCTCAGTTCTGAGAGATAAGTGTGTGTGAAAGCCGTCCTTCACCTAGCTTGTTGGGAACACAAAGTTTCTTTTCAGTTGCAAACTCCATTCCATACATATATATGGGGAGGTAGTAGCTCCAACTCGGGTTTACAGTGAAAACTGCAGGAACTTCAAACCGGCACTAGGAAACAGACTGAGAAAGCAGGGAAAAAGTGTCTCCGGCAACCCGTTCCCTTGGTGCTAGATGAACGAACGTCTCTCCACTTGCTCAGTTCTGAGAGGTAAGTGTGTCTGAAAGCCGTCCTTCACCTAGCTTGTTGGGAACACAAAGTTTCTTTTCAGTTGCAAACTCCATTCCATACATATATATGGGTAGGTACTAGCTCCAACTCGGTTTCACAGTGAAAACTGCAGGAACTTCAAACCGGCACTAGGAAACAGACTGAGAAAGCAGAGAAAAAGTGTCTCCTGCAACCCATTCCCTTGGTGCTAGATGAACGAACGTCTCTCCACTTGCTCAGTTCTGAGAGATAAGTGTGTGTGAAAGCCGTCCTTCACCTAGCTTGTTGGGAACACAAAGTTTCTTTTCAGTTGCAAACTCCATTCCATACATATATAAGGGTAGGTACAAGCTCCAACCCGGTTTGACAGTGAAAACTGCAGGAACTTCAAACCGGCACTAGGAAACAGACTGAGAAAGCAGAGAAAAAGTGTCTCCTGCAACACGTTCCCTTGGTGTTAGATGAACGAACGTCTCTCCACTTGCTCAGTTCTGAGAGATAATTGTGTGTGAAAGCCGACCTTCACCTAGCTTGTTGGGAACACAAAGATTCTTTTCAGTTGCAAACTCCATTCCATACATATATATGGGGAGGTACAAGCTCCAACTCGGTTTCACAGTGAAAACTGCAGGAACTTCAAACCGGCACTAGGAAACAGACTGAGAAAGCAGAGAAAAAATGTCTCCTGCAACCCGTTCCCTTGGTGCTAGATGAACGAACGTCTCTCCACTTGCTCAGTTCTGAGAGATAAGTGTGTGTGAAAACCGTCCTTCACAAAGCTTGTTGGGAACACAAAGTTTCTTTTCAGTTGCAAACTCCATTCCATACATATATATGGGGAGGTAGTAGCTCCAACTCGGTTTGACAGTGAAAACTGCAGGAACTTCAAACCGGCACTAGGAAACAGACTGAGAAAGCAGAGAAATAGTGTCTCCTGCAACCCGTTCCCTTGGTGCTAGATGAACGAACGTCTCTCCACTTGCTCAGTTCTGAGAGATAAGTGTGTGTGAAAGCCGTCCTTCACCTAGCTTGTTGGGAACACAAAGTTTCTTTTCAGTTGCAAACTCCATTCCATACTTATATATGGGGAGGTAGTAGCTCCAACTCGGTTTGACAGTGAAAACTGCAGGAACTTCAAACCGGCACTAGGAAACAGACTGAGAAAGCAGAGAAAAAGTGTGTCCTGCAACCCGTTCCCTTGGTGCTAGATGAACGAACGTCTCTCCACTTGCTCAGTTCTGAGAGATAAGTGTGTGTGAAAGCCGTCCTTCACCTAGCTTGTTGGGAATACAAAGTTTCTTTTCAGTTGCAAACTCCATTCCATACATATATATGGGGAGGTACTAGCTCCAACTCGGTTTGACAGTGAAAACTGCAGGAACTTCAAACCGGCACTAGGAAACAGACTGAGAAAGCAGAGAAAAAGTGTCTCCTGCAACCCGTTCCCTTGGTGCTAGATGAACGAACGTCTCTCCACTTGCTCAGTTCTGAGAGATAAGTGTGTGTGAAAGCCGTCCTTCACCTAGCTTGTTGGGAACACAAAGTTTCTTTTCAGTTGCAAACTCCATTCCATACATATATATGGGGAGGTACAAGTTCCAACCCGGTTTGACAGTGAAAACTGCAGGAACTTCAAACCGGCACTAGGAAACAGACTGAGAAAGCAGAGAAATAGTGTGTCCTGCAACCCGTTCCCTTGGTGCTAGAGGAACGAAGGTCTATCCACTTGCTCAGTTCTGAGAGAAAAGTGTGTGTGAAAGCCGTCCTTCACCTAGCTTGTTGGGAACACAAAGTTTCTTTTCAGTTGCAATCTCCTTTCCATACATATATATGGGGAGGTACTAGCTCCAACTCGGTTTGACAGTGAAAACTGCAGGAACTTCAAACCGGCACTAGGAAACAGACTGAGAAAGCAGGGAAAAAGTGTCTCCTGCAACCCGTTCCCTTGGTGCTAGATGAATGAACGTCCCTCCACTTGCTCAGTTCTGAGAGGTAAGTGTGTGTGAAAGCCGTCCTTCACATAGCTTGTTGGGAACACAAAGTTTCTTTTCTGTTGCAAAATGCATTCCATACATATATATGGGGAGGTAGTAGCTCCAACTAGGTTTGACAGTGAAAACTGCAGGAACTTCAAACTGGCACTAGGAAACAGACTGAGAAAGCAGAGAAAAAGTGTCTCCTGCAACCCGTTCCCTTGGTGCTAGATGAATGAACGTCCCTCCACTTGCTCAGTTCTGAGAGGTAAGTGTGTGTGAAAGCCGTCCTTCACATAGCTTGTTGGGAACACAAAGTTTCTTTTCTGTTGCAAAATGCATTCCATACATATATATGGGGAGGTAGTAGCTCCAACTCGGTTTGACAGTGAAAACTGCAGGAACTTCAAACCGGCACTAGTAAACAGACTGAGAAAGCAGAGAAAAAGTGTCTCCTGCAACCCGTTCCCTTGGTGCTAGATGAATGAACGTCCCTCCACTTGCTCAGTTCTGAGAGGTAAGTGTGTGTGAAAGCCGTCCTTCACTTAGCTTGTTGGGAACACAAAGTTTCTTTTCTGTTGCAAAATGCATTCCATACATATATATGGGGAGGTACTAGCTCCAACTCGGTTTGACAGTGAAAACTGCAGGAACTTCAAACCGGCACTAGGAAACAGACTGAGAAAGCAGAGAAAAAGTGTCTCCTGCAACCCGTTCCCTTGGTGCTAGATGAACGAACGTCTCTCCACTTGCTCAGTTCTGAGAGATAAGTGTGTGTGAAAGCCGTCCTTCACCTAGCTTGTTGGGAACACAAAGTTTCTTTTCAGTTGCAAACTCCACTCCATACATATATATGGGGAGGTAGTAGCTCCAACTCGGGTTTACAGTGAAAACTGCCGGAACTTCAAACCGGCACTAGGAAACAGACTGAGAAAGCAGAGAAATAGTGCCTCCTGCAACCCGTTCCCTTGGTGCTGGATGAACGAACGTCTCTCCACTTGCTCAGTTCTGAGAGATAAGTGTGTGTGAAAGCCGTCCTTCACCTAGCTTGTTGGGAACACAAAGTTTCTTTTCAGTTGCAAACTCCATTCCTTACATATATATGGGGAGGTACTAGCTCCAACTCGGTTTGACAGTGAAAACAGCAGGAACTTCAAACCGGCACTAGGAAACAGACTGAGAAAGCAGAGAATATGTGTCTCCTGCAACCCGTTCCCTTGGTGCTAGATGAACGAACGTCTCTCCACTTGCTCAGTTCTGAGAGATAAGTGTGTGTGAAAGCCGTCCTTCACCTAGCTTGTTGGGAACACAAAGTTTCTTTTCAGTTGCAAACTCCATTCCATACATATATATGGGGAGGTACAAGCTCCAACTCGGTTTGACTGTGAAAACTGCAGGAACTTCAAACCGGCACTAGGAAACAGACTGAGAAAGCAGAGAAATAGTGTCTCCTGCAACCCGTTCCCTTGGTGTTAGATGAACGAACGTCTCTCCACTTGCTCATTTCTGAGAGATAAGTGTGTGTGAAAGCCGTCCTTCACCTAGCTTGTTGGGAACACAAAGTTTCTTTTCAGTTGCAAACTCCATTCCATACATATATATGGGGAGGTAGTAGCTCCAACTCGGTTTGACAGTGAAAACTGCAGGAACTTCAAACCGGCACTAGGAAACAGACTGAGAAAGCAGAGAAAAAATGTCTCCTGCAACCCGTTCCCTTGGTGCTACATGAATGAACGACTCTCCACTTGCTCAGTTCTGAGAGATAAGTGTGTGTGAAAGCCGTCCTTCACCTAGCTTGTTGGGAACACAAAGTTTCTTTTCAGTTGCAAACTCCATTCCATACATATATATGGGGAGGTAGTAGCTCCAACTCGGGTTTACAGTGAAAACTGCAGGAACTTCAAACCGGCACTAGGAAACAGACTGAGAAAGCAGGGAAAAAGTGTCTCCGGCAACCCGTTCCCTTGGTGCTAGATGAACGAACGTCTCTCCACTTGCTCAGTTCTGAGAGGTAAGTGTGTCTGAAAGCCGTCCTTCACCTAGCTTGTTGGGAACACAAAGTTTCTTTTCAGTTGCAAACTCCATTCCATACATATATATGGGTAGGTACTAGCTCCAACTCGGTTTCACAGTGAAAACTGCAGGAACTTCAAACCGGCACTAGGAAACAGACTGAGAAAGCAGAGAAAAAGTGTCTCCTGCAACCCATTCCCTTGGTGCTAGATGAACGAACGTCTCTCCACTTGCTCAGTTCTGAGAGATAAGTGTGTGTGAAAGCCGTCCTTCACCTAGCTTGTTGGGAACACAAAGTTTCTTTTCAGTTGCAAACTCCATTCCATACATATATAAGGGGAGGTAGTAGCTCCAACTCGGTTTGACAGTGAAAACTGCAGGAACTTCAAACCGGCACTAGGAAACAGACTGAGAAAGCAGAGAAAAAGTGTCTCCTGCAACCCGTTCCCTTGGTGCTAGATGAACGAACGTCTCTCCACTTGCTCAGTTCTGAGACATAAGTGTGTGTGAAAGCCGTCCTTCACCTAGCTTGTTGGGAACACAAAGTTTCTTTTCAGATGCAAACTCCATTCCATACATATATATGGGGAGGTACAAGTTCCAACCCGGTTTGACAGTGAAAACTGCAGGAACTTCAAACCGGCACTAGGAAACAGACTGAGAAAGCAGAGAAAAAGTGTGTCCTGCAACCCGTTCCCTTGGTGTTAGATGAACGAACGTCTCTCCACTTGCTCAGTTCTGAGAGATAAGTGTGTGTGAAAGCCGTCCTTCACCTAGCTTGTTGGGAACACAAAGTTTCTTTTCAGTTGCAATCTCCTTTCCATACATATATATGGGTAGGTACAAGCTCCAACTCGGTTTGACAGTGAAAACTGCAGGAACTTCAAACCGGCACTAGGAAACAGACTGAGAAAGCAGAGAAAAAGTGTCTCCTGCAACCCGTTCCCTTGGTGCTAGATGAACGAACGTCTCTCCACTTGCTCAGTTCTGAGAGATAAGTGTGTGTGAAAGCCGTCCTTCACCTAGCTTGTTGGGAACACAAAGTTTCTTTTCAGTTGCAAACTCCATTCCATACATATATATGGGGAGGTACTAGCTCCAACTCGGTTTGACAGTGAAAACTGCAGGAACTTCAAACCGGCACTAGGAAACAGACTGAGAAAGCAGAGAAAAAGTGTCTCCTGCAACCCGTTCCCTTGGTGCTAGATGAACGAACGTCTCTCCACTTGCTCAGTTCTGAGAGATAAGTGTGTGTGAAAGCCGTCCTTCACCTAGCTTGTTGGGAACACAAAGTTTCTTTTCAGTAGCAAACTCCATTCCATACATATATATGGGGAGGTACTAGCTCCAACTCGGTTTGACAGTGAAAACTGCAGGAACTTCAAACCGGCACTAGGAAACAGACTGAGAAAGCAGAGAAAAAGTGTCTCCTGCAACCCGTTCCCTTGGTGCTAGATGAACGAACGTCTCTCCACTTGCTCAGTTCTGAGAGGTAAGTGTGTGTGAAAGCCGTCCTTCACCTAGCTTGTTGGGAACACAAAGTTTCTTTTCAGTAGCAAACTCCATTCCATACATATATATGGGGAGGTACTAGCTCCAACTCGGTTTGACAGTGAAAACTGCAGGAACTTCAAACCGGCACTAGGAAACAGACTGAGAAAGCAGAGAAAAAGTGTCTCCTGCAACCCGTTCCCTTGGTGCTAGATGAACGAACGTCTCTCCACTTGCTCAGTTCTGAGAGGTAAGTGTGTGTGAAAGCCGTCCTTCACCTAGCTTGTTGGGAACACAAAGTTTCTTTTCAGTTGCAAACTCCATTCCATACATATATATGGGGAGGTAGTAGCTCCAACTCGGTTTGACAGTGAAAACTGCAGGAACTTCAAACCGGCACTAGGAAACAGACTGAGAAAGCAGAGAAAAAGTGTCTCCTACAACCCGTTCCCTTGGTGCTAGAGGAACGAAGGTCTATCCACTTGCTCAGTTCTGAGAGATAAGTGTGTGTGAAAGCCGTCCTTCACCTAGCTTGTTGGGAACACAAAGTTTCTTTTCTGTTGCAAAATGCATTCCATACATATATATGGGGAGGTACTAGCTCCAACTCGGTTTGACAGTGAAAACTGCAGGAACTTCAAACCGGCACTAGGAAACAGACTGAGAAAGCAGAGAAAAAGTGTCTCCTGCAACCCGTTCCCTTGGTGTTAGATGAACGAACGTCTCTCCACTTGCTCAGTTCTGAGAGATAATTGTGTGTGAAAGCCGTCCTTCACCTAGCTTGTTGGGAACACAAAGATTCTTTTCAGTTGCAAACTCCATTCCATACATATATATGGGGAGGTACAAGCTCCAACTCGGTTTCACAGTGAAAACTGCAGGAACTTCAAACCGGCACTAGGAAACAGACTGAGAAAGCAGAGAAAAAATGTCTCCTGCAACCCGTTCCCTTGGTGCTAGATGAACGAACGTCTCTCCACTTGCTCAGTTCTGAGAGATAAGTGTGTGTGAAAACCGTCCTTCACCTAGCTTGTTGGGAACACAAAGTTTCTTTTCAGTTGCAAACTCCATTCCATACATATATATGGGGAGGTAGTAGCTCCAACTCGGTTTGACAGTGAAAACTGCAGGAACTTCAAACCGGCACTAGGAAACAGACTGAGAAAGCAGAGAAATAGTGTCTCCTGCAACCCGTTCCCTTGGTGCTAGATGAACGAACGTCTCTCCACTTGCTCAGTTCTGAGAGATAAGTGTGTGTGAAAGCCGTCCTTCACCTAGCTTGTTGGGAACACAAAGTTTCTTTTCAGTTGCAAACTCCATTCCATACTTATATATGGGGAGGTAGTAGCTCCAACTCGGTTTGACAGTGAAAACTGCAGGAACTTCAAACCGGCACTAGGAAACAGACTGAGAAAGCAGAGAAAAAGTGTCTCCTGCAACCCGTTCCCTTGGTGCTAGATGAACGAACGTCTCTCCACTTGCTCAGTTCTGAGAGATAAGTGTGTGTGAAAGCCGTCCTTCACCTAGCTTGTTGGGAATACAAAGTTTCTTTTCAGTTGCAAACTCCATTCCATACATATATATGGGGAGGTACTAGCTCCAACTCGGTTTGACAGTGAAAACTGCAGGAACTTCAAACCGGCACTAGGAAACAGACTGAGAAAGCAGAGAAAAAGTGTCTCCTGCAACCCGTTCCCTTGGTGCTAGATGAACGAACGTCTCTCCACTTGCTCAGTTCTGAGAGATAAGTGTGTGTGAAAGCCGTCCTTCACCTAGCTTGTTGGGAACACAAAGTTTCTTTTCAGTTGCAAACTCCATTCCATACATATATATGGGGAGGTACAAGTTCCAACCCGGTTTGACAGTGAAAACTGCAGGAACTTCAAACCGGCACTAGGAAACAGACTGAGAAAGCAGAGAAAAAGTGTGTCCTGCAACCCGTTCCCTTGGTGCTAGAGGAACGAAGGTCTATCCACTTGCTCAGTTCTGAGAGATAAGTGTGTGTGAAAGCCGTCCTTCACCTAGCTTGTTGGGAACACAAAGTTTCTTTTCAGTTGCAATCTCCTTTCCATACATATATATGGGGAGGTAGTAGCTCCAACTCGGTTTGACAGTGAAAACTGCAGGAACTTCAAACCGGCACTAGGAAACAGACTGAGAAAGCAGGGAAAAAGTGTCTCTTGCAACCCGTTCCCTTGGTGCTAGATGAACGAACTTCTCTCCACTTGCTCAGTTCTGAGAGATAAGTGTGTGTGAAAGCCGTCCTTCACCTAGCTTGTTGGGAACACAAAGTTTCTTTTCAGTTGCAAACTCCATTCCATACATATATATGGGGAGGTACTAGCTCCAACTCGGTTTGACAGTGAAAACTGCAGGAACTTCAAACCGGCACTTGGAAACAGACTGAGAAAGCAGAGAAAAAGTGTCTCCTGCAACCCGTTCCCTTGGTGCTAGATGAATGAACGTCCCTCCACTTGCTCAGTTCTGAGAGGTAAGTGTGTGTGAAAGCCGTCCTTCACATAGCTTGTTGGGAACACAAAGTTTCTTTTCTGTTGCAAAATGCATTCCATACATATATATGGGGAGGTAGTAGCTCCAACTCGGTTTGACAGTGAAAACTGCAGGAACTTCAAACCGGCACTAGGAAACAGACTGAGAAAGCAGAGAAAAAGTGTCTCCTGCAACCCGTTCCCTTGGTGCTAGATGAATGAACGTCCCTCCACTTGCTCAGTTCTGAGAGGTAAGTGTGTGTGAAAGCCGTCCTTCACCTAGCTTGTTGGGAACACAAAGTTTCTTTTCTGTTGCAAAATGCATTCCATACATATATATGGGGAGGTAGTAGCTCCAACTCGGTTTGACAGTGAAAACTGCAGGAACTTCAAACCGGCACTAGGAAACAGACTGAGAAAGCAGAGAAAAAGTGTCTCCTGCAACCCGTTCCCTTGGTGCTAGATGAATGAACGTCCCTCCACTTGCTCAGTTCTGAGAGGTAAGTGTGTGTGAAAGCCGTCCTTCACATAGCTTGTTGGGAACACAAAGTTTCTTTTCTGTTGCAAAATGCATTCCATACATATATATGGGGAGGTACTAGCTCCAACTCGGTTTGACAGTGAAAACTGCAGGAACTTCAAACCGGCACTAGGAAACAGGCTGAGAAAGCAGAGAAAAAGTGTCTCCTGCAACCCGTTCCCTTGGTGCTAGATGAACGAACGTCTCTCCACTTGCTCAGTTCTGAGAGATAAGTGTGTGTGAAAGCCGTCCTTCACCTAGCTTGTTGGGAACACAAAGTTTCTTTTCAGTTGCAAACTCCACTCCATACATATATATGGGTAGGTAGTAGCTCCAACTCGGGTTTACAGTGAAAACTGCCGGAACTTCAAACCGGCACTAGGAAACAGACTGAGAAAGCAGAGAAATAGTGCCTCCTGCAACCCGTTCCCTTGGTGCTGGATGAACGAACGTCTCTCCACTTGCTCAGTTCTGAGAGATAAGTGTGTGTGAAAGCCGTCCTTCACCTAGCTTGTTGGGAACACAAAGTTTCTTTTCAGTTGCAAACTCCATTCCTTACATATATATGGGGAGGTACTAGCTCCAACTCGGTTTGACAGTGAAAACAGCAGGAACTTCAAACCGGCACTAGGAAACAGACTGAGAAAGCAGAGAATATGTGTCTCCTGCAACCCGTTCCCTTGGTGCTAGATGAACGAACGTCTCTCCACTTGCTCAGTTCTGAGAGATAAGTGTGTGTGAAAGCCGTCCTTCACCTAGCTTGTTGGGAACACAAAGTTTCTTTTCAGTTGCAAACTCCATTCCATACATATATATGGGGAGGTACAAGCTCCAACTCGGTTTGACAGTGAAAACTGCAGGAACTTCAAACCGGCACTAGGAAACAGACTGAGAAAGCAGAGAAATAGTGTCTCCTGCAACCCGTTCCCTTGGTGTTAGATGAACGAACGTCTCTCCACTTGCTCATTTCTGAGAGATAAGTGTGTGTGAAAGCCGTCCTTCACCTAGCTTGTTGGGAACACAAAGTTTCTTTTCAGTTGCAAACTCCATTCCATACATATATATGGGGAGGTAGTAGCTCCAACTCGGTTTGACAGTGAAAACTGCAGGAACTTCAAACCGGCACTAGGAAACAGACTGAGAAAGCAGAGAAATAGTGTCTCCTGCAACCCGTTCCCTTGGTGCTAGATGAACGAACGTCTCTCCACTTGCTCAGTTCTGAGAGATAAGTGTGTGTGAAAGCCGTCCTTCACCTAGCTTGTTGGGAACACAAAGTTTCTTTTCAGTTGCAAACTCCATTCCATACTTATATATGGGGAGGTAGTAGCTCCAACTCGGTTTGACAGTGAAAACTGCAGGAACTTCAAACCGGCACTAGGAAACAGACTGAGAAAGCAGAGAAAAAGTGTCTCCTGCAACCCGTTCCCTTGGTGCTAGATGAACGAACGTCTCTCCACTTGCTCAGTTCTGAGAGATAAGTGTGTGTGAAAGCCGTCCTTCACCTAGCTTGTTGGGAATACAAAGTTTCTTTTCAGTTGCAAACTCCATTCCATACATATATATGGGGAGGTACTAGCTCCAACTCGGTTTGACAGTGAAAACTGCAGGAACTTCAAACCGGCACTAGGAAACAGACTGAGAAAGCAGAGAAAAAGTGTCTCCTGCAACCCGTTCCCTTGGTGCTAGATGAACGAACGTCTCTCCACTTGCTCAGTTCTGAGAGATAAGTGTGTGTGAAAGCCGTCCTTCACCTAGCTTGTTGGGAACACAAAGTTTCTTTTCAGTTGCAAACTCCATTCCATACATATATATGGGGAGGTACAAGTTCCAACCCGGTTTGACAGTGAAAACTGCAGGAACTTCAAACCGGCACTAGGAAACAGACTGAGAAAGCAGAGAAAAAGTGTGTCCTGCAACCCGTTCCCTTGGTGCTAGAGGAACGAAGGTCTATCCACTTGCTCAGTTCTGAGAGATAAGTGTGTGTGAAAGCCGTCCTTCACCTAGCTTGTTGGGAACACAAAGTTTCTTTTCAGTTGCAATCTCCTTTCCATACATATATATGGGGAGGTACTAGCTCCAACTCGGTTTGACAGTGAAAACTGCAGGAACTTCAAACCGGCACTAGGAAACAGACTGAGAAAGCAGGGAAAAAGTGTCTCTTGCAACCCGTTCCCTTGGTGCTAGATGAACGAACTTCTCTCCACTTGCTCAGTTCTGAGAGATAAGTGTGTGTGAAAGCCGTCCTTCACCTAGCTTGTTGGGAACACAAAGTTTCTTTTCAGTTGCAAACTCCATTCCATACATATATATGGGGAGGTACTAGCTCCAACTCGGTTTGACAGTGAAAACTGCAGGAACTTCAAACCGGCACTTGGAAACAGACTGAGAAAGCAGAGAAAAAGTGTCTCCTGCAACCCGTTCCCTTGGTGCTAGATGAATGAACGTCCCTCCACTTGCTCAGTTCTGAGAGGTAAGTGTGTGTGAAAGCCGTCCTTCACATAGCTTGTTGGGAACACAAAGTTTCTTTTCTGTTGCAAAATGCATTCCATACATATATATGGGGAGGTAGTAGCTCCAACTCGGTTTGACAGTGAAAACTGCAGGAACTTCAAACCGGCACTAGGAAACAGACTGAGAAAGCAGAGAAAAAGTGTCTCCTGCAACCCGTTCCCTTGGTGCTAGATGAATGAACGTCCCTCCACTTGCTCAGTTCTGAGAGGTAAGTGTGTGTGAAAGCCGTCCTTCACATAGCTTGTTGGGAACACAAAGTTTCTTTTCTGTTGCAAAATGCATTCCATACATATATATGGGGAGGTAGTAGCTCCAACTCGGTTTGACAGTGAAAACTGCAGGAACTTCAAACCGGCACTAGGAAACAGACTGAGAAAGCAGAGAAAAAGTGTCTCCTGCAACCCGTTCCCTTGGTGCTAGATGAATGAACGTCCCTCCACTTGCTCAGTTCTGAGAGGTAAGTGTGTGTGAAAGCCGTCCTTCACATAGCTTGTTGGGAACACAAAGTTTCTTTTCTGTTGCAAAATGCATTCCATACATATATATGGGGAGGTACTAGCTCCAACTCGGTTTGACAGTGAAAACTGCAGGAACTTCAAACCGGCACTAGGAAACACACTGAGAAAGCAGAGAAAAAGTGTCTCCTGCAACCCGTTCCCTTGGTGCTAGATGAACGAACGTCTCTCCACTTGCTCAGTTCTGAGAGATAAGTGTGTGTGAAAGCCGTCCTTCACCTAGCTTGTTGGGAACACAAAGTTTCTTTTCAGTTGCAAACTCCACTCCATACATATATATGGGGAGGTAGTAGCTCCAACTCGGGTTTACAGTGAAAACTGCCGGAACTTCAAACCGGCACTAGGAAACAGACTGAGAAAGCAGAGAAATAGTGCCTCCTGCAACCCGTTCCCTTGGTGCTGGATGAACGAACGTCTCTCCACTTGCTCAGTTCTGAGAGATAAGTGTGTGTGAAAGCCGTCCTTCACCTAGCTTGTTGGGAACACAAAGTTTCTTTTCAGTTGCAAACTCCATTCCTTACATATATATGGGGAGGTACTAGCTCCAACTCGGTTTGACAGTGAAAACAGCAGGAACTTCAAACCGGCACTAGGAAACAGACTGAGAAAGCAGAGAATATGTGTCTCCTGCAACCCGTTCCCTTGGTGCTAGATGAACGAACGTCTCTCCACTTGCTCAGTTCTGAGAGATAAGTGTGTGTGAAAGCCGTCCTTCACCTAGCTTGTTGGGAACACAAAGTTTCTTTTCAGTTGCAAACTCCATTCCATACATATATATGGGGAGGTACAAGCTCCAACTCGGTTTGACTGTGAAAACTGCAGGAACTTCAAACCGGCACTAGGAAACAGACTGAGAAAGCAGAGAAATAGTGTCTCCTGCAACCCGTTCCCTTGGTGTTAGATGAACGAACGTCTCTCCACTTGCTCATTTCTGAGAGATAAGTGTGTGTGAAAGCCGTCCTTCACCTAGCTTGTTGGGAACACAAAGTTTCTTTTCAGTTGCAAACTCCATTCCATACATATATATGGGGAGGTAGTAGCTCCAACTCGGTTTGACAGTGAAAACTGCAGGAACTTCAAACCGGCACTAGGAAACAGACTGAGAAAGCAGAGAAAAAATGTCTCCTGCAACCCGTTCCCTTGGTGCTACATGAATGAACGACTCTCCACTTGCTCAGTTCTGAGAGATAAGTGTGTGTGAAAGCCGTCCTTCACCTAGCTTGTTGGGAACACAAAGTTTCTTTTCAGTTGCAAACTCCATTCCATACATATATATGGGGAGGTAGTAGCTCCAACTCGGGTTTACAGTGAAAACTGCAGGAACTTCAAACCGGCACTAGGAAACAGACTGAGAAAGCAGGGAAAAAGTGTCTCCGGCAACCCGTTCCCTTGGTGCTAGATGAACGAACGTCTCTCCACTTGCTCAGTTCTGAGAGGTAAGTGTGTCTGAAAGCCGTCCTTCACCTAGCTTGTTGGGAACACAAAGTTTCTTTTCAGTTGCAAACTCCATTCCATACATATATATGGGTAGGTACTAGCTCCAACTCGGTTTCACAGTGAAAACTGCAGGAACTTCAAACCGGCACTAGGAAACAGACTGAGAAAGCAGAGAAAAAGTGTCTCCTGCAACCCATTCCCTTGGTGCTAGATGAACGAACGTCTCTCCACTTGCTCAGTTCTGAGAGATAAGTGTGTGTGAAAGCCGTCCTTCACCTAGCTTGTTGGGAACACAAAGTTTCTTTTCAGTTGCAAACTCCATTCCATACATATATAAGGGGAGGTAGTAGCTCCAACTCGGTTTGACAGTGAAAACTGCAGGAACTTCAAACCGGCACTAGGAAACAGACTGAGAAAGCAGAGAAAAAGTGTCTCCTGCAACCCGTTCCCTTGGTGCTAGATGAACGAACGTCTCTCCACTTGCTCAGTTCTGAGACATAAGTGTGTGTGAAAGCCGTCCTTCACCTAGCTTGTTGGGAACACAAAGTTTCTTTTCAGATGCAAACTCCATTCCATACATATATATGGGGAGGTACAAGTTCCAACCCGGTTTGACAGTGAAAACTGCAGGAACTTCAAACCGGCACTAGGAAACAGACTGAGAAAGCAGAGAAAAAGTGTGTCCTGCAACCCGTTCCCTTGGTGTTAGATGAACGAACGTCTCTCCACTTGCTCAGTTCTGAGAGATAAGTGTGTGTGAAAGCCGTCCTTCACCTAGCTTGTTGGGAACACAAAGTTTCTTTTCAGTTGCAATCTCCTTTCCATACATATATATGGGTAGGTACAAGCTCCAACTCGGTTTGACAGTGAAAACTGCAGGAACTTCAAACCGGCACTAGGAAACAGACTGAGAAAGCAGAGAAAAAGTGTCTCCTGCAACCCGTTCCCTTGGTGCTAGATGAACGAACGTCTCTCCACTTGCTCAGTTCTGAGAGATAAGTGTGTGTGAAAGCCGTCCTTCACCTAGCTTGTTGGGAACACAAAGTTTCTTTTCAGTTGCAAACTCCATTCCATACATATATATGGGGAGGTACTAGCTCCAACTCGGTTTGACAGTGAAAACTGCAGGAACTTCAAACCGGCACTAGGAAACAGACTGAGAAAGCAGAGAAAAAGTGTCTCCTGCAACCCGTTCCCTTGGTGCTAGATGAACGAACGTCTCTCCACTTGCTCAGTTCTGAGAGATAAGTGTGTGTGAAAGCCGTCCTTCACCTAGCTTGTTGGGAACACAAAGTTTCTTTTCAGTAGCAAACTCCATTCCATACATATATATGGGGAGGTACTAGGTCCAACTCGGTTTGACAGTGAAAACTGCAGGAACTTCAAACCGGCACTAGGAAACAGACTGAGAAAGCAGAGAAAAAGTGTCTCCTGCAACCCGTTCCCTTGGTGCTAGATGAACGAACGTCTCTCCACTTGCTCAGTTCTGAGAGGTAAGTGTGTGTGAAAGCCGTCCTTCACCTAGCTTGTTGGGAACACAAAGTTTCTTTTCAGTTGCAAACTCCATTCCATACATATATATGGGGAGGTAGTAGCTCCAACTCGGTTTGACAGTGAAAACTGCAGGAACTTCAAACCGGCACTAGGAAACAGACTGAGAAAGCAGAGAAAAAGTGTCTCCTACAACCCGTTCCCTTGGTGCTAGAGGAACGAAGGTCTATCCACTTGCTCAGTTCTGAGAGATAATTGTGTGTGAAAGCCGTCCTTCACCTAGCTTGTTGGGAACACAAAGATTCTTTTCAGTTGCAAACTCCATTCCATACATATATATGGGGAGGTACAAGCTCCAACTCGGTTTCACAGTGAAAACTGCAGGAACTTCAAACCGGCACTAGGAAACAGACTGAGAAAGCAGAGAAAAAATGTCTCCTGCAACCCGTTCCCTTGGTGCTAGATGAACGAACGTCTCTCCACTTGCTCAGTTCTGAGAGATAAGTGTGTGTGAAAACCGTCCTTCACCTAGCTTGTTGGGAACACAAAGTTTCTTTTCAGTTGCAAACTCCATTCCATACATATATATGGGGAGGTACTAGCTCCAACTCGGTTTGACAGTGAAAACTGCAGGAACTTCAAACCGGCACTAGGAAACAGACTGAGAAAGCAGAGAAATAGTGTCTCCTGCAACCCGTTCCCTTGGTGCTAGATGAACGAACGTCTCTCCACTTGCTCAGTTCTGAGAGATAAGTGTGTGTGAAAGCCGTCCTTCACCTAGCTTGTTGGGAACACAAAGTTTCTTTTCAGTTGCAAACTCCATTCCATACTTATATATGGGGAGGTAGTAGCTCCAACTCGGTTTGACAGTGAAAACTGCAGGAACTTCAAACCGGCACTAGGAAACAGACTGAGAAAGCAGAGAAAAAGTGTCTCCTGCAACCCGTTCCCTTGGTGCTAGATGAACGAACGTCTCTCCACTTGCTCAGTTCTGAGAGATAAGTGTGTGTGAAAGCCGTCCTTCACCTAGCTTGTTGGGAATACAAAGTTTCTTTTCAGTTGCAAACTCCATTCCATACATATATATGGGGAGGTACTAGCTCCAACTCGGTTTGACAGTGAAAACTGCAGGAACTTCAAACCGGCACTAGGAAACAGACTGAGAAAGCAGAGAAAAAGTGTCTCCTGCAACCCGTTCCCTTGGTGCTAGATGAACGAACGTCTCTCCACTTGCTCAGTTCTGAGAGATAAGTGTGTGTGAAAGCCGTCCTTCACCTAGCTTGTTGGGAACACAAAGTTTCTTTTCAGTTGCAAACTCCATTCCATACATATATATGGGGAGGTACAAGTTCCAACCCGGTTTGACAGTGAAAACTGCAGGAACTTCAAACCGGCACTAGGAAACAGACTGAGAAAGCAGAGAAAAAGTGTGTCCTGCAACCCGTTCCCTTGGTGCTAGAGGAACGAAGGTCTATCCACTTGCTCAGTTCTGAGAGATAAGTGTGTGTGAAAGCCGTCCTTCACCTAGCTTGTTGGGAACACAAAGTTTCTTTTCAGTTGCAATCTCCTTTCCATACATATATATGGGGAGGTAGTAGCTCCAACTCGGTTTGACAGTGAAAACTGCAGGAACTTCAAACCGGCACTAGGAAACAGACTGAGAAAGCAGGGAAAAAGTGTCTCTTGCAACCCGTTCCCTTGGTGCTAGATGAACGAACTTCTCTCCACTTGCTCAGTTCTGAGAGATAAGTGTGTGTGAAAGCCGTCCTTCACCTAGCTTGTTGGGAACACAAAGTTTCTTTTCAGTTGCAAACTCCATTCCATACATATATATGGGGAGGTACTAGCTCCAACTCGGTTTGACAGTGAAAACTGCAGGAACTTCAAACCGGCACTTGGAAACAGACTGAGAAAGCAGAGAAAAAGTGTCTCCTGCAACCCGTTCCCTTGGTGCTAGATGAATGAACGTCCCTCCACTTACTCAGTTCTGAGAGGTAAGTGTGTGTGAAAGCCGTCCTTCACATAGCTTGTTGGGAACACAAAGTTTCTTTTCTGTTGCAAAATGCATTCCATACATATATATGGGGAGGTAGTAGCTCCAACTCGGTTTGACAGTGAAAACTGCAGGAACTTCAAACCGGCACTAGGAAACAGACTGAGAAAGCAGAGAAAAAGTGTCTCCTGCAACCCGTTCCCTTGGTGCTAGATGAATGAACGTCCCTCCACTTGCTCAGTTCTGAGAGGTAAGTGTGTGTGAAAGCCGTCCTTCACCTAGCTTGTTGGGAACACAAAGTTTCTTTTCAGTTGCAAACTCCATTCCATACATATATATGGGGAGGTAGTAGCTCCAACTCGGTTTGACAGTGAAAACTGCAGGAACTTCAAACCGGCACTAGGAAACAGACTGAGAAAGCAGAGAAAAAGTGTCTCCTGCAACCCGTTCCCTTGGTGCTAGATGAATGAACGTCCCTCCACTTGCTCAGTTCTGAGAGGTAAGTGTGTGTGAAAGCCGTCCTTCACATAGCTTGTTGGGAACACAAAGTTTCTTTTCTGTTGCAAAATGCATTCCATACATATATATGGGGAGGTACTAGCTCCAACTCGGTTTGACAGTGAAAACTGCAGGAACTTCAAACCGGCACTAGGAAACAGACTGAGAAAGCAGAGAAAAAGTGTCTCCTGCAACCCGTTCCCTTGGTGCTAGATGAACGAACGTCTCTCCACTTGCTCAGTTCTGAGAGATAAGTGTGTGTGAAAGCCGTCCTTCACCTAGCTTGTTGGGAACACAAAGTTTCTTTTCAGTTGCAAACTCCACTCCATACATATATATGGGGAGGTAGTAGCTCCAACTCGGGTTTACAGTGAAAACTGCCGGAACTTCAAACCGGCACTAGGAAACAGACTGAGAAAGCAGAGAAATAGTGCCTCCTGCAACCCGTTCCCTTGGTGCTGGATGAACGAACGTCTCTCCACTTGCTCAGTTCTGAGAGATAAGTGTGTGTGAAAGCCGTCCTTCACCTAGCTTGTTGGGAACACAAAGTTTCTTTTCAGTTGCAAACTCCATTCCTTACATATATATGGGGAGGTACTAGCTCCAACTCGGTTTGACAGTGAAAACAGCAGGAACTTCAAACCGGCACTAGGAAACAGACTGAGAAAGCAGAGAATATGTGTCTCCTGCAACCCGTTCCCTTGGTGCTAGATGAACGAACGTCTCTCCACTTGCTCAGTTCTGAGAGATAAGTGTGTGTGAAAGCCGTCCTTCACCTAGCTTGTTGGGAACACAAAGTTTCTTTTCAGTTGCAAACTCCATTCCATACATATATATGGGGAGGTACAAGCTCCAACTCGGTTTGACAGTGAAAACTGCAGGAACTTCAAACCGGCACTAGGAAACAGACTGAGAAAGCAGAGAAATAGTGTCTCCTGCAACCCGTTCCCTTGGTGTTAGATGAACGAACGTCTCTCCACTTGCTCATTTCTGAGAGATAAGTGTGTGTGAAAGCCGTCCTTCACCTAGCTTGTTGGGAACACAAAGTTTCTTTTCAGTTGCAAACTCCATTCCATACATATATATGGGGAGGTAGTAGCTCCAACTCGGTTTGACAGTGAAAACTGCAGGAACTTCAAACCGGCACTAGGAAACAGACTGAGAAAGCAGAGAAATAATGTCTCCTGCAACCCGTTCCCTTGGTGCTACATGAATGAACGACTCTCCACTTGCTCAGTTCTGAGAGATAAGTGTGTGTGAAAGCCGTCCTTCACCTAGCTTGTTGGGAACACAAAGTTTCTTTTCAGTTGCAAACTCCATTCCATACATATATATGGGGAGGTAGTAGCTCCAACTCGGGTTTACAGTGAAAACTGCAGGAACTTCAAACCGGCACTAGGAAACAGACTGAGAAAGCAGGGAAAAAGTGTCTCCGGCAACCCGTTCCCTTGGTGCTAGATGAACGAACGTCTCTCCACTTGCTCAGTTCTGAGAGGTAAGTGTGTCTGAAAGCCGTCCTTCACCTAGCTTGTTGGGAACACAAAGTTTCTTTTCAGTTGCAAACTCCATTCCATACATATATATGGGTAGGTACTAGCTCCAACTCGGTTTCACAGTGAAAACTGCAGGAACTTCAAACCGGCACTAGGAAACAGACTGAGAAAGCAGAGAAAAAGTGTCTCCTGCAACCCATTCCCTTGGTGCTAGATGAACGAACGTCTCTCCACTTGCTCAGTTCTGAGAGATAAGTGTGTGTGAAAGCCGTCCTTCACCTAGCTTGTTGGGAACACAAAGTTTCTTTTCAGTTGCAAACTCCATTCCATACATATATAAGGGGAGGTAGTAGCTCCAACTCGGTTTGACAGTGAAAACTGCAGGAACTTCAAACCGGCACTAGGAAACAGACTGAGAAAGCAGAGAAAAAGTGTCTCCTGCAACCCGTTCCCTTGGTGCTAGATGAACGAACGTCTCTCCACTTGCTCAGTTCTGAGAGATAAGTGTGTGTGAAAGCCGTCCTTCACCTAGCTTGTTGGGAACACAAAGTTTCTTTTCAGATGCAAACTCCATTCCATACATATATATGGGGAGGTACAAGTTCCAACCCGGTTTGACAGTGAAAACTGCAGGAACTTCAAACCGGCACTAGGAAACAGACTGAGAAAGCAGAGAAAAAGTGTGTCCTGCAACCCGTTCCCTTGGTGTTAGATGAACGAACGTCTCTCCACTTGCTCAGTTCTGAGAGATAAGTGTGTGTGAAAGCCGTCCTTCACCTAGCTTGTTGGGAACACAAAGTTTCTTTTCAGTTGCAATCTCCTTTCCATACATATATATGGGTAGGTACAAGCTCCAACTCGGTTTGACAGTGAAAACTGCAGGAACTTCAAACCGGCACTAGGAAACAGACTGAGAAAGCAGAGAAAAAGTGTCTCCTGCAACCCGTTCCCTTGGTGCTAGATGAACGAACGTCTCTCCACTTGCTCAGTTCTGAGAGATAAGTGTGTGTGAAAGCCGTCCTTCACCTAGCTTGTTGGGAACACAAAGTTTCTTTTCAGTTGCAAACTCCATTCCATACATATATATGGGGAGGTACTAGCTCCAACTCGGTTTGACAGTGAAAACTGCAGGAACTTCAAACCGGCACTAGGAAACAGACTGAGAAAGCAGAGAAAAAGTGTCTCCTGCAACCCGTTCCCTTGGTGCTAGATGAACGAACGTCTCTCCACTTGCTCAGTTCTGAGAGATAAGTGTGTGTGAAAGCCGTCCTTCACCTAGCTTGTTGGGAACACAAAGTTTCTTTTCAGTAGCAAACTCCATTCCATACATATATATGGGGAGGTACTAGCTCCAACTCGGTTTGACAGTGAAAACTGCAGGAACTTCAAACCGGCACTAGGAAACAGACTGAGAAAGCAGAGAAAAAGTGTCTCCTGCAACCCGTTCCCTTGGTGCTAGATGAACGAACGTCTCTCCACTTGCTCAGTTCTGAGAGGTAAGTGTGTGTGAAAGCCGTCCTTCACCTAGCTTGTTGGGAACACAAAGTTTCTTTTCAGTTGCAAACTCCATTCCATACATATATATGGGGAGGTAGTAGCTCCAACTCGGTTTGACAGTGAAAACTGCAGGAACTTCAAACCGGCACTAGGAAACAGACTGAGAAAGCAGAGAAAAAGTGTCTCCTACAACCCGTTCCCTTGGTGCTAGAGGAACGAAGGTCTATCCACTTGCTCAGTTCTGAGAGATAAGTGTGTGTGAAAGCCGTCCTTCACCTAGCTTGTTGGGAACACAAAGTTTCTTTTCTGTTGCAAAATGCATTCCATACATATATATGGGGAGGTACTAGCTCCAACTCGGTTTGACAGTGAAAACTGCAGGAACTTCAAACCGGCACTAGGAAACAGACTGAGAAAGCAGAGAAAAAGTGTCTCCTGCAACCCGTTCCCTTGGTGCTAGATGAACGAACGTCTCTCCACTTGCTCAGTTCTGAGAGTTAAGTGTGTGTGAAAGCCGTCCTTCACCTAGCTTGTTGGGAACACAAAGTTTCTTTTCAGTTGCAAACTCCATTCCATACATATATATGGGGAGGTAGAAGCTCCAACTCGGTTTGAGAGTGAAAACTGCAGGAACTTCAAACCGGCACTAGGAAACAGACTGAGAAAGCAGAGAAAAAGTGTCTCCTGCAACCCGTTCCCTTGGTGCTAGATGAACGAACGTCTCTCCACTTGCTCAGTTCTGAGAGATAAGTGTGTGTGAAAGCCGTCCTTCACCTAGCTTGTTGGGAACACAAAGTTTCTTTTCAGTTGCAAACTCCATTCCATACATATATATGGGGAGGTAGTAGCTCCAACTCGGTTTGACAGTGAAAACTGCAGGAACTTCAAACCGGCACTAGGAAACAGACTGAGAAAGCAGAGAAATAGTGCCTCCTGCAACCCGTTCCCTTGGTGCTAGATGAACGAACGTCTCTCCACTTGCTCAGTTCTGAGAGGTAAGTGTGTGTGAAAGCCGTCCTTCACCTAGCTTGTTGGGAACACAAAGTTTCTTTTCAGTTGCAAACTCAATTCCTTACATATATATGGGGAGGTAGTAGCTCAAACTCGGTTTCACAGTGAAAACTGCAGGAACTTCAAACCGGCACTAGGAAACAGACTGAGAAAGCAGAGAAAAAGTGTCTCCTGCAACCCGTTCCCTTGGTGCTAGATGAACGAACGTCTCTCCACTTGCTCAGTTCTGAGAGATAAGTGTGTGTGAAAGCCGTCCTTCACCTAGCTTGTTGGGAACACAAAGTTTCTTTTCAGTTGAAAACTCCATTCCATACATATATATGGGGAGGTACTAGCTCCAAATCGGTTTGACAGTGAAAACTGCAGGAACTTCAAACCGGCACTAGGAAACAGACTGAGAAAGCAGAGAAAAAGTGTCTCCTGCAAACCGTTCCCTTGGTGCTAGATGAATGAACGTCCCTCCACTTGCTCAGTTCTGAGAGATAAGTGTGTGTGAAAGCCGTCCTTCACCTAGCTTGTTGGGAACACAAAGTTTCTTTTCAGTTGCAAACTCCATTCCTTACATATATATGGGGAGGTAGTAGCTCCAACTCGGTTTTACAGGGAAAACTGCAGGAACTTCAAACCGGCACTAGGAAACAGACTGAGAAATCAGAGAAAATGTGTGTCCTGCAACCCGTTCCCTTGGTGCTGGATGAACGAACGTCTCTCCACTTGCTCAGTTCTGAGAGGTAAGTGTGTGTGAAAGCCGTCCTTCACCTAGCTTGTTGGGAACACAAAGTTTCTTTTCAGTTGCAAACTCCATTCCATACATATATATGGGTAGGTACTAGCTCCAACTCGGTTTCACAGTGAAAACTGCAGGAACTTCAAACCGGCACTAGGAAACAGACTGAGAAAGCAGAGAAAAAGTGTCTCCTGCAACCCATTCCCTTGGTGCTAGATGAACGAACGTCTCTCCACTTGCTCAGTTCTGAGAGATAAGTGTGTGTGAAAGCCGTCCTTCACCTAGCTTGTTGGGAACACAAAGTTTCTTTTCAGTTGCAAACTCCATTCCATACATATATAAGGGGAGGTAGTAGCTCCAACTCGGTTTGACAGTGAAAACTGCAGGAACTTCAAACCGGCACTAGGAAACAGACTGAGAAAGCAGAGAAAAAGTGTCTCCTGCAACCCGTTCCCTTGGTGCTAGATGAACGAACGTCTCTCCACTTGCTCAGTTCTGAGAGATAATTGTGTGTGAAAGCCGTCCTTCACCTAGCTTGTTGGGAACACAAAGATTCTTTTCAGTTGCAAACTCCATTCCATACATATATATGGGGAGGTACAAGCTCCAACTCGGTTTCACAGTGAAAACTGCAGGAACTTCAAACCGGCACTAGGAAACAGACTGAGAAAGCAGAGAAAAAATGTCTCCTGCAACCCGTTCCCTTGGTGCTAGATGAACGAACGTCTCTCCACTTGCTCAGTTCTGAGAGATAAGTGTGTGTGAAAACCGTCCTTCACCTAGCTTGTTGGGAACACAAAGTTTCTTTTCAGTTGCAAACTGCATTCCATACATATATATGGGGAGGTAGTAGCTCCAACTCGGTTTGACAGTGCAAACTGCAGGAACTTCAAACCGGCACTAGGAAACAGACTGAGAAAGCAGAGAAATAGTGTCTCCTGCAACCCGTTCCCTTGGTGCTAGATGAACGAACGTCTCTCCACTTGCTCAGTTCTGAGAGATAAGTGTGTGTGAAAGCCGTCCTTCACCTAGCTTGTTGGGAACACAAAGTTTCTTTTCAGTTGCAAACTCCATTCCATACTTATATATGGGGAGGTACTAGCTCCAACTCGGTTTGACAGTGAAAACTGCAGGAACTTCAAACCGGCACTTGGAAACAGACTGAGAAAGCAGAGAAAAAGTGCCTCCTGCAACCCGTTCCCTTGGTGCTAGATGAACGAACGTCTCTCCACTTGCTCAGTTCTGAGATATAAGTGTGTGTGAAAGCCGTCCTTCACCTAGCTTGTTGGGAATACAAAGTTTCTTTTCAGTTGCAAACTCCATTCCATACATATATATGGGGAGGTACTAGCTCCAACTCGGTTTGACAGTGAAAACTGCAGGAACTTCAAACCGGCACTAGGAAACAGACTGAGAAAGCAGAGAAAAAGTGTCTCCTGCAACCCGTTCCCTTGGTGCTAGATGAACGAACGTCTCTCCACTTGCTCAGTTCTGAGAGATAAGTGTGTGTGAAAGCCGTCCTTCACCTAGCTTGTTGGGAACACAAAGTTTCTTTTCAGTTGCAAACTCCATTCCATACATATATATGGGGAGGTACAAGTTCCAACCCGGTTTGACAGTGAAAACTGCAGGAACTTCAAACCGGCACTAGGAAACAGACTGAGAAAGCAGAGAAAAAGTGTGTCCTGCAACCCGTTCCCTTGGTGTTAGATGAACGAACGTCTCTCCACTTGCTCAGTTCTGAGAGATAAGTGTGTGTGAAAGCCGTCCTTCACCTAGCTTGTTGGGAACACAAAGTTTCTTTTCAGTTGCAATCTCCTTTCCATACATATATATGGGGAGGTACTAGCTCCAACTCGGTTTGACAGTGAAAACTGCAGGAACTTCAAACCGGCACTAGGAAACAGACTGAGAAAGCAGAGAAAAAGTGTCTCTTGCAACCCGTTCCCTTGGTGCTAGATGAACGAACGTCTCTCCACTTGCTCAGTTCTGAGAGATAAGTGTGTGTGAAAGCCGTCCTTCACCTAGCTTGTTGGGAACACAAAGTTTCTTTTCAGTTGCAAACTCCATTCCATACATATATATGGGGAGGTACTAGCTCCAACTCGGTTTGACAGTGAAAACTGCAGGAACTTCAAACCGGCACTTGGAAACAGAATGAGAAAGCAGAGAAAAAGTGTCTCCTGCAACCCGTTCCCTTGGTGCTAGATGAATGAACGTCCCTCCACTTGCTCAGTTCTGAGAGGTAAGTGTGTGTGAAAGCCGTCCTTCACATAGCTTGTTGGGAACACAAAGTTTCTTTTCTGTTGCAAAATGCATTCCATACATATATATGGGGAGGTAGTAGCTCCAACTCGGTTTGACAGTGAAAACTGCAGGAACTTCAAACCGGCACTAGGAAACAGACTGAGAAAGCAGAAAAAAAGTGTCTCCTGCAACCCGTTCCCTTGGTGCTAGATGAATGAACGTCCCTCCACTTGCTCAGTTCTGAGAGGTAAGTGTGTGTGAAAGCCGTCCTTCACATAGCTTGTTGGGAACACAAAGTTTCTTTTCTGTTGCAAAATGCATTCCATACATATATATGGGGAGGTAGTAGCTCCAACTCGGTTTGACAGTGAAAACTGCAGGAACTTCAAACCGGCACTAGGAAACAGACTGAGAAAGCAGAGAAAAAGTGTCTCCTGCAACTCGTTCCCTTGGTGCTAGATGAATGAACGTCCCTCCACTTGCTCAGTTCTGAGAGGTAAGTGTGTGTGAAAGCCGTCCTTCACATAGCTTGTTGGGAACACAAAGTTTCTTTTCAGTTGCAAAATGCATTCCATACATATATATGGGGAGGTAGTAGCTCCAACTCGGTTTGACAGTGAAAACTGCAGGAACTTCAAACCGGCACTAGGAAACAGACTGAGAAAGCAGAGAAAAAGTGTCTCCTGCAACCCGTTCCCTTGGTGCTAGATGAACGAACGTCTCTCCACTTGCTCAGTTCTGAGAGATAAGTGTGTGTGAAAGCCGTCCTTCACCTAGCTTGTTGGGAACACAAAGTTTCTTTTCAGTTGCAAACTCCATTCCATACATATATATGGGGAGGTACAAGCTCCAACTCGGTTTGACAGTGAAAACTGCAGGAACTTCAAACCGGCACTAGGAAACAGACTGAGAAAGCAGAGAAAAAGTGTCTCTTGCAACCCGTTCCCTTGGTGCTAGATGAACGAACGTCTCTCCACTTGCTCAGTTCTGAGAGATAAGTGTGTGTGAAAACCGTCCTTCACCTATCTTGTTGGGAACACAAAGTTTCTTTTCAGTTGCAAACTGCATTCCATACATATATATGGGGAGGTAGTAGCTCCAACTCGGTTTGACAGTGAAAACTGCAGGAACTTCAAACCGGCACTAGGAAACAGACTGAGAAAGCAGAGAAATAGTGTCTCCTGCAACCCGTTCCCTTGGTGCTAGATGAACGAACGTCTCTCCACTTGCTCAGTTCTGAGAGATAAGTGTGTGTGAAAGCCGTCCTTCACCTAGCTTGTTGGGAACACAAAGTTTCTTTTCAGTTGCAAACTCCATTCCATACATATATATGGGGAGGTACTAGCTCCAACTCGGTTTGACAGTGAAAACTGCAGGAACTTCAAACCGGCACTTGGAAACAGACTGAGAAAGCAGAGAAAAAGTGTCTCCTGCAACCCGTTCCCTTGGTGCTAGATGAACGAACGTCCCTCCACTTGCTCAGTTCTGAGAGGTAAGTGTGTGTGAAAGCCGTCCTTCACCTAGCTTGTTGGGAACACAAAGTTTCTTTTCTGTTGCAAAATGCATTCCATACATATATATGGGGAGGTAGTAGCTCCAACTCGGTTTGACAGTGAAAACTGCAGGAACTTCAAACCGGCACTAGGAAACAGACTGAGAAAGCAGAGAAATAGTGTCTCCTGCAACCCGTTCCCTTGGTGCTAGATGAACGAACGTCTCTCCACTTGCTCAGTTCTGAGAGATAAGTGTGTGTGAAAGCCGTCCTTCACCTAGCTTGTTGGGAACACAAAGTTTCTTTTCAGTTGCAAACTCCATTCCATACATATATATGGGGAGGTACTAGCTCCAACTCGGTTTTACAGTGAAAACTGCAGGAACTTCAAACCGGCACTAGGAAACAGACTGAGAAAGCAGAGAAAAAGTGTCTCCTGCAACCCGTTCCCTTGGTGCTAGATGAACGAACGTCTCTCCACTTGCTCAGTTCTGAGAGATAAGTGTGTGTGAAAGCCGTCCTTCACCTAGCTTGTTGGGAACACAAAGTTTCTTTTCAGTTGCAAACTCCACTCCATACATATATATGGGGAGGTAGTAGCTCCAACTCGGTTTGACAGTGAAAACTGCAGGAACTTCAAACCGGCACTAGGAAACAGACTGAGAAAGCAGAGAAATAGTGCCTCCTGCAACCCGTTCCCTTGGTGCTAGATGAACGAACGTCTCTCCACTTGCTCAGTTCTGAGAGATAAGTGTGTGTGAAAGCCGTCCTTCACCTAGCTTGTTGGGAACACAAAGTTTCTTTTCAGTTGCAAACTCCATTCCTTACATATATATGGGGAGGTACTAGCTCCAACTCGGTTTGACAGTGAAAACAGCAGGAACTTCAAACCGGCACTAGGAAACAGACTGAGAAAGCAGAGAAAAAGTGTCTCCTGCAACCCGTTCCCTTGGTGTTAGATGAACGAACGTCTCTCCACTTGCTCAGTTCTGAGAGATAAGTGTGTGTGAAAGCCGTCCTTCACCTAGCTTGTTGGGAACACAAAGTTTCTTTTCAGTTGCAAACTCCATTCCATACATATATATGGGGAGGTACAAGCTCCAACTCGGTTTGACAGTGAAAACTGCAGGAACTTCAAACCGGCACTAGGAAACAGACTGAGAAAGCAGAGAAATAGTGTCTCCTGCAACCCGTTCCCTTGGTGCTAGATGAACGAACGTCTCTCCACTTGCTCAGTTCTGAGAGATAAGTGTGTGTGAAAGCCGTCCTTCACCTAGCTTGTTGGGAACACAAAGTTTCTTTTCAGTTGCAAACTCCA
Source organism: Camelus bactrianus (assembly GCF_048773025.1). Classification (NCBI taxonomy): domain Eukaryota; kingdom Metazoa; phylum Chordata; class Mammalia; order Artiodactyla; family Camelidae; genus Camelus; species Camelus bactrianus. The sequence goes on along the minus strand of NC_133573.1, from coordinate 4,588,293 downwards.
TTCCATACATATATATGGGGAGGTAGTAGCTCCAACTCGGTTTGACAGTGAAAACTGCAGGAACTTCAAACCGGCACTAGGAAACAGACTGAGAAAGCAGAGAAAAAGTGTCTCCTGCAACAAGTTCCCTTGGTGCTACATGAACGAACGACTCTCCACTTGCTCAGTTCTGAGAGATAAGTGTGTGTGAAAGCCGTCCTTCACCTAGCTTGTTGGGAACACAAAGTTTCTTTTCAGTTGCAAACTCCATTCCATACATATATATGGGGAGGCAGTAGCTCCAACTCGGTTTGACAGTGAAAACTGCAGGAACTTCAAACCGGCACTAGGAAACAGACTGAGAAAGCAGGGAAAAAGTGTCTCCGGCAACCCGTTCCCTTGGTGCTAGATGAACGAACGTCTCTCCACTTGCTCAGTTCTGAGAGGTAAGTGTGTGTGAAAGCCGTCCTTCACCTAGCTTGTTGGGAACACAAAGTTTCTTTTCAGTTGCAAACTCCATTCCATACATATATATGGGTAGGTACTAGCTCCAACTCGGTTTGACAGTGAAAACTGCAGGAACTTCAAACCGGCACTAGGAAACAGACTGAGAAAGCAGAGAAAAAGTGTCTCCTGCAACCCATTCCCTTGGTGCTAGATGAACGAACGTCTCTCCACTTGCTCAGTTCTTAGAGATAAGTGTGTGTGAAAGCCGTCCTTCACCTAGCTTGTTGGGAACACAAAGTTTCTTTTCAGTTGCAAACTCCATTCCATACATATATAAGGGGAGGTAGTAGCTCCAACTCGGTTTGACAGTGAAAACTGCAGGAACTTCAAACCGGCACTAGGAAACAGACTGAGAAAGCAGAGAAATATTGCCTCCTGCAACCCGTTCCCTTGGTGCTAGATGAACGAACGTCTCTCCACTTGCTCAGTTCTGAGAGATAAGTGTGTGTGAAAGCCGTCCTTCACCTAGCTTGTTGGGAACACAAAGTTTCTTTTCAGTTGCAAACTCCATTCCATACATGTATATGGGGAGGTACTAGCTCCAACTCGGTTTGACAGTGAAAACTGCAGGAACTTCAAACCGGCACTAGGAAACAGACTGAGAAAGCAGAGAAAAAGTGTCTCCTGCAACCCGTTCCCTTGGTGCTAGAGGAACGAAGGTCTATCCACTTGCTCAGTTCTGAGAGATAAGTGTGTGTGAAAGCCGTCCTTCACCTAGCTTGTTGGGAACACAAAGTTTCTTTTCAGTTGCAATCTCCTTTCCATACATATATATGGGTAGGTACAAGCTCCAACTCGGTTTGACAGTGAAAACTGCAGGAACTTCAAACCGGCACTAGGAAACAGACTGAGAAAGCAGAGAAATAGTGTCTCCTGCAACCCGTTCCCTTGGTGCTAGATGAACGAACGTCTCTCCACTTGCTCAGTTCTGAGAGATAAGTGTGTGTGAAAGCCGTCCTTCACCTAGCTTGTTGGGAACACAAAGTTTCTTTTCAGTTGCAAACTCCATTCCATACTTATATATGGGGAGGTAGTAGCTCCAACTCGGTTTGACAGTGAAAACTGCAGGAACTTCAAACCGGCACTTGGAAACAGACTGAGAAAGCAGAGAAAAAGTGCCTCCTGCAACCCGTTCCCTTGGTGCTAGATGAACGAACGTCTCTCCACTTGCTCAGTTCTGAGAGATAAGTGTGTGTGAAAGCCGTCCTTCACCTAGCTTGTTGGGAACACAAAGTTTCTTTTCAGTTGCAAACTCCATTCCATACATATATATGGGGAGGTACTAGCTCCAACTCTGTTTGACAGTGAAAACTGCAGGAACTTCAAACCGGCACTAGGAAACAGACTGAGAAAGCAGAGAAAAAGTGTCTCCTGCAACCCGTTCCCTTGGTGCTAGATGAACGAACGTCTCTCCACTTGCTCAGTTCTGAGAGATAAGTGTGTGTGAAAGCCGTCCTTCACCTAGCTTGTTGGGAACACAAAGTTTCTTTTCTGTTGCAAAATGCATTCCATACATATATATGGGGAGGTACAAGCTCCAACCCGGTTTGACAGTGAAAACTGCAGGAACTTCCAACCGGCACTAGGAAACAGACTGAGAAAGCAGAGAAAAAGTGTGTCCTGCAACCCGTTCCCTTGGTGTTAGATGAACGAACGTCTCTCCACTTGCTCAGTTCTGAGAGATAAGTGTGTGTGAAAGCCGTCCTTCACCTAGCTTGTTGGGAACACAAAGTTTCTTTTCAGTTGCAATCTCCTTTCCATACATATATATGGGTAGGTACAAGCTCCAACTCGGTTTGACAGTGAAAACTGCAGGAATTTCAAACCGGCACTAGGAAACAGACTGAGAAAGCAGAGAAAAAGTGTCTCTTGCAACCCGTTCCCTTGGTGCTAGATGAACGAACGTCTCTCCACTTGCTCAGTTCTGAGAGATAAGTGTGTGTGAAAACCGTCCTTCACCTAGCTTGTTGGGAACACAAAGTTTCTTTTCAGTTGCAAACTGCATTCCATACATATATATGGGGAGGTAGTAGCTCCAACTCGGTTTGACAGTGAAAACTGCAGGAACTTCAAACCGGCACTAGGAAACAGACTGAGAAAGCAGAGAAATAGTGTCTCCTGCAACCCGTTCCCTTGGTGCTAGATGAACGAACGTCTCTCCACTTGCTCAGTTCTGAGAGATAAGTGTGTGTGAAAGCCGTCCTTCACCTAGCTTGTTGGGAACACAAAGTTTCTTTTCAGTTGCAAACTCCATTCCATACATATATATGGGGAGGTACTAGCTCCAACTCGGTTTGACAGTGAAAACTGCAGGAACTTCCAACCGGCACTAGGAAACAGACTGAGAAAGCAGAGAAAAAGTGTCTCTTGCAACCCGTTCCCTTGGTGCTAGATGAACGAACGTCTCTCCACTTGCTCAGTTCTGAGAGATAAGTGTGTGTGAAAACCGTCCTTCACCTAGCTTGTTGGGAACACAAAGTTTCTTTTCAGTTGCAAACTGCATTCCATACATATATATGGGGAGGTACTAGCTCCAACTCGGTTTGACAGTGAAAACTGCAGGAACTTCAAACCGGCACTAGGAAACAGACTGAGAAAGCAGAGAAATAGTGTCTCCTGCAACCCGTTCCCTTGGTGCTAGATGAACGAACGTCTCTCCACTTGCTCAGTTCTGAGAGATAAGTGTGTGTGAAAGCCGTCCTTCACCTAGCTTGTTGGGAACACAAAGTTTCTTTTCAGTTGCAAACTCCATTCCATACATGTATATGGGGAGGTACTAGCTCCAACTCGGTTTGACAGTGAAAACTGCAGGACCTTCAAACCGGCACTAGGAGACAGACTGAGAAAGCAGAGAAAAAGTGTCTCCTGCAACCCGTTCCCTTGGTGCTAGATGAACGAACGTCCCTCCACTTGCTCAGTTCTGAGAGATAAGTGTGTGTGAAAGCCGACCTTCACCTAGCTTGTTGGGAACACAAAGTTTCTTTTCAGTTGCAAACTCCATTCCATACATATATATGGGGAGGTACTAGCTCCAACTCGGTTTGACAGTGAGAACTGCAGGAACTTCTAACCGCCACTAGGAAACAGACTGAGAAAGCAGAGAAAAAGTGTCTCCTGCAACCCGTTCCCTTGGTGCTAGATGAACGAACGTCTCTCCACTTGCTCAGTTCTGAGAGATAAGTGTGTGTGAAAGCCGTCCTTCACCTAGCTTGTTGGGAACACAAAGTTTCTTTTCAGTTGCAAACTCCATTCCATACATATATATGGGGAGGTACTAGCTCCAACTCGGTTTGACAGTGAAAACTGCAGGAACTTCAAACCGGCACTTGGAAACAGACTGAGAAAGCAGAGAAAAAGTGTCTCCTGCAACCCGTTCCCTTGGTGCTAGATGAATGAACGTCTCTCCACTTGCTCAGTTCTGAGAGATAAGTGTGTGTGAAAGCCGTCCTTCACCTAGCTTGTTGGGAACACAAAGTTTCTTTTCAGTTGCAAACTCCACTCCATACATATATATGGGGAGGTAGTAGCTCCAACTCGGGTTTACAGTGAAAACTGCAGGAACTTCAAACCGGCACTAGGAAACAGACTGAGAAAGCAGAGAAATAGTGCCTCCTGCAACCCGTTCCCTTGGTGCTAGATGAACGAACGTCTCTCCACTTGCTCAGTTCTGAGAGATAAGTGTGTGTGAAAGCCGTCCTTCACCTAGCTTGTTGGGAACACAAAGTTTCTTTTCAGTTGCAAACTCCATTCCTTACATATATATGGGGAGGTACTAGCTCCAAATCGGTTTGACAGTGAAAACAGCAGGAACTTCAAACCGGCACTAGGAAACAGACTGAGAAAGCAGAGAAAAAGTGTCTCCTGCAACCCGTTCCCTTGGTGTTAGATGAACGAACGTCTCTCCACTTGCTCAGTTCTGAGAGATAAGTGTGTGTGAAAGCCGTCCTTCACCTAGCTTGTTGGGAACACAAAGTTTCTTTTCAGTTGCAAACTCCATTCCATACATATATATGGGGAGGTACAAGCTCCAACTCGGTTTGACAGTGAAAACTGCAGGAACTTCAAACCGGCACTAGGAAACAGACTGAGAAAGCAGAGAAAAAGTGTCTCCTGCAACCCGTTCCCTTGGTGCTAGATGAACGAACGTCTCTCCACTTGCTCAGTTCTGAGAGATAAGTGTGTGTGAAAGCCGTCCTTCACCTAGCTTGTTGGGAACACAAAGTTTCTTTTCAGTTGCAAACTCCAATCCATACACATATATGGGGAGGTACAAGCTCCAACTCGGTTTGACAGTGAAAACTGCAGGAACTTCAAACCGGCACTAGGAAACAGACTGAGAAAGCAGAGAAATAGTCTCTCCTGCAACAAGTTCCCTTGGTGCTAGATGAACGAACGTCTCTCCACTTGCTCAGTTCTGAGAGATAAGTGTGTGTGAAAGCCGTCCTTCACCTAGCTTGTTGGGAACACAAAGTTTCTTTTCAGTTGCAAACTCCATTCCATACATATATATGGGGAGGTAGTAGCTCCAACTCGGGTTTACAGTGAAAACTGCAGGAACTTCAAACCGGCACTAGGAAACAGACTGAGAAAGCAGAGAAAAAGTGTCTCCTGCAACCCGTTCCCTTGGTGCTAGATGAACGAACGTCTCTCCACTTGCTCAGTTCTGAGAGATAAGTGTGTGTGAAAGCCGTCCTTCACCTAGCTTGTTGGGAACACAAAGTTTCTTTTCAGTTGCAAACTCCATTCCATACATATATATGGGGAGGTACTAGCTCCAACTCCGTTTGACAGTGAAAACTGCAGGAACTTCAAACCGGCACTAGGAAACAGACTGAGAAAGCAGAGAAAAAGTGTCTCCTGCAACCCGTTCCCTTGGTGCTAGAGGAACGAACGTCTATCCACTTGCTCAGTTCTGAGAGATAAGTGTGTGTGAAAGCCGTCCTTCACCTAGCTTGTTGGGAACACAAAGTTTCTTTTCAGTTGCAAACTCCATTCCATACATATATATGGGGAGGTAATAGCTCCAACTCGGTTTGACAGTGAAAACTGCAGGAACTTCAAACCGGCACTAGGAAACAGACTGAGAAAGCAGAGAAAATGTGTCTCCTGCAACCCGTTCCCTTGGTGCTAGATGAACGAACGTCTCTCCACTTGCTCAGTTCTGAGAGATAAGTGTGTGTGAAAGCCGTCCTTCACCTAGCTTGTTGGGAACACAAAGTTTCTTTTCAGTTGCAAACTCCATTCCATACATATATATGGGGAGGTACTAGCTCCAACTCGGTTTTACAGTGAAAACTGCAGGAACTTCAAACCGGCACTAGGAAACAGACTGAGAAAGCAGAGAAAAAGTGTCTCCTGCAACCCGTTCCCTTGGTGCTAGATGAACGAACGTCTCTCCACTTGCTCAGTTCTGAGAGATAAGTGTGTGTGAAAGCCGTCCTTCACCTAGCTTGTTGGGAACACAAAGTTTCTTTTCAGTTGCAAACTCCATTCCATACATATATATGGGGAGGTACTAGCTCCAACTCGGCTTGACAGTGAAAACTGCAGGAACTTCAAACCGGCACTAGGAAACAGACTGAGAAAGCAGAGAAATAGTGCCTCCTGCAACCCGTTCCCTTGGTGCTAGATGAACGAACGTCTCTCCACTTGCTCAGTTCTGAGAGGTAAGTGTGTGTGAAAGCCGTCCTTCACCTAGCTTGTTGGGAACACAAAGTTTCTTTTCAGTTGCAAACTCCATTCCATACATATACATGGGGAGGTACTAGCTCCAACTGGGTTTGAAATTGAAAACTGCAGGAACTTCAAACCGGCACTAGGAAACAGACTGAGAAAGCAGAGAAATATTGCCTCCTGCAACCCGTTCCCTTGGTGCTAGATGAACGAACGTCTCTCCACTTGCTCAGTTCTGAGAGATAAGTGTGTGTGAAAGCCGTCCTTCACCTAGCTTGTTGGGAACACAAAGTTTCTTTTCAGTTGCAAACTCCATTCCATACATATATATGGGGAGGTACTAGCTCCAACTCGGTTTTACAGTGAAAACTGCAGGAACTTCAAACCGGCACTAGGAAACAGACTGAGAAAGCAGAGAAATATTGCCTCCTGCAACCCGTTCCCTTGGTGCTAGATGAACGAACGTCTCTCCACTTGCTCAGTTCTGAGAGATAAGTGTGTGTGAAAGCCGTCCTTCACCTAGCTTGTTGGGAACACAAAGTTTCTTTTCAGTTGCAAACTCCATTCCATACATGTATATGGGGAGGTACTAGCTCCAACTCGGTTTGACAGTGAAAACTGCAGGAACTTCAAACCGGCACTAGGAGACAGACTGAGAAAGCAGAGAAAAAGTGTCTCCTGCAACCCGTTCCCTTGGTGCTAGATGAACGAACGTCTCTCCACTTGCTCAGTTCTGAGAGATAAGTGTGTGTGAAAGCCGACCTTCACCTAGCTTGTTGGGAACACAAAGTTTCTTTTCAGTTGCAAACTCCATTCCATACATATATATGGGGAGGTACTAGCTCCAACTCGGTTTGACAGTGAGAACTGCAGGAACTTCTAACCGCCACTAGGAAACAGACTGAGAAAGCAGAGAAAAAGTGTCTCCTGCAACCCGTTCCCTTGGTGCTAGATGAACGAACGTCTCTCCACTTGCTCAGTTCTGAGAGATAAGTGTGTGTGAAAGCCGTCCTTCACCTAGCTTGTTGGGAACACAAAGTTTCTTTTCAGTTGCAAACTCCATTCCATACATATATATGGGGAGGTAGTAGCTCCAACTCGGTTTGACAGTGAAAACTGCAGGAACTTCAAACCGGCACTAGGAAACAGACTGAGAAAGCAGAGAAAAAGTGTCTCCTGCAACCCGTTCCCTTGGTGCTAGATGAATGAACGTCTCTCCACTTGCTCAGTTCTGAGAGATAAGTGTGTGTGAAAGCCGTCCTTCACCTAGCTTGTTGGGAACACAAAGTTTCTTTTCAGTTGCAAACTCCATTCCATACATATATATGGGGAGGTACTAGCTCCAACTCGGTTTTACAGTGAAAACTGCAGGAACTTCAAACCGGCACTAGGAAACAGACTGAGAAAGCAGAGAAAAAGTGTCTCCTGCAACCCGTTCCCTTGGTGCTAGATGAACGAACGTCTCTCCACTTGCTCAGTTCTGAGAGATAAGTGTGTGTGAAAGCCGTCCTTCACCTAGCTTGTTGGGAACACAAAGTTTCTTTTCAGTTGCAAACTCCATTCCATACATATATATGGGGAGGTACTAGCTCCAACTCGGCTTGACAGTGAAAACTGCAGGAACTTCAAACCGGCACTAGGAAACAGACTGAGAAAGCAGAGAAAAAGTGCCTCCTGCAACCCGTTCCCTTGGTGCTAGATGAACGAACGTCCCTCCACTTGCTCAGTTCTGAGAGGTAACTGTGTGTGAAAGCCGTCCTTCACCTAGCTTGTTGGGAACACAAAGTTTCTTTTCAGTTGCAAACTCCATTCCATACATATATATGGGGAGGTACTAGCTCCAACTCGGTTTGAAATTGAAAACTGCAGGAACTTCAAACCGGCACTAGGAAACAGACTGAGAAAGCAGAGAAAAAGTGTCTCCTGCAAACCGTTCCCTTGGTGCTAGATGAACGAACGTCTCTCCACTTGCTCAGTTCTGAGAGATAAGTGTGTGTGAAAGCCGTCCTTCACCTAGCTTGTTGGGAACACAAAGTTTCTTTTCAGTTGCAAACTCCAATCCATACACATATATGGGGAGGTACAAGCTCCAACTCGGTTTGACAGTGAAAACTGCAGGAACTTCAAACCGGCACTAGGAAACAGACTGAGAAAGCAGAGAAATAGTCTCTCCTGCAACCCGTTCCCTTGGTGCTAGATGAACGAACGTCTCTCCACTTGCTCAGTTCTGAGAGATAAGTGTGTGTGAAAGCCGTCCTTCACCTAGCTTGTTGGGAACACAAAGTTTCTTTTCAGTTGCAAACTCCATTCCATACATATATATGGGGAGGTACTAGCTCCAACTCGGTTTGACAGTGAAAACTGCAGGAACTTCAAACCGGCACTAGGAAACGGACTGAGAAAGCAGAGAAAATGTGTCTCCTGCAACCCGTTCCCTTGGTGCTAGATGAACGAACGTCTCTCCACTTGCTCAGTTCTGAGAGATAAGTGTGTGTGAAAGCCGTCCTTCACCTAGCTTGTTGGGAACACAAAGTTTCTTTTCAGTTGCAAACTCCATTCCATACATATATATGGGGAGGTAGTAGCTCCAACTCGGTTTGACAGTGAAAACTGCAGGAACTTCAAACCGGCACTAGGAAACAGACTGAGAAAGCAGAGAAAAAGTGTCTCCTGCAACCCGTTCCCTTGGTGCTAGAGGAACGAACGTCTATCCACAGGCTCAGTTCTGAGAGATAAGTGTGTGTGAAAGCCGTCCTTCACCTAGCTTGTTGGGAACACAAAGTTTCTTTTCAGTTGCAAACTCCATTCCATACATATATATGGGGAGGTAATAGCTCCAACTCGGTTTGACAGTGAAAACTGCAGGAACTTCAAACCGGCACTAGGAAACAGACTGAGAAAGCAGAGAAAAAGTGTCTCCTGCAACCCGTTCCCTTGGTGCTAGATGAATGAACGTCTCTCCACTTGCTCAGTTCTGAGAGATAAGTGTGTGTGAAAGCCGTCCTTCACCTAGCTTGTTGGGAACACAAAGTTTCTTTTCAGTTGCAAACTCCATTCCATACATATATATGGGGAGGTACTAGCTCCAACTCGGTTTTACAGTGAAAACTGCAGGAACTTCAAACCGGCACTAGGAAACAGACTGAGAAAGCAGAGAAAAAGTGTCTCCTGCAACCCGTTCCCTTGGTGCTACATGAATGAACGACTCTCCACTTGCTCAGTTCTGAGAGATAAGTGTGTGTGAAAGCCGTCCTTCACCTAGCTTGTTGGGAACACAAAGTTTCTTTTCAGTTGCAAACTCCATTCCATACATATATATGGGGAGGTACTAGCTCCAACTCGGTTTGACAGTGAAAACTGCAGGAACTTCAAACCGGCACTAGGAAACAGACTGAGAAAGCAGAGAAATAGTGCCTCCTGCAACCCGTTCCCTTGGTGCTAGATGAACGAACGTCTCTCCACTTGCTCAGTTCTGAGGGATAAGTGTGTGTGAAAGCCGTCCTTCACCTAGCTTGTTGGGAACACAAAGTTTCTTTTCAGTTGCAAACTCCATTCCATACATATACATGGGGAGGTACTAGCTCCAACTCGGTTTGACAGTGAAAACTGCAGGAACTTCAAACCGGCACTAGGAAACAGACTGAGAAAGCAGAGAAAAAGTGTCTCCTGCAACCCGTTCCCTTGGTGCTAGATGAACGAACGTCTCTCCACTTGCTCAGTTCTGAGAGATAAGTGTGTGTGAAAGCCGTCCTTCACCTAGCTTGTTGGGAACACAAAGTTTCTTTTCAGTTGCAAACTCCAATCCATACACATATATGGGGAGGTACAAGCTCCAACTCGGTTTGACAGTGAAAACTGCAGGAACTTCAAACCGGCACTAGGAAACAGACTGAGAAAGCAGAGAAATAGTCTCTCCTGCAACCCGTTCCCTTGGTGCTAGATGAACGAACGTCTCTCCACTTGCTCAGTTCTGAGAGATAAGTGTGTGTGAAAGCCGTCCTTCACCTAGCTTGTTGGGAACACAAAGTTTCTTTTCAGTTGCAAACTCCATTCCATACATATATATGGGGAGGTACTAGCTCCAACTCGGTTTGACAGTGAAAACTGCAGGAACTTCAAACCGGCACTAGGAAACGGACTGAGAAAGCAGAGAAAAAGTGTCTCCTGCAACCCGTTCCCTTGGTGCTAGATGAACGAAAGTCTCTCCACTTGCTCAGTTCTGAGAGATAAGTGTGTGTGAAAGCCGTCCTTCACCTAGCTTGTTGGGAACACAAAGTTTCTTTTCAGTTGCAAACTCCATTCCATACATATATATGGGGAGGTAGTAGCTCCAACTCGGTTTGACAGTGAAAACTGCAGGAACTTCAAACCGGCACTAGGAAACAGACTGAGAAAGCAGAGAAATAGTGTCTCCTGCAACCCGTTCCCTTGGTGCTAGATGAACGAACGTCTCTCCACTTGCTCAGTTCTGAGAGATAAGTGTGTGTGAAAGCCGTCCTTCACCTAGCTTGTTGGGAACACAAAGTTTCTTTTCAGTTGCAAACTCCATTCCATACATATATAAGGGGAGGTAGTAGCTCCAACTCGGTTTGACAGTGAAAACTGCAGGAACTTCAAACCGGCACTTGGAAACAGACTGAGAAAGCAGAGAAAAAGTGTCTCCTGCAACCCGTTCCCTTGGTGCTAGATGAACGAACGTCTCTCCACTTGCTCAGTTCTGAGAGATAAGTGTGTGTGAAAGCCGTCCTTCACCTAGCTTGTTGGGAACACAAAGTTTCTTTTCAGTTGCAAACTCCATTCCATACATATATATGGGGAGGTAGTAGCTGCAACTCGGTTTGACAGTGAAAACTGCAGGAACTTCAAACCGGCACTAGGAAACAGACTGAGAAAGCAGAGAAAAAGTGTGTCCTGCAACCCGTTCCCTTGGTGTTAGATGAACGAACGTCTCTCCACTTGCTCAGTTCTGAGAGGTAAGTGTGTGTGAAAGCCGTCCTTCACATAGCTTGTTGGGAACACAAAGTTTCTTTTCTGTTGCAAAATGCATTCCATACATATATATGGGTAGGTACAAGCTCCAACTCGGTTTGACAGTGAAAACTGCAGGAACTTCAAACCGGCACTAGGAAACAGACTGAGAAAGCAGAGAAATAGTGTCTCCTGCAACCCGTTCCCTTGGTGCTAGATGAACGAACGTCTCTCCACTTGCTCAGTTCTGAGAGATAAGTGTGTGTGAAAGCCGTCCTTCACCTAGCTTGTTGGGAACACAAAGTTTCTTTTCAGTTGCAAACTCCATTCCATACATATATATGGGGAGGTAGTAGCTCCAACTCGGTTTGACAGTGAAAAGTGCAGGAACTTCAAACCGGCACTTGGAAACAGACTGAGAAAGCAGAGAAAAAGTGTCTCCTGCAACCCGTTCCCTTGGTGCTAGATGAACGAACGTCTCTCCACTTGCTCAGTTCTGAGAGATAAGTGTGTGTGAAAGCCGTCCTTCACCTAGCTTGTTGGGAACACAAAGTTTCTTTTCAGTTGCAAACTCCACTCCATACATATATATGGGGAGGTAGTAGCTCCAACTCGGTTTGACAGTGAAAACTGCAGGAACTTCAAACCGGCACTTGGAAACAGACTGAGAAAGCAGAGAAATAGTGCCTCCTGCAACCCGTTCCCTTGGTGCTAGATGAACGAACGTCCCTCCACTTGCTCAGTTCTGAGAGATAAGTGTGTGTGAAAGCCGTCCTTCACCTAGCTTGTTGGGAACACAAAGTTTCTTTTCAGTTGCAAACTCCATTCCTTACATATATATGGGGAGGTACTAGCTCCAACTCGGTTTGACAGTGAAAACAGCAGGAACTTCAAACCGGCACTAGGAAACAGACTGAGAAAGCAGAGAAAAAGTGTCTCCTGCAACCCGTTCCCTTGGTGTTAGATGAACGAACGTCTCTCCACTTGCTCAGTTCTGAGAGATAAGTGTGTGTGAAAGCCGTCCTTCACCTAGCTTGTTGGGAACACAAAGTTTCTTTTCAGTTGCAAACTCCATTCCATACATATATATGGGGAGGTACAAGCTCCAACTCGGTTTGACAGTGAAAAGTGCAGGAACTTCAAACCGGCACTAGGAAACAGACTGAGAAAGCAGAGAAATAGTGTCCCCTGCAACCCGTTCCCTTGGTGCTAGATGAACGAACGTCTCTCCACTTGCTCATTTCTGAGAGATAAGTGTGTGTGAAAGCCGTCCTTCACCTAGCTTGTTGGGAACACAAAGTTTCTTTTCAGTTGCCAACTCCACTCCATACATATATATGGGGAGGTAGTAGCTCCAACTCGGGTTTACAGTGAAAACTGCAGGAACTTCAAACCGGCACTAGGAAACAGACTGAGAAAGCAGAGAAAAAGTGTCTCCTGCAACCCGTTCCCTTGGTGCTACATGAACGAACGACTCTCCACTTGCTCAGTTCTGAGAGATAAGTGTGTGTGAAAGCCGTCCTTCACCTAGCTTGTTGGGAACACAAAGTTTCTTTTCAGTTGCAAACTCCATTCCTTACATATATAAGGGGAGGTAGTAGCTCCAACTCGGTTTGACAGTGAAAACAGCAGGAACTTCAAACCGGCACTAGGAAACAGACTGAGAAAGCAGAGAAAAAGTGTCTCCGGCAACCCGTTCCCTTGGTGTTAGATGAACGAACGTCTCTCCACTTGCTCAGTTCTGAGAGGTAAGTGTGTGTGAAAGCCGTCCTTCACCTAGCTTGTTGGGAACACAAAGTTTCTTTTCAGTTGCAAACTCCATTCCATACATATATATGGGGAGGTACTAGCTCCAACTCGGTTTGACAGTGAAAACTGCAGGAACTTCAAACCGGCACTAGGAAACAGACTGAGAAAGCAGAGAAAAAGTGTCCCCTGCAACCCATTCCCTTGGTGCTAGATGAACGAACTTCTCTCCACTTGCTCAGTTCTGAGAGATAAGTGTGTGTGAAAGCCGTCCTTCACCTAGCTTGTTGGGAACACAAAGTTTCTTTTCAGTTGCAAACTCCATTCCATACATATATATGGGGAGGTAGTAGCTCCAACTCGGTTTTACAGAGAAAACTGCAGGAACTTCAAACCGGCACTAGGAAACAGACTGAGAAAGCAGAGAAAAAGTGTCTCCTGCAACAATTTCCCTTGGTGATAGATGAACGAACGTCTCTCCACTTGCTCAGTTCTGAGAGATAAGTGTGTGTGAAAGCCGTCCTTCACCTAGCTTGTTGGGAACACAAAGTTTCTTTTCAGTTGCAAACTCCATTCCATACATATATATGGGGAGGTAGTAGCTCCAACTCGGGTTTACAGTGAAAACTGCAGGAACTTCAAACCGGCACTACTAAACAGACTGAGAAAGCAGAGAAAAAGTGTCTCCGGCAACCCGTTCCCTTGGTGCTAGATGAACGAACGTCTCTCCACTTGCTCAGTTCTGAGAGATAAGTGTGTGTGAAAGCCGTCCTTCACCTAGCTTGTTGGGAACACAAAGTTTCTTTTCAGTTGCAAACTCCATTCCATACATATATATGGGGAGGTACTAGCTCCAACTCGGTTTGAAAGTGAAAACTGCAGGAACTTCAAACCGGCACTTGGAAACAGACTGAGAAAGCAGAGAAAAAGTGTCTCCTGCAACCCGTTCCCTTGGTGCTAGATGAACGAACGTCTCTCCACTTGCTCAGTTCTGAGAGGTAAGTGTGTGTGAAAGCCGTCCTTCACCTAGCTTTTTGGGAACACAAAGTTTCTTTTCAGTTGCAAACTCCATTCCATACATATATATGGGGAGGTACTAGCTCCAACTCGGTTTGACAGTGAAAACTGCAGGAACTTCAAACCGGCACTAGGAAACAGACTGAGAAAGCAGAGAAAAAGTGTCTCCTGCAACAATTTCCCTTGGTGCTAGATGAACGAACGTCTCTCCACTTGCTCAGTTCTGAGAGATAAGTGTGTGTGAAAGCCGTCCTTCACCTAGCTTGTTGGGAACACAAAGTTTCTTTTCAGTAGCAAACTCCATTCCATACATATATATGGGGAGGTACTAGCTCCAACTCGGTTTGACAGTGAAAACTGCAGGAACTTCAAACCGGCACTAGGAAACAGACTGAGAAAGCAGAGAAAAAGTGTCTCCTGCAACCCGTTCCCTTGGTGCTAGATGAACGAACGTCTCTCCACTTGCTCAGTTCTGAGAGATAAGTGTGTGTGAAAGCCGTCCTTCACCTAGCTTGTTGGGAACACAAAGTTTCTTTTCAGTTGCAAACTCCACTCCATACATATATATGGGGAGGTAGTAGCTCCAACTCGGTTTGACAGTGAAAACTGCAGGAACTTCAAACCGGCACTTGGAAACAGACTGAGAAAGCAGAGAAATAGTGCCTCCTGCAACCCGTTCCCTTGGTGCTAGATGAACGAACGTCCCTCCACTTGCTCAGTTCTGAGAGATAAGTGTGTGTGAAAGCCGTCCTTCACCTAGCTTGTTGGGAACACAAAGTTTCTTTTCAGTTGCAAACTCCATTCCTTACATATATATGGGGAGGTACTAGCTCCAACTCGGTTTGACAGTGAAAACAGCAGGAACTTCAAACCGGCACTAGGAAACAGACTGAGAAAGCAGAGAAAAAGTGTCTCCTGCAACCCGTTCCCTTGGTGTTAGATGAACGAACGTCTCTCCACTTGCTCAGTTCTGAGAGATAAGTGTGTGTGAAAGCCGTCCTTCACCTAGCTTGTTGGGAACACAAAGTTTCTTTTCAGTTGCAAACTCCATTCCATACATATATATGGGGAGGTACAAGCTCCAACACGGTTTGACAGTGAAAAGTGCAGGAACTTCAAACCGGCACTAGGAAACAGACAGAGAAAGCAGAGAAATAGTGTCCCCTGCAACCCGTTCCCTTGGTGCTAGATGAACGAACGTCTCTCCACTTGCTCATTTCTGAGAGATAAGTGTGTGTGAAAGCCGTCCTTCACCTAGCTTGTTGGGAACACAAAGTTGCTTTTCAGTTGCAAACTCCACTCCATACATATATATGGGGAGGTAGTAGCTCCAACTCGGGTTTACAGTGAAAACTGCAGGAACTTCAAACCGGCACTAGGAAACAGACTGAGAATGCAGAGAAAAAGTGTCCCCTGCAACCCATTCCCTTGGTGCTAGATGAACGAACTTCTCTCCACTTGCTCAGTTCTGAGAGATAAGTGTGTGTGAAAGCCGTCCTTCACCTAGCTTGTTGGGAACACAAAGTTTCTTTTCAGTTGCAAACTCCATTCCATACATATATATGGGGAGGTAGTAGCTCCAACTCGGTTT